>NW_019525151.1:26344-198989 GCF_002814215.2 Seriola lalandi dorsalis
CACACACACTTTTTTCCCCTGCACCCTCTCATTCCCTCCAACCCTCCCTGACAGGGCTGTGATAATGGGACAGTAAATTAAGACCATCCCGTTTCCCACCTATCATCCTCTCAGCAGTTGATGTGATCTCTCACCTATAAGGTCAAAGGCTAATCTGTGTAAAGCAGGCAGCGCCATGGTCAGGATAATCAATCACTCTGTGCTGCGATATCACAGGCGCCACAAAAATGCTGTAAACATCACTGTGAAATCCCCCTCCCACAAACACACCTGCTGCCTTTATGTGCATTTCAAAAAACAAAAAAAAAACACACACACACACACACACACACACACAACCACCACCACCACCACCAGGTTTCACTTACTGACACGATGATAGCCAGGTTTAACGTAATTAACAGACATTTATATTGCAACCTGTTTCAAGATCAGCCGCAGCGATCGCGCTGCCAAATATTTGTCATTTCATAGTCAAAACCGGCTCCTTCTGCAATTGCTGCTGGCATAATAGCAAGTGTTTACATGGTTTTTTAGTCTTTCACGTTCTTCACTTTGCTGGAAAATCTAATCACTCTCACAGGTTTCACTTAATCACATAAAAAACAAAACCTGAACTATTGAGTCTCTTTAATCCACTTTGTGAATACATATTGGAGAACACAGCTTTCAAATTCCAAAAGGGATTAGTTCTAAACGGCAGAGACAGAGAGGCCTTTGAGGGGAGCTAAAATTACAGGTGGAGTGATCCCTTCTAAAATTATCCAACTCTTTTATATTGCACCTCTGAAGAATTCATGCTCATGTTTAATTCCCAAGCTCTGATAACGAATGTCTCCTCCAAGCACCTGAAGATTAATAGACTTTTACCAGGTGCTCTCTGTCTTTTTATAACACACTCCAGCTATTTAAACGCTCAGCTGTCTGACTGTCAGCTTACAGCATGAGGTCATTTAGGGGAAGTCTTCACCCATGGATATGTACTCACTGGTGTGGTATGGCAAATACCATCTGACTCAAGGAGAAAGAAAAGTAAATACAAAATCAATTGCAAATATAGCTTTGATTTTGAATGTTGGCAAGTGATTTGATTTACGTAAAATAATTTTAAACAAGGCCAAGAGTTCACAGCCAAGCTAGCAGCTCTGTGTGGCTGTACTACAGGAGTGATGGTCAAATAGCTTCAGAAACCTCCCCGAATACACCTGTAGGGGGGTCTGTGTTTGCATGAAGCCGACAATAGGACATTAACTCCCACCTCATGCCATGACTGGTAAGCTGGGCATGGATGAGAATAGACCCAGAGTTTAAACTTCTCCATCCATAGCTCTTCTTTTTCGTTCCGGACACGACTCGTCACTTTTCGTGTGAACAACCAAGACTATGAGTTGCTGTATCTCAATTTGCATACTTCCATACTCACACTTGCTATTTTGAGTGCATAAGTGTGTTCATATCGACAAGCACGGCAACATGCAGTGCACTGTAAGTCTACCGGATGGTGCACACACTTCTCACCCTCAATGGTCACCATGTTGGCTACATAGCTGAAGGGGAGGGATCATCAATGTGTTTTCAAAATTGTGAAATCAGTGACCAAAGAAGGACACGTCGACGGTGCCAATGGTGGCCTAATTTCCAGGTAACATGACACAGAGGGCACACACAGGAAGGTGGGCAACGATCGTGTTCAATTCCAGTGAGTGCACAGTGGCAGTATTTGATTTGGGACAGCGTTGCTCTGCTCGAAATTCACGCACTATGCCAGTGAGTATATTGTGTACACAGCGTGCTACATGTGGGTGTACTGACTGAAGTGTCCGATTTGAGACACAGCAAGTGTCCAGGAACAAATGTCTGAAAATGTGCGCCGTTACCCTCATGAGATTGCATCTCCCCTCTCCCTATTCACCCCTACATGAGTGTAGCCATTCCATATATAAACACCTGATTTCCAATGTGCTCAGATAAAACATTGTTAAAACTACTTTTGACTGTGTATATCTGGGACCCTTAGGCAAAGCGGTGCTTTGAGCTAAATGCTAACATCAGCATGCTAAAAATCTCACAGTGACATTGCTAACATGATGATCTTAAGCCGGTTACCATGCTAACATCTGCTTAGGCACTAAACATAAAGTGCAGCTGAGGATGATGGGAATATTATTAGTTTTTCAAGTGATAAACCAAAGTATTAGGCAAATTTAAATTTTGACCTGATGATAGCCCTAAAATAAAAAGTTAAAGAATCACCAAAGTTGGTACAGTTCATCTTGAAGGGGACTAGAATGTCTTTGAATCTCATGGCGATGCATCTAGTAGAACTATTGATGTCGACACAAGGTTTTTGCCAGTCCATCCCATAGTTGTTGAAATATTTCACAAAAAAAGGAAAAATCAACCTCATGGTGGTGCTACAGATAAAAGTCAGGGGATCACAAAAGTCATTAGGACTCATCCTCTGGGGACCATGAATGTCTGTAGAAAATATCTTGGCGATGTATCAAATATTTCAGTCTGGAATAGATTGGTGGCTACCTGACAGACTGCCACCCTTAGAGCCACGCTGATGACATGGTTAGAAAATACAGAAATTACTTGCAATAAATACGGTGTTTCTTTTGGATGTTTGTTTTGATTTGAATAAAATTATTTATTTGAAAAGAAAAACTCCTAGCAATGAACAGAAGAACAGAAGTGTAGACCGGCTACACATCACTAAACCAAACATTTTTGCTGTTGCCCACGCACCTCCTTCCACCAACACAAGCCAAACTTTGAGTGATGAAAAAGCATATTCAGATTTCACACTCCAATAACAACAAGTAATCAAGGCCAGTGGTGGAGCCGCGCCGACAGAGGCAGCAGACCGAGGCGGAGTGACGCTGCCGCAGCCCTCAGTCACACTCTAAACACCTGTCTCCAAATGGACACATCAATCCCTATTACACAGCCCGCCTGGCCTCCTTCAATGTCACAACATACACACGTGGTATGCAATATATATATATATATATATATTTACACACACACACAAACTACACAGACATTTCCGTGTATCTGTTGTAGCCGATGTTTTTAAAAATCGACAGTGGGTTAAGACTTTTGGACAAAGTATTTATCAACAAAGCCAGAACAGGAGCCACCAAATGGGTGGGGGGTTAAAGAAGATGGAAAGTGGCAGAGCAGAAATCAATCCGTTGCAATGCAGCATATGGTAATCTCACTCTTCTGCGGGACGGGCTGATTCACAGCCCTGGAGTGGCGAGGGAAAGGTGCGACATGTGAGAAAACAGTCGTGGACTGAAAAGAGGGTACTGAGAAGCACTTAGCACCTGGATATCTCTATCTCTCTCTCTCTCTCTCTCTCTCTCTCTCTCTCTCTCTCTCTCTCTCTCTCTCTCTCTCTCTCTCTCTCACACACACACACACACACACACACACACACACACACACACACACACACACACACACAAGCACTTTGCCTAATAGAGTAGCAGCAGTAGTCAGCGTTTCCCATGGCAGGCTGTAATCGCATGGCTGGACTCAGTGATGGATTTTGGGTTAGAGGCAACATCAGCACCACTGCAATAAACACACACACACTTCAAACACACACACACACACAGTTCACATGTGCATACTCTTAGGTATTTGCACAAAAGGTTGCTGTAACAATAATCAAAAAAATCTCCCAGGAATTTAGATTTAATGGGTTTCATTAACAATGCAAAGATGCCATCTACCTTTATTTTCACATATTTGAAAAAATTAATAAGTAACCGTGCATTATTTATAATTCAATGATTTCACTGAGCCTTAAAAAGAAGTGGTCCCAGTTTGTGTCTCAAATTTATTATCGTGACATTTTATTGAAGTTAAGAATTTGTTTTTCCAAAACTAAATAGCTGTTAATCTCAAAAGGTCATTTAATAACACTTTCCACTGTTGTGAAGGCTGTCTCTGCTGTAAATGGTGCCTTTTTTCTATTGTATGCTAGGCAAAATAGGCATGTCAATGCTCAAGTTGTACAACGTGACACTAAATTTTAAAGTTTTATTACTAGTCATATTTTGTGTTGGGCAACAATGCATTTTTAGTAAGGAGTAAGGGATCACAGGATTTCGAACTGTGATTTTCTTTCAGATACTGTTTGCACCCAGGGTGGATAGCCAATGTGGCTATTTACGCCCGTGTGTGTATTACATGGTAGAGACAAGCACCCGAGGGTACATGGCAAACAATGCTATTTTCACCTCGGGTGGATAGTCAAAGTGGCTATTTACACCCGGGTTTTATGCTCTCCTGGACGGCTTCAATGAGTTACATGGGAGAAGATCTGGCAGAAAGGCTTTCCAACACGTGGTTAACATTAAGAAAGGGTTTATTTTATCTGATCTTTTCCTAAACCTAACAAATCAGATTTGGTGCCTTTTGGTGCCAGGAGTTGAACCTGAGTCTCTTGGTGGACACGTGCTTTACTCATTCATTCACCATGAAATACTCCCTATTTGGACTTTGTTGCTCTATATACTATGTCACCTGACTTCCTGAAGCCTGTTTGCTATAGCATTTAATACGCACCTAACAGGCGCAGACGCTTAAAGCACCACCTGCCGTATGGCACATACTAAACGGTGCATTACAACAATTTGCACCGTCTTGTACGCCGAAAAAAAAACGAGGCTCTTAGGGAGCCATTGGTTGTTCCATACGAGTGTAAATAGCTGAATAGCTACCGTGTGACTATTTTCACCTGGGTGCAAACAGACGCTCCATATTGTTTTTTTTACTTTACTGTTATTAATCCCATTAACGGTCCATTACCTGCTATCTTCCCCACCCGATGATAGAGGGTTGATGTCAGTTTCTCTCTCTGCGTGGGTGCATGATGGGGGGTCTTTCCTCCTAGCGCCCACAGACATGTGGCTGTCTTTGGAGTTAGTAATATGAAGAAACTTTGGATTGAGGCTGAGTCATGAAAGTTGAGTAATAACTTTCGCTAAGTAAGTAAATTTTCAATGAGTAATATCTAGATTACTAAATAAGTAACTGATTAGATTAGATTTAGATTTTTTTAGATTGATGTTACTTCGTATTATTTGAGGAGAAGAAACATGGAGATATGATTAGGATGGTAGATTTAGATTCTCTGGTCCCAGGTGCAGTGAGGGGTAAGACAAAGCATGTTTGCTTGAGAGATCTGTGGCCAGATGAGGCTAACAGACAGCTGAATTATTCACAGACCAGCACAGATGAATCCTCACTGCTCAAAACACATGCAGACCTTGAGTGTATGCGCACACTTACACTGGTTCACATCAACATACACCAACTTACAAATAAAAGGTACCTCTGGACCTACACACATAGACATTCAATATTGATAAAAATGAATGAGAACATGCTGAGGGCACCACCATCTGTGAGCAGATGAATAATTTCAGGAATCTAACCGAATCCCACTGTCTTGCTGAACTCCTTGAGTGTTGCAGCGGTCCATAAATACCGTGTGAGGGTGATGATGTGAAAACTGGTTGTGATAAAAAAAAAAAGAAAAAGAGGTCATAAAAACGACAAACAGAAACAGACATCTCCATCTTATTCACCCTCTCTTCCATTAGTGTGACAATTTCATTAAACAAACATAATGTACAAAATCATTTCCTCGACTTGGCTGGCTCCAAGAAATTAACAGCAACATGGAAGTCATGCATAATGAATGTGAACATTTGCCATCTACAAGTCTCCCACAGTCAAACATTAATTCAACCTCGCACAGGGTGTGGAAAGGGAGGAGGAGGACAAATGGAGCACAGGGAAGTGGAAGGACTTTGGAGAGTGAAAGTGAAACCTTTGGAGGTGGTCTGACAAAGATATACGCTGCTGGGATAAAGTTCTCTGAGCCCAATTGATTGTGTTGGAGTCTGGGTAAAAATTGTGAAAGATAACAAGGCATGAATTGGCTTAAAATCTGTGGTTACATTCAAATCATTTCACCAAAATGAAAGCAAGTCATAATGTTGGCTTTCAAAAATTACACTGTGGACACTTTCATTGCAAAGAAAGGAGAAAACTGCCCGCTGTCGTAGCCAGACATTGTGCAACACACCAAGTGCAAGACAAATATTGCAGTTCATATAGCATGAAAAAGGACAAATATCAAATAATTGAATTCAACTTGACAGGGGAGTTAAAAGTACACGTCAAGTCAAATGAAGTCAACTTGCTGCCCTTTTTCCCATTGATCAAAAACAGGAGAGTTTGACACGATCATGCCAGAAACACTTGGCATTATCTAATTCTCTTTGCATAAATCTCACAATCATTTATCTAGACACAACACAAAATGCTTATGGTAACATTTGAAGGTGGGGAGCTGGAAAAAAAAAAAAAAGAAGCTCATCCTTCACAAGGGTTGATTTATTACCCAGTACAGCAGGGTCATACATTAATTTCGCTCTTTATATAAAAGGCCTGTTATTTCTGCATGCATAAATAAAACACTCAGACAGACATGCACACATAAACACACGCATAGGAGCACGCACGCGCACAAGCGATGCACGGTTGCAGCCTTCACACTCAGCTTGCGTTGGGGAAAATGTCACAGTGTCGAGAGGATGTTTATCTGGCGGGGACAGATTTGATAGCTTGACGGGGACGCCGAGGCTTCTCTGTGATGCAATGTGCGCACATGTGTGCCTGTGTGTGTTTCGATTGCGATGTGTGTTGTCTCTGACTGATGTGGGGCTATGGGAGATGCCAGCGTACCGCACGGCGCTCACCCAGACGCACATCAGATCTGACACCGCCGAGCCAGCGGTGTGACAGGCATGTGACAGGGCAGAGCTGGTCCTAAATGACTTCTTAGGCTCCATTACCCTGCCAAAACACTGGACACGCCATTTCCCATTTCCCCTTCATGGTCACAGAGCCCCTTACTATTCACAAATGGATCACTGATTGCACCCTACCTTTCGCTCAGTGTAGATTAATCACACATAGATGCAAGCTTGCATGCACACAGATAAGACAAGCCCTCCCCTGCAAATCAAAGGGAGAGGCTGAGCGCCAGGAGCAGGCCAGCAGCAGTGTTGATTATCCTCGAGTAAGCATCAGTTGTTTGTATTTACACTGCCACTCTAGCCTCTGATGTTTTGACACTGGCAGCCTCTGGAGAGCAAGAGAATTTGTCAAGAACTGCTTTGAGAGGCCGTGGACTGAAGGTGACCGAGGATGAATGTGTCATTAGCCGAGACACAAATTAGTACAGGGGGAGTGGAAAGGGGAAAGGAGAAAGAGAAAGGGGGGGGGGGCTGCAGCTACAGGATAGGATGAGGAAAAACAATATAAATGTAAAACTGACACGAGTTCTGCAGAAAATTCAAGCTCAAGGATAACTTTTTCAAAAAAAGAGCTATTCTTCACACTTTAAAGGGCAGTGACCCATCACCCTAAAAAGCAGCAGTTAACACGACTCTCCAGTGGCTTGTGTCAATAGGAATCAAAAGAAAGTACACTCTTTCATCTCTTCATAATGATGAAGAAAAATATATGACCCTTAGATGTACACACGCTTTGATGTCAGGGGGGAAAAAAAATAATAAAAAAATCATCTGTCACATTATATGGCCATGAGGGTTTATGATCCTCAACCCTTACACCCAACTTCCTATATCACAAGAGGCTTTGATGTCTTGCCAATTTGCTGAGCCGAACGTTCGCATTAGCCTCTCCTAATGAGGATCGTGAAGTGTACGTTAAGCCCTGATGCCTGTTAGTCTGTTTATCTGACAGGGAGAGCGCTTGTCATCGTTTAGCCAGTTTAGCTCAGTCGAGTGTGGTGACATTTGTGCTATTTCCTCCCTGGCTATTCTGCGCACTGGTAATTGCAGCTTTATATAAAAAGCCGCGTCACATTTAAAGCGCGGAGAACAAGTAAACAAGGATATGAATTCCGCCATCAGATGCAAAGACGCATGAATCATTTATGGGAACAAAATATTTGCAGACATGTGGTGAAGGCGGATAAGATCTTTTAGATTTGTGGGGCTGTTGACAGAACAGGCCCCCTTCTCTCGATTAGTGGATGATGTGTGATAACTAGCGAGCACAGACTATGAGAGGGGAATTGATAAGAGAGGTGAAGACAGGCAGGCAGATGGGCAGAAAGGAAGAAAGTGGCGACAGTGATAGCAGCAGTAATTTTCTAAACAGTTTTCTTTTTCTTTTTTTTTTGAGGGGGGAGGGAGGGTGATTCTATGTCCGTTGTAGCAGAGCTCCCCGACGCATTGTTTTGAATGAGCTCTGGCAGGTATGAATGAAAATGAGATTTCACTGTATCCTGTCCGCTCAACACCGCGTGAGTCTCAATAAACACTAAAGCGCTTCTCATTTCATGCTTCCCAATGTGTAGCGGCAGACAGCAACACCGCAGCAAGCAATCACAAATTCAAATGAAAAGGGAGAGGGAGGAATTTCTCCTTCACAGCCTTGTTTAATTTGCCGCCTCCTGGGCAATTGAAACGTTCCTCTGCTGTGCTGTTGTCTGAAGGTGTGCGAGGCTCAGAGAGGCTGTCATACATGTATTCAGAGCAGGGGAGAATTGGGCCAGGAGAGAAAGACAGAGAAAAGAGAAAAGAAAAAAAGAAAGAAAAATAAAGAAAGACGAAGCAGAGGCAAATAAAAGAGACAAATTGAATAAACTCGATACTTGGTTTATACCTGGAGCAACATACTGAAGTTGAAACACACGCCCACACGTGTAGACCCACACACCCGGAGCCGGAGCAGTGTGTGCTAATGCCTGGAGCTCTCCAGCCGTGCAGCCGCCTCAGGGGACACATCCTGATAACACAAGCTAACTCCTACTTCGTGGTCCCGGCGGACAGACAAACAAAAGACAAGGTTTTATCTGCTTTTATCTCATTAAACACTCTATAACTTGCCTAATTGTTTACGAAGGGATTTAGAAGAATATCCCATCCAAGCTTTATGACTTTGGTGTGTGTGAGGGTGTGCGTTCGTGTTCAGGCCAACCCACACATGTTGGGGTGTATTCATTTGTGATTCATTGTTGTTGGGACTTAAGATGGGTTTTAATTTGGATGTGTACGGGGGTGCAGCCTAATAAGATATGGCAAGAGATTAGGAGACAAAGGGCTGCATTTTAATTCTTCACTCCATCCATTGTGCTCCATCGTTGGAAGTCGTCACTGGATTATAAACAGTTTTAAATTTGCAAAGGCTGGGCACACGCATCTGGCTCAGAGACAGGAGCAGGCCTCTAAAATGTTTCAAAATTTAAAGATGATGTTTTCCCCATTGCAACCAATTCGTGTGAACCTCCTCCCTGGCCTTCTCTCCTTCCCGCTTTTTTTCTGCTTGTTAGATATTCAGCCAACAGCACCCTCCCCTGCCTTCCCCGACCCCATGCTTTTCAATCTGTCCATCGCAACACTTGAGCTTTGATCTTCTCACCCAGGCCTACTCATTCCAGCCCTCCAGCATCCCATGCTCCCTCCCTCTAACTCCACTCATCTTTAATACCTCCCATATCCATCTCCATCCCTCTTATCCCTCACTACTTTCCTCCCCTCCTCGTCTTCTCTCCGTCTTCGGCCCTCTCTCCTTGCGCTTTGACCACGCATGTGGAATGGCTATTGCTCCCAAGGTACTTATTAGTGCTGCGCTTTTAATTACAGTTTGCACATCGATCAATTGTTGCATTACTAGTTGGTCCCCGTTGCCCGGTTACCATGGTGATGGATCACCTGCTGGGATCCGCGGTGGTCATCTGTGACACTCGGATGCAGATTGCTCAACCCCCAGGCAAGCCGAGCTCATCTATGATGTTGACAGTGGAGGTATTAGAGCATAATGAACAGCAGAAAAGGTGCATTAAAAAGTTCCAGCAGCGCATGAGGGGGTGGGGTGGGGAGGGAGGGGGTGGGGGGAGTGAGAAAAATATAACAGCAAGGGGGAGTGAAAGAGAAAACCCCATTTGCTAAAAGACCAAGCTATCCACTCCCCAACAGTCTCTGTCACTGCATTCATATATTTCACTTCATTTCAAACGCACTGATTTGCATTAATGAAAGATAATCTGGATGCCTTTGAAGTTTTATTCTATCCTCTGGGAACAGGGGAGAAGCTTACTTACACACACACACACACACATACACAAATCTGATGTTTCTGCTCAGCATGCAGAATAAGAGATCCTGCACCTGTATCTCACTGCACCCCCCACCCCACCGCTCCTAATCCTGATATAGTCTGACCCCCCATGAGATTGGGATCCCCAGTTTGGTGCAATACATTCAAACACATCAACACCCTCCCACACAGGCGCACACACAGTCACACAGTCACACACACACACACACACACACACACACACACACACACACACACACACACACACACACACACAACTACACACACACTCTCGCTGCATTTGTATTATGTTTACCATAACACATGGCGCCCATGAGCATATATACAAACATATATATCCAGGTACATATACACATATGAACAAGATGGGGATCACACAGTCAGATCAAACACAGCTCTGGGGCTGATGAATGATGAAAATAGAGATCCTAGGTAACAGCTGTGTTATGATTAATCCAATGACCTAATGGTATCACCCTTCTGCTCCAGTAAGACGTGAGGACAGAGATCTTTTTCCAGAACAAACAGAGCAGTTCAATGAGTCTCATTGTTCAGGACTACAATGAGGATGCCATGTTTTTTTTTTTTTGTTTTGTTTTGTCCTCTCATCTAAATGAGCTCATCCCCATTCCCTTTCTCCATCACAGACACACTCTCTGCCATAAAAAACAGACACACATGCATGCCCATACTAAAAGACCCATAAAAATCAGACAGAGGAGCAGTGAGCTGTCTGTCCTGAGCCAACCCCTCTAAAAGAAAAAGAAAAAAGAAAAACCAACACGGATTATTGCCGAGTTCATTAACATGCAGAAAAGAGCCAAAGAGTCTGATGCATAGAGAGACTGAGACAGTGCAACTTCAAGAGTCAGTAGAAGACAGGGCTGGGGGAAGTTATAACAACACATCAAAGCAAGAGCCGGCCCGATCCTCCCTTCAATTGAAACGTGTCAAGAAAGTGTCACAGGTAACTAGCAGCCGCTTTCAGAGGGAGGCGTGACGTGACAGAGCTCAAGCTATGTTTTATGCTCAGCCAACTCATTTGAATGCCCTTCCAAAAGCTTACAAAGGCACAGCAGAGGAGGATGCCCCCCCCCCCCCCCCCCCGTCCACCTCTGCTAACTTAACTGCATGCATTGCTGTAGTCTGTGTGTAATCTCATTACCTGTCTTGTTGTCTAACCTAGCCTGTAGTGCTGTGATGGGTTGGCATTACTCTGATTAAAGGAGGAAAGGAGGGAGGGAGAGCTGAGTGGGTGAGAGAGGGAGGAAGAGGAGAAGGTGTGTGGGCAGAGGTAACGGAAATCTGTGTCGGAGGGGGCAGGAATGACATAAGCACTTATTGGTATTAAAGGGTAAACTTTCAAAGGCATCCATCTCAAGTGTAGAGCAAACTTTCCATTCAAAGTTACTCCAGTCCTTGACTTTGATGTGCCAGTGATAAATGATCAACAGGAAAAATGTCTGCGTTGTTGGTTTTTTTTTTTCACCGAAGGAAAGAAAATGCCCCCTTGGCTTGAACCTGAGGTCATTAAGAAGCAAATAAATAAACACAGAAAGTTTGCATATTGGAAAGCTGTCAGCTTCAGGCCAGCGTCTGCTCACTTCCAGCTTGATGGAGAGCCTTCTTTCCTGGGCAAGCCCCCGGACTGTGGGCCAATGAATCAGCCCACATGGACACATTGGCAGTTGTCATGTAATGATATTGCCTGAGTGTCAGCGCCAGTAGAAACAGTCACACGCACACGTGTCGCACAAACAGATGCTGACACACTGTAGGGACACACACTGTGTGCACACTGAGGTTCCTCTGGGGCTTGGAAACTGTTGCAGATCTGGTTTCATCCAAACTCATTTGGACATTAAATAAAACACATTTTAAAGTTCTAATCCGTGTGGTTTTGTATTTATGTTCTGCTTATGGTAGCTTTTAATGTTGGTGGCATCTCCACACTGGATTCAAATTGAGATACTACAATGTATGTTACTGTTTTTTAATTAATCTCATTGATAACAGCTTCACAGTTGATACCAATGACACCACATACGCAAGGACGTCATTGGTATATATTAGCCATAGCCGTTGTTCATCTCTGACTCTGACTTTGGGTGTACTCAACACTTGTACATTTCAATGGTCTTAAGCAGCATATAAATTTATATTATTATCATTTCTAATATGTTCTTTACTTGGTTAAAAGCACAAACCCCAGTCTGAGAGTAAATACCAATGCAATTCAGTGGAATCCAAAACTGTAAAATGAAGGAACTATAATATTCCTGCCTTAACTGTCAGCATTTCAAATTTATTGAGGGAGGCAATTTATGTCTGACTAGACATAAAATTGAACATAATTTTGTACAATTCAGTAACATTTTGACAGCTAAAGGTGATCCCAATTCCCTCTATTTCCTGTCCTCACCTTGCCTGATCTCATGTAATTACAAACCGTCAGTGAGTCCCTTCTATAAAGTGGCTTAGTCTGACAAAGCAGAGATATGACGGTGCAGCCACATGCATTAAGTTCTTATGGAAATTGGCACAGCTGAATGTATGCACACACACACACACACACACACACACACACACACACACACACACACACACACACACACACACACAAGAGTGATCTGTCCCCTCCTGTTAAGTTTTGTCTTGAGTTGTCGTGACGACCACTTTCTGACATGCATCACATCCAATAACATTCCACTTCCTTGACAGGATGCATTATAAATGAGTACACAGACACACACATATGCACACACTCCTTCTCTCTCTCTCCCCCCAAGAAAACGTCTATTGAATTTATCAACTTTTTATATGAGACAAGAGAAATAAAAACAAGAAACCATATGTCAAACTAAACTACATATTGGCAGGGGTGCAGAATGGTGGGGAGCCCTTAATGATTCAGGGATCTCAGAGATAGACAGGGTCCCTGGAACTTGACAATAATTGTATATATTTACTATGTCAGGACTCCAAATGAGCTCTTCCAGTGAGCCCTCAATATGTCTTTTTTCTTAATCATAATACTAGACAGCAGAAGTGCATTTTTCTGTCTTTAATGTCTGTCCAAAGTGGTGATGGTTGAAATATCAGGTTTTCGTACCTCTGGTTTATTACAGCTTGGGTTTTAGTTTCATAGCTCTGGCCATCATTTCTATTGTAACATTGTACTCACAAAGTTATAGTAATTGCTGAGATCTAAAGGCACAATGACATCGCTACGACAAGCGGGGAGTGAGGTGATGTGATAGTTTAGCCATATTTTCTAAATTGAGATAAAACAAAAAGTTGAGTGCCCTTGTAAGAATTGCTCTCGGCACGAGAACATTGTGTGTGAACAACTAGGTTAAAGCTGAACCAGATTAGAGTTGGTGTAATCTGTTATGGATAATACTTTCATTTTTAACCATTGTATTCTCATTCAAATAACTTGAGCTAACCAAGGGGTTTGTTTACATCTTGTATGACTCTGAAGAGACAGGTTTCTCACCCTATTTGACCTCTTTTTAGAGATGTAGCCATCTGCTCAAATTTCAGCAATTACAGGAATTATCTGAAATTTTGATAAACTAACTTGTTTGCTTTCTTGGCAAGAGTTGGATGAGAAGATTGATACCACTTTTAGGTGTGTCCATTTACTACAAAGCTACTGCCAGCAACCAATTAGCTTAGGTTAGCACACAAACTGATGGCAGGGGGAAGCAACTGCCTTGTAAGAAACAGAATTTGCTTGTTTACTTGACTTGTTTTTCTGTTTCCGTTGTTGTTTAGATTAAACTAAGAAGATATAATATGATAATTGAGCTTTAGAAGTGCTGGATGGTAGATTTTGTTACATGTAGACAGAGCCACACTGGGTGGTTTTCCATTTTTCAAATCTTTTTGCTAGACTAAGCTAACTGGCTACTAGCTGTAGCTTCACATTTACCACACAGACATGAGAGTACAGTTCCCAAAAAGTTGAACTATTGCTTTAAATCAACATTAACTTCATAAGTTTATAACTTAAAAAAATACAATTCTAGTTGTGTTTAAATGTAATCAAAAGGGCCTATTTGTAAGTTTTCTCTGCCGCTGAACTTGGTTTGGTGGTGATTGTCACTTGACAAGAGCTTTGGCCATTGTTAGGTTTACCAGACAAGGGGTTATAATACACCCTCTGAGCAGCGCTCTGTCTTCAGGGCCGATTGGAGGCCAAAGCGAGTTGCTATCAGAAAGTGTCAAAACGGACCAAGGCTAGCTGGTTTACGTGCTAACTTCAGTAGAGGAAAAGACGAGAATTAACGTTGACGTAGCTTTCCACCACATGACACAGCTCTTGGTGAGTAAAAGAATGAAGTTTGATGCTGAGCTCACAATATTTCTTCTAAATTGCTAAGTAAACTAGTAATGCTAACACTCAAAATCTATAAAAAACAACAAATAGCTCCTTTAAGCAAAAATAATAATACCACGTAGAAATCCTCCAGTATAGAAAACAAAACCTTGTATTTAAAATGTTACAGTAAAGGTACAGAATAGGGCTGTCACAATATCATATTTTCACTAGACAATTATCGTGGCCAAAAAAATTCACACACAAATTTTGAATTAAATAAATGATCTTATCAGTCAAATTCATCTTTAACTTTGTTTATTGTCGTTTTGTCTCTTTTTTTGGCAAATGAATTAGACTCAAATATGTACAATAGGTGGAGAGAGACTCATAACCATAACCATATTACAGTTATGGTTACAGAGTCTCTCTCCAGCTCACAAAAGCGTACAAAAAGAACAATCACACAATTACACTCGCACAAAAGATCCACAAGACCTAACATCTGCTATCATGATATTTTTATGTGTATTATCAATACAATATCAATATTTCAGTTTTTAAATATCATCGTATGTAAGTTTCAAAAGTAAAAGTATTCAGTATTCAGGCTGCTACAAACACAGAGTAAATACAAACTGGCAGCCTTATTAAGAAAGCCTCAATGGGCTCTAAGTCACAAGACTGAACAATGATGGTCAGCTGAGATGAAATCACATTGTGAGGGCCTAAGAGCTGAGAGAGGCGGATTAGAGGACACTGATGTTGCACAAAATTAGTGGTCCAACCTGTATTTTTAAAAGCTTCCTCATGCATTGGTTAAATAAACATGCAGAATTGGTGGCTGTCTGAGGCGCAACCCTCAAGTATCTTCAAGTATATTTCGGGTAAACTGAGGGGGAACTGACAACGCTGTTTTAGCAGTGAGCTCAGGTTTGATGGAGTGCAGTGAATTTGAAATTAGTTTGATGTGAGTAAAGAGCTTAATGCCTTTTCAAAATCCCAGCACAAGGATATATTGCCCAGCCATCTATCTTGTGTGCGTGTCTGTAAGTGTGCATTTCTGTGCGTGTGTTTGCGACAGAGAGAAAGTATCTGTGTATGTGTGTTAGTGAGACAGAGAGATAGAGTTCATGAAAATGCGTTAACCTACAGTATGAGTGCATGCACACTCACACACACATACACACAGCCATACGGACACACACACACAGACACACAGACACACGCACACACACGCACCCACACACATTCCTTCACCAGACCAATATATCATTGCACTCACAGACCAAATGAGGCAATCGCTCAAAATTATTTGCATATAAACTAATGAAATATTACTGGGTGAAACTCAGTTGAATGTTAATTACAAAGGTAATGCACTATTTGCTGATTAATGGATCGTCTCTCTTTTGGGCAAGAGATGGTAGGAGCAAGTGGATGATCAGTGCAGGGAGAGAAAAAAAAAGGTGATTTCAGTGAATGGAGGCAAGCAGGTGTATGGAAAATACTTTGCTAGGATCAGGGAAATGTATGCAGGAGGGGGGAGCAAAGATAACAGAGGGGAGAAGAGGAGAGGAGAGGAGAGGAGAGGAGGAGAGGAGAGGATCCATTGTTGGGGGGCAAAAAGTTGTGTTAAGTTGAGTGGACATGGTCACACGCCACAAATTTTTTGTTTTACTGGAATGGGTGGAATGAAAATGCATTATTCATAAACAGATCATTAATTATGAATCCACCAAAAGCAGGATGAGAGGCTGAGGTGTGAAGTGTGCAAGTCAAAGCACTTTTGCTGAGGATACACATTACATATTTCATCTCGCTGTTTGACCTCAGAGTTTGTAACAAGCTCCTTGTGATTCCAAAGAGCTGAATCAGTCTGAACAAAGAACATAATAACTGCAGAACTACGTTTACTTCTTAAATATGTACTACATCCACCTCTAAAGAGTAAATCCACTGACACCCTAACCCCTTCTGAACAGTCTTTGAGAAAAACATGTGTTTTTGTTGGAATTACGCTGTTGTTGTTCTTAATTTGAGGCAATTTTTCTACCACGCACTGCTCTGTTTACGGCTGCGTAAAGGTAAACAGTGGGAGCAATTACCTTTCTCATGTATGAATTTTTCTCAACACAAAGCTTTTACAACTGTTTTCTTGTGAGGACAGGGGTTTGTCTGAGAAAATAAACCTATAGTCATAATTTTTAAAGCTAAAACTAAGACTTAACCTTGAAGGATAAAGCTGGAATTATTCTATAATTTACTTATTGTCAAGAAATACTGTTAATCCTAGAACTGATTTCCTTACCTTTCCTGTGGCGCTTAGCTATTAGATTAGCAGATGTAAATATTTAAAAGCAGCATTTCCTAAAACAGCTGGGCACTGTGGTTTTTAACATTGCTCACACAGGAGTAAATCATGCATTTGTTGGGGACTATTTTACTATTTAGGGCAGGTGGTGCTTTAGTGCAGTGGTTCACAACTTGAGGGTCCCCAACCCCAAGCGGGTCGAGAGATCATTTCCATGGTTGGCAGATGGTTGTGGAGAAAAAAGTAAAATAACATCTTAAACATAAGATGTATTTCATATTTTAGACTGAGGAATGCGTTTTAGATTACATGCTTGTACCGGTGATATAATTTGCCTTAGAATATATTGTAAAGCTGTGAGAGAGTGTGTCAAAGTGTGTGTGCATATGACTTTCTGACTGGAAAAACTGGCTTTTCAGAAAAACTATTCCAGCTCAAGACTCGGGCCGACTCGGTGTCTCGACACAATGCTGCCACAGCGATGCGGCGCCTCATATGCCATGCGTCAAGTGCCACCCCGAGCACCAACAGGAAGCATCCAGGAAGCCAACAGGATCAGGATCACACACAGAGCAGACATTACCTTAAAATCATGTGTGGACACCAACTACTTAAAGTTGATTTCTCAACATGAAGAGACGAGTCTCCAGAGCTATGGCTCACCAGGCAATATCTTTTTTGCTGTTGTCTTTGTAATAACACAAGTGTGGGTCTTATAGGTCTTTACATGTCTCGATATCAACTGTAGTCTGTCCTCATCTATTGTACAAATGCGAGAGACAGCGACAGAGACAACAAGCGGTGAGAAGAGAGAAGTGGAGCTGCTACAGGAGCCAGGAAGTACAAAACAACCTTTTTTTCTGGGACAAAAACTGAGATTTTTCAGGCGTGGTGAGGCTGGAAGTAGAACAGTGGTGTTAAGTGTCTCAGGGAAGCACGTTGACGTATGCGCCTCTGTGACGCTGTGAGAGTTGTACACTGGAAATACATAGGGGGGGCTGTTTTGACGCATGCCCATCTTCAGCGATGTGTTTTTTGGCCTTCAAGCTGGGTCACCTGAAAGTCTAAGTATCCACAGTGTGTTATTTGTTTATGGTTTGCAGCTCTATCTCTCTCTCTCTGTCTGTCTCTCTCGATGAATGTCCCTTCACTTCCATGTCATTTCCCTTCTGCCTGTGGATTGCTACAGTGGCAGGAATTAGAGAAGAAGGTTACAACCACAAAAAGCAAGCAGGCTAAGAAACCGAACTAAGCGAGGCACTCTGTCTGCTCCATTTCAGTACGATGGACAGCGCTGCACCTACACGCACCACCTAATTTAGCCAAAACCTTTTCACAGCACAAACACCCACTTGCTTATAGCTGTGGGGCTCAGCGTAATCATAGACTAAAATATTTAGACACCTAGAAGAATTAAACCACTTGGCGGCACACAGTGCATCTATCAGTGTATGTGACACAGGAGGTGCAGACAGTTTAAGATCATAGTTTGTTTTGCTATTTTCATAGAATACTTTGACATTAAGAAAAACATGCTCAGATGTAAATGCTCAAATGTGAGTTGTGTCTTCAGATTTATACCTACAGCTCTTGGCATTATTGCACCACTTAGTGAAAGTGAGTCAAAACAAATTAAACTAATACAATCAAAGCAAGTAATGAGTTCATTATTATATTCTGTGAAACATAGAAACAATACAAACTCTGAATCTGTTTATACAAAGTGAACATTAATTAATTTCACCTAAAAAACAGTCAGGTGCAGGTAGAAGTTGTCCAGTTACCAAATCAAGGTTGACAGGTATCAGTCTGGGCATAAAGAGAGAGAGAACATGAAGCAAAGAAAATCAACTGATGCTCTGCTGTCAACAATTGAGATAGCTGCTAGTCACTCCATCAGAAAGCTAAACTCACTCGTGCAGCTGTTGCCTCGCAGTTAGCATCGGCAAACCTTAACGCTTCATGAGCTTACAAAAGGTGCTTTAGAGCTCTACACAAACTTATGCATGTGAAATGAGCAGTTTGTCTTCTTTCTCAGACTAACAGACTATGCATAATGCATGCCCCCATGGCAGCCCTGCTGGAGTGACTGAGAGATTGATAGATTGATTGATTGATGATGACAGTTATGACTAATTCATTAAAAAGCGAAAGCTGGTCGTGCATGTCACTCATTTGGGTTGAAGGAGTCCACTGGCCATACTCAGCCCGTGTGTGTGTGTGTGTGTGTGTGTGTGTGTGTGTGTGTGTGTGTGTGTGTGTGTGTGTGTACAGTCAAGTGACGCGTGGTTTAGAGTTAGGGTGGTCAAAACTTCTGCTTCGTGCTGACCACCGCACCGCAGCACCGCCACTCCTGACAGAGAGTGCTACACACACATGCACATACACCACAAGCTGCACCCAGAATCTGCGATAATTAAACAGAGAAGAAAAGAAAAGAAAAGAAAAAAAGTCACAAATGTATACATCCTCAGTTGACATGAATATGCAGCCAAGTGTGCATTTACTCTGTGGGGCTCAGCAAAGCTCTAAACTATGTTTGCACAGCAAGGAAAAAACCACAACTCTATACACAAGCAGTGCTAATGTGTTCACTCCATAGAGATCCAGTGCATCTCTAGTATATATGCAAAGAGTAACTGAGACATATTTGTGCTTGACAGAATATGGATGTTTGTATATGCATTATTATACACAACTTTATAGGGGGGCAGTGTGTATAAAGTGGAACTGCACAGCTCTGTTGTAAGCAAATATTGCATCAGACTTTGCAACTACAAATCAGGGTTACTATCATGTTTTATTCCGATCTGCACCCTCTACCATTAAATGCATAGCAACACAATGTAAAGAGGAGCGTGAAACAATGTTGAATAATGTCCGATTCCATAATTCATGTGTCAACAGGATCCTTTGGAGCTGAACAGATCAGAGGATTTTGTGAACAAATTATGCAATAAAAGCCAAGGCAGAGAGTGACAGGGGAAAAAGGGGGAGAGGAGGAGAGGCAAAAACAAGTAAAAGAGGGGAGAAAGTGTCAAACAAACCGAGGGCGTGAACAGGAGACAGAGATCAAATGAATAATTTGTCATTATGTATGCAACTGTCTCCTAGAAATTACGTTAAGTACAGCTAATTTATTTGAGAGAAATGTCTGCCAGGACTTTTCCAGGGAACCAAGTTCTGCATTCTTATATTCTGGGAATTCATACGGAGGACTGGATGGAGGGCATACTAAGCACAGTACTTTGTCACTGGAAACCTGGGTTTGCATCTGATTCCTGCATGTGGTTAAGTTTGGGCAGTAAAAACACTTTGGTTAAAGAACTAGACATTTAAGAAAATACATTTAAATCACTTTCTTGCCAAGAGAGTAGATAAGACGATTGATACCACTCTCTGGTGTGTGCAGCCGGCAGCCGGTTTAGCACAAGGAGTGGAAATGAGGAAATAACTATAGTCTGACCCTATTCAAATGTGTACTCAGTTATTAACAATCTATATCTCAATCCAAAATAACAAACAAACTGTAAAAACAATGTCAAACGTTTTCTTTAAAAGGTGAGGGAAAGAGTGGTTTTGGTTAAGTGCACACATCATACTTCATGCTTCAATCACTGTGGACTATACAATATTTAACCTTGATGACCATCTTTCCCTAACCTAAGTTATTTGTAAGTTTTGCTATTGCTACATAGCCAGTACTAGCATTTACAGCTGTTTACTTACAAGTCTAGAAGAAATGTTGCAAGTTCTGCATCAAACTTCATTCCTTTACTTGCAAGGAGCTGTCTCAAGCGGTGGAAAGCAACACCAATGTTAACTCTTGTCTCTATCCCATCGGTCCATCACTTGCCAATAGCGACTCACTGCATCTTCCAATCTGTACTGAAGACATAGCGCTGCTCAGAGGACGTATCATAACCTCTTGTCTTAAAACGATGGTCGAAGCTCTTGTCAAGCGACAATCCACCACCACCATCCGCGCCTGGCAAGAAACCATTTGGCGACAGAGAAAATGTAACAAATAGCCTCTTCAAAGCAAGTGCTTCGAATGTATAAACATAAAAAAAAGTCTGCTCAGGTCACCAGTCTGTATAGGGCTGACATATGGAGACAAACAACCACTCTCGCTCACAGTAACACCTGACTTCACACAGGAATGAGGAGAACATACAAGCTCCACACAGAAAGGCCCCGGCTGAACCAGGGTTCAAACCCAGAACCTTCTGGCTGTGGAGCAACAGTGCTAACTACATCGCCGCCCAAAATTAGTAATACATAAATGAAATTTCTAGGACACAGGGTTGATGTATGGCTACTCAGTGAAGAAACTTTGAACTGTTGGCTGCTTGCAAATTAGCTATGTGACCAACAGGCAACTACATCTTTAGCATACACCCTCAAACACACACATACATAAACTCTGCCCATGCCTGCAGACTGCTAACTAGCTCAGCTGTTTGCCAATAAATCAAAGTGTGTCATTGTCAGCTGGATGGTTAGACACTAAACACACACCCATGAAAAAAACAGTTGGCAGCTTCACACACAATTAGGGAGCCTGCAACAGGATCCCTTCAGGTTAAAAACGTCGCCTGGCCCACGTATGGCGCGATTTTGAATTCTCTTTAAACAAAAAAAAACATCTGCATGAAAGTGGGAGCTTGTTTGACCGTATGTGCTTGTTTGCCTGCGCACATGCCTGCACATTTGTAAAGGTTTCCTCTGTCTTCAAAAGAAGAAAGAGCAGCAGAGCTGAGCATACCTAGAGGGAGCAAAATAGCTGCAGTGTAGCAGCCCTTCAAGCCTGTTCTGCATGCCGTATGTGTCCGACGGTAACAATATGTATGCATTTCCACATTCAAAGAGACCAGTGAATATTTGAATAACTGACAGACCATGCTTTAGAGAATCAGAATGAATAATATGCAAGGGATTTCTGTCTTGATAAGTTTAAGTTTATACAGTTTTTCTGTAAAAATGAGGACATATAAGATGAAATAAAACATTGAAGAAGAATATTTAAAGAAAGAAAATTACTGAATAATTAATTAAAACCAAGCATAATAATAATACAATAATAAAATAATATAAATAATAAAAATGCTAAGAATGCCTTCCTCTTCTAGGTAAAGCCTGGCATGAATATGTTTAACTGAAGTCTTGGCCAAATGCTTAAATATTAGGAAAAATGTGAGTGGGTCTCCGCCATGTTTACCAAGTTAAATGTGTGATGGTGCATTAGTATCACAGACAGCTTGTCTGCTTGATAGCAGCAGACATATCAGTGAAACCTTGCCTCCAGCTAGACGGAGAGTGAGCAGAATCTAACCATCCGATCTGCTGAGCCTCTCCAGGTGAGCTGAGCTCTGGAAACCCGGCTCACTGTTGTCTGAGTCACCGGCTGCTGTGTTAGCACACACAGCCGAATCTATCTGACACAGAGCTGCTGCCTGCTGCTTAAAAGACCTTCTTCAAAATATTCCCCTCCGCCTCTCCATATCCACCGATCTCTCTGCCACTTTGTACCTGCAACAGTAGGCTGAAAGCTCTCCCTCTGCTTTGTCAAACGAAGAGAATGGGCTTTGAGATGCTATCTCGCTGTATTCCAAACAGATGTAACGCACAAAGGGTGGAATATATAGGATAAGACAAGTGAAGGAGTTTTGTTACTTAGACAGGGGTGAAATTTGGTGCATTAGTATGCATGGGTGCACCTGCACGTGTGCACAGTCCTGTGCATGCATATTGTGTCTTGCTTTACAGATGATGATTAGGAACAATGACATTTAGTTTGGTAAATGCCAGAGCTTAATGGGCAGAGTTAAGGACAGTTAATGATGTCTGGCGTGAAGCTCTGTTGACTTAGTGCGGAGACATTACAGAGACAGAGACCTGTTTTCTCTAACAGTCAGAGCTCCGGTTTAGGTGCAGTGGGGGAAAAAAAAAAAAAAGGGTTGTGGCACTTAAAACCCTCTAATGCTTTGCCACCCACTGTTTTTCTTTTACCACCATTCCTTTCTAATTCCTGTGAGTTTGCTATTTGTGGCCTCCTTGTTAAAAAGCTGACTCCCCACCATCAACCTCCTCTGTCTCCCATTTCCTCCCATTCGGACTCACCTCCCTCCCCCCCTCCGGTCCAATCGTTTCCTCCCTCAGTCGTACTCCAGCATAAATCACCTCTCCGCGATAGTTTTAATGGCTTTTTAATGAGCCTAATGTTTTCTGTTTTAATGAACTTCTTACGTCAGCCTTAATCATTTTAGGGGGATGAAAAATGATTGAGGAATGGCCTACATTAATTTAATTTACTGTTCAATCTGCACAGCCCTCTTTACAACCCTGGGAAGGCCAGAGCAAGAAGGAAAGACAGGGAGGAGGGAGGAATGGAGGGAGGAGAAAAGGATGGTCTTATCATAGAGTGGGATAAGAGGGAAAAAAAAATGAAAAGGAATAAGCAGGAAAATGAGAGTGAAAAGCAAAGAATGAGAACTCAAAATGTGTGGTATAAAGAGGTAAAGAGAGGGGGGATTGTATAACAAGAGAACAGGAATGGACTGGGTGGTGTAGGAGCTGTAATTTATGAGGCCATGCTATAGGCTTGTTGTTCAGGCTTATCTCCAATTAGGCTGCATTGTTGAGGCCTGCCAATGCTAGTTTCTACCACTCTGTGAGACCAGCAGATTTACATAGCCATTAACACAGCAGGCCCTGAATAAATGAGCACAATATTCAGCATCTGTTGCTCTATGTCGGGGTTTTCTCTCTAGTTTTTGTTGATTCTTTCCCATTCTTGATGTAACTTTTTTTTTTTTTTTTTTTTCATACTTTCTCCATCGGCCTTTCTCCTGAGTGACACTTAAAGTTGTCATTTTGCCAACTTCAAATTAACAGCGCATTCAACCAGCTGGTGAGGCCTTATAATCTTAGAGTGGAATACCATCTCTTCCTGTAGGCGGTTTGTACGTCAGTTTACCCAAGGACACCTTACCTTGCCAGCACGCTGCGAGAGTCAGCCCTCCGTTTCACTGTGTGGATAGTAAAAGGCTGGCTGCCAAGATTGCTTTGCACTACCTGAGCTAAGTTGTCCTTTACGGTTTGTGTGTGCCAGCGAGCGTATAGCTCGTCTGTCCTCAAGGCTGGAAGCATTAACATGCACCACTGATTATATGAAAAATCACAGCTGTGGCTGGTTACTATAAGTGCTGATGTGTTTAATGATCCATCGCTGGATTTGTGTGAGGGTGGACACAGGTCTTGGTAGGAATGAGAACGTTAATGTTGAAATCAAATCAAACACATATATTATTCTATCAAAAACAGTCACAATCACTGTCGCTTGTGACATTTTTTTTTTTTTTACCTAAAGCCGTGTACCGTTGGTTGTGTATGCTTATATATGTGTGTGACAGATGTTCCCGTCTCCTGGCAGGCCGTCATGTCGACCCCCAGCCCCGCCCCAAAAACGCTGACTGAAAGATGAGTTTTCTGAGAGAGGATGCGGTCCCGCCCCACCCCTCAGGGTATAGACTGTCTTCCTAAGATACTCAACATGCAGATCCTCCACAGTCTGCTGCCTTCACACCATTTCTGTATTAGTATCCACCTGTCTCACCTCAGCAGTCACTTCGCTATTTTTGCATTCTCCATTAATGTCCAGCTGTCAATCTGCTCTCCTCTGTCCTTCAATCACTTCTGCTTATATTCTTTTCTTGTCAGTTTGTTTCTGGTAAGGCTCAGGGTGGAATCAGAATAAAACAGTGTGATTTAGCTGCATGCTATCATTGTCAGAAAATCTGTACTATTTTGAGTTGTCAGGGGCTTTGACAAAGACAATTTCTCGTCTGAAAATCTTGATGAAAAATAGAAGGCTCTATCCCCTCCAGGCATGAGGTTTTTCTTCTTTCAATTTCTTATTTTGTGTTGTTTTTCCAGCATTGTTTAGAATGATGTGATTTGAAAACAAGCAATATTGTCTGAGAGAGAATCAGATTAGTTTCAAAGTACATAAGAGATACTTTCCGGGATACTTGATATTTCATGTGATGCGGCATGGAACATATTCAGTTGCAAATCTGCTGTGAATAAATGTGTCATCTTTTGAATGTGGCAGCAAGGTGTATTTTGAAGGTTGCTTTTGTAATTGGTTGCTTTTGTTCATGGCGGGATCGACTTCATGAGTTATTTACTATACAACAGGTGCACAATGGCAACAACAGGCATTCAGCGCCATCATTTAGCCACCTGAAAATGATGCTATTTAGACGTCTGAGGTGTTCGCATTAGTATTGAATGTAACCAAGGGCGTTACCACACCATTTTAACACACACACTCCCACATTTCACAGCTGTCTCAAGCTGGACTAAACTGATTTATCCAGGTCATCAGGCTCCAAATGAAACATGTGGCCACAGGCAGGGGTGTTGCCAGACTATTAGCACTGCTAGGCCTCCAGCACCGGGATCACACCTTTGATTTACTGCGCCGAAGAATCATAGTGCTGTCACAGTCCTGAATCGCTCTGCAATCTTAGTAAACAGCCTTTTACATTCTTGCTGCATATGCACACAAAATATGCTGCAAACACTAAAGCCCAGAATGCAGAATGTATTAATAAACATAAAGTCGGAAACAACAAGAAATGATTGCCACTGACTTGTGCAACAATCATTGTATGAATGTAACGACATTGCCATCAGCCTCAGCCTCTGCTGTATTTTGGGTTAGGTGCTCTTTAGCAAACGTTAGCATTCCAACATGTTAAACTAAGATGATGAGAACTCTATATCTGCTCAACATCAGCCACCGTGTACAGCCTCAGAGCTGCTCTATTACTCATTAACTGCCTGCCATGCTTCTTTAATGTCTCTCTTGCTTCAATTTTGCTGATAGTGAAGTTAAAGAAAACTAATCGAATGTCCGTGTAGGCCACTTCAGTGCCAACACTGTCTCAGATTGTACAGTTCCTCCTTAGTTGTGTAAAACGTATCTTGCCCTTCAACTTGTTATTCATTGCTGTCACATTTTTTACTATCCTCTCATTTTACATTTCGAAACCTGCGCATGTCTTCTCACACACACACACACACACACACACACACACACACACACACACACACACACACACACACACCCTCCACACCCTTTGAGCTGACCCATCAGCCCAGTCCAGACCTCCGAACTGACTCATTATGTAACCATCTCCACACAGACAGGTAGACCAGACATGTCACAGTCAATCTATTCCCCCAAGAATTTAACAAGCTAAAGTGGATGGACAGGCCATTTCCCAGGCCCAACCCCCCCCCCCCAAAAACACCCTCCACCAAAAAGAAACTAGTTCTGGGCAAGCCGTTTGTGTGCGTGTGTGTGTCTGATGAGTGCATGTGTCTGTGTATATTCATGCCTGCACGTATACTGTATGTGCAAACACTGTGAGATTTCCCCCGCCTTAGGACACTTACATAAGACTGTCAGAGCGAGACAGGTGATGAGATGGTGGAAAGGCCAGAAAGCAAGGTGAAAGACAGTGTCTGTTTGTCCGTCTGCCTGCCTGCCTGTCTGGGTATGCGGGTTGCTGGAGGGTAATTAAATGTATTTTTGTCAGCTAACCAGCACTGGCTCCCTTATCAGACATGGGAAACCACAGAAGTAGAAAGAAACCAGATGGGTCATGGCCAGCAGGGGTGTTTGCGTGTGTGAATTTATGTGCAGGTGGGTGGGTGAGAGAGAGAATGAGACAGCTTTAATTCCCAGGCACCACCTCCTTGGGGGCTGGAGGTGGAATTGAACATAGTCTGGAAGGGACTGCTTTGACAGCTTCCCTAAATACGCCCAGTAATGTTTTCACTCACACTGGACTGAGGGAGATCTAATCTTAGCCTGAATGCACATTACTGGCCCAAAAGACCTCACGCAGTGTTTGTGATTATCAAACCTGAGGATGCCGAGGTGGTTGTTTTTCTCAGGCTGTCTCGGAGAGAACAAACTTCTTAGGAACATGTGTACAGAGAAAGCAGATTTCCAGTTTGACAAAGGCTGTGTTCTTGAAAGTCTCATGATCAGTTCGGATGCACAGTTATTTGTTTTCCCAACCAGTTTAGTCAGCACAATTTTATCGTCCACTATACCTAAAGCACTCTGTAGACATGATGCATCACTCTCACGGAGGGCCTTGGGGCTCTACATTCATCCTCATCTGTGAATAAACTTGTAATACAACCGCTGTCCTTGCATTCCTTTGTCTTAGAATTGTCCTATGGCCATTAGGTACTACGTCAGATAAGTCATCGACGGCACAGGAACATATTTCCAGGAAGACACTGACACTCTCTGAGATACATGTCCTGGGAAATTGCTGGAGCAGGTAATTTCAATACATCAACAAACTGGATTTAGTACATTTCTCTACCCAACTATAGTACGGTTCTGTCACACTGAGTATGATTGTTGTCCTTGTCTTGAGAGTGCAGCAATTTTAACATGTCCACAGAAAAAGGCGCCTTCAACCAGTTCCAAACACATGATACATACGTCTGTATTTAACACATGCTGAAAGGCGATACTCCACAGAGGTCTCATATCATACCATATGTCAATTGTTGAGTGAGCAGGAGTCGCATTAATCTTTAAGTCACATGACTTAAGTCAGACACTAATTTAAGGACTTGAGACTTGCTTGACTGACACTGATAAAATACTCGAATTTGACTTGATATTGACAGATGACTCGAATGGACTTGATTTTTTGCATTTGTATTTTTATACATATTGAGGAGTTACATTTTGTTTTTGAAACATGACTGGGTGAGTTATTTTGTGATGTCCACAAACATGGCATCCTACTAGGATGCAGCAGACCAGCAGAGGCTAACGCACAAGGCAGCCATCATGGGGAGGGGCCAAGTCCATAAATACTCAAACTTGGATGGCAGGAGCGAAGAGAACATGGCACTATGTAAGTTTAGTACAGCACATACCTGCTTGAAACTTGAAGGGTAAGGTTCAAGACTTGCTTGTGGTTTGCACGTGTGACTTACTCCTTACTCTCACAAATTGATTTTTGAAATTGGTATCCACCCATCCATCAAACCCCAGAGAAGACAGAAAACAAGTTGACCCCCCAAATTGTCGAAGCAATGGAGCATTACTGGAATTTGTAATGTAATGTTTTTAGGTAAATTATGGCAAATAAATCAGTAATCAATAAATAAAACGGTTATAGTTCATTTAAAAACTGCTTGGTTAGGTGAAACATTGTGGTGACGGTTAAAGGAAACCATTTTGTATCAGCAAGTATTATGACTTACATCAAGAGGAGGACAGAAATTTACTCCGTGTTTACTGTGTTGAAAACTTAACACTGCACCTCATGTTGAAGTCTTGGATGACACACTTCCTGGGTCTGGTCCAAGTACTGAAGGAGATTTGCTCAGGACAGACATCACAACCATCCCACAGATGCTCCTGGCTTAACCTCGGTGCAAGGCCACAGGCTATTTGCTGGAGCACACTGATATTAATGTCAGACACGAGCCTAATGCTGGCAGGACCGATGCCATTACTAATGTTTATTGCTGGAGACTCACTTTTAAATGTGCCAAGCATCATAGTTTGTGACTCAGGCCAGAAAACGATGCTGAACCATGTGGGCGTCAAAAAGATCATCATTAATGTGGGAACTAATGACATTTCAGTCTGTTTGTTGCCTCTGATGAAGAGGTTAGAACCGTGCAGTCTATGATCAAGTCAGGACCAGAGGCTTCACCTCAGCACCTCACAGAGACAGTGCAAAAAGGAATTGAAAGGAACTTGTGATTGGACTACTGCCATTCCTGGCAGGCACCCAGCCTGTTTACCTATATCTTGCCCTACTAGTGACTCAGGCAGCAAAAGCCTCACATTAGCTCCAGATATACTTTGGAATGCATTTCTGCATTTAATTAATTCACTGACCATACCACTTTTCCTTTTTAGGGTCACAGTGGGACTGGAGCCAGTCTCAGAGGATATTGGCTGAGGGCACGGTACATACTGGACAGGGTGCCAGTCTATCACAGGGCTGACATATAGAGACAAACAACGCTCACATTCACACCTACGGGCAATTTAGAGTCACCAATTAACCTAACCTGCACATTTGGATTGTGGGAGGAAGCCAGAGGAAACCCTGAACCTTCTTGCTGTGAGGCGACAGTGCTAACCACTGCACCACTGTGACACACCTGCTTTTAGCTAGGTCTTTTGGATGCAAGTACAGAGGGGATGTCTTAATGCACCATAAGGGGTACCAGACAAACAACACTGTAGGAACATGATAATGTCACTAGAATAGAAAGTATTGTATTTAGTTCTTTTTATTGAAACAGCTTAATGCAGTGAATCCTCTCAGCATGTAATTTTACGTTACCGTCCCCTATAAGCCAGAGAGAGAGAGGGGAGACCAAAGAGTGAGCGTGTCCCGTTTTGCTCACCTCTCTCTTTCTCTCTCTTTCATGGATAACTTGAGTGAAATACACTTCATGGCTATGTTAAAACAAAACTTGCGTGCGAGTTCAGCATCACTCTTGTCTCTGTCACATATAGATTTTTCTTCTTCTGAAAATAGCACACTAACCAGCTAGCCCCGACCCATCTCCTTTCTTTTCAAGAGCGACTCACTGCGGCCTCCAGTCTCCCCCGAAGACATTGCGCTGCTCAGAGGGTGTATTATCACACCTACATGTGTCACTAAAGTGTTACCAACTTCACACACACTTGGCACAGCTTTAATTCTGCCCTGCCTTCTATATACCACAATGTGGGGTTTTTAGTTCTCATTACAATATCTTCTCCTTGTTTTCCCCATTGGCCTGTGCTTCATAAGCAAAAGGCTTTCTAGCAACACAATTGGAATTTAATTCAAAGGGCCTCTGTTTATGCTATGGTCTCTATATTTTCTTCACAGGCTTTTTTTTTCCACAGGCTTTAACATGCAGTGAACAGACATAATAAATCTCTTTAAGCATCAGTGAGTAAGAGTTTTAGTTTTTCATAATATATACAGTACCTAAATAGCAAAACCCTCCTCCTCAAAATCTACTACTCTGCTATTTATAATATCCATAGCGGAACTGTATTATTCAGCACCGAATCTAACATTCACCTGTGTGTGTGTGTGTGTGTGTGTGTGTCACACACTGACCCCTGGCTCTGTCGCTATGCCTCAAAGAGGGGCATTTACTTTTAAAGTATCCATGAAAGGAGAATATTGGTTTCAGCACCAAGACTCTGGCCCATCTACTGTCATGTTGTGCTGAATACATTTACCCCACAAGCGCCTCTTCAAGTGTCCTTTCTTCTCGATATAAGACTGACCCTTCATGCACCAAACGGCTGCTTCACCTTAAAGCAAGCAAATTATTCATTCTGCAAATTTATTCCACAAAAGACGAAGCACCAAAGTTTGGTTTTCACATAGCATTGGCTACTACCTGCAACACAAGGATGAAGAAAAGACAGTAATACCAGTGAAACCTTGACCCATGTGCAGAAACTGTCAGGAATCCATGCATGACATAAGTATTTTTTACCCCCATTCACCTTTTAATGTCCTGTTGTCTCGGCTGTGAATTGTTTCTGGGCGGTGTACAACCACAGATGGATCCGCTGTGGGGTTCTGCTGGTGATTCATATTAATGGACCTGACCCCAATCCCTCCTTTCCTTTTTCTTCTTCCAGTCCCCCCCCCCCCCCCCCCCCCCCCGTTCCTCCCACTGCTCACTCTCTTTCTCATCCCTTCCAAACACCCAGGAGACAGATGGACCAACACTCAACTTCACACCATTTAGCTTTTCAAGGCTGCTAAAATAGTGTGTGTGAGAAGAGGTGGAGTGAGAGAGTAGGGAAACAAGGACTGTGTGTGTGTGTGCGTGTGTGTGTGTGTGTGTGTGTGAGAGACAGAGAGAGAGGGAGAGAAAGAGAGCAAGCATAAAACATAAAACATTTCTGTGTGCTTACACGTCCGTGTTTAGTGCATGTAGTTGTGTGTTTGGGTGCGTGTTTGTGTGCACATGTGGGCACTGGTGTGAGGTTGGCAGGTATGTGGGGAGTAAATGAAGGACTTAGTGCTCTACACGACTGACTGGTCAAATCTATGATGCTACCTTGAGCTTCCCTGGCTCCACTCAGACACTCCTGCTCCTCCAGTAATAGAGACTGAGTGCTGCCTTGTACCAAGCCAAAAACATGCATTACCAAGCCTGCATACAGTGCAGCTACAGAGTGAATTCATTGTGCAAAAAATGTCCTTATATTGCTTGAGGTAGAAGCACACATTGGCAAACAATGAGATTATCACTGTTCGCGATAAACAATATATAATATACTGTGAACAAGATAAAGCTGGTGTATGCATCTTATCAAAGTTAACTGTGTTATAGATTTGATGTAAGATTTGAAATCATGTAATTACTTTCTTTTACATATAAATGTCTACATTCTCATCTGATTAAACAGCCATAGGGAATAGCCATAGGAAAATTGAGGCTGCAGCCATTGTCAATTATGGCCCAAAGCTACGAAACACACTACCTAAAGATATCAGAGAAGCCAGCTCGCTAAGTATTTTTAAAAGAAAGCTTCAAACTTATCTCTCCAAGTTTAACTATAGCTCTGCAATTCTGCATTTTGCTCAGCACTTATTTTAAATGCTGTTATAAGTATTGATGTCTTACTGATTTTATGCATTCTATGTAATCCATTTTTAACTTATTTTAATTATTTATTCATTTCATGTTTTTCTGTTATCATTTTATTATTATTGCATCTTTAATGGTTTTAACATGTTTTCAACATTTTTATGTTCATTTTATGTCTTTTTACGTGATGGACTTGGTGCATGTATTTCTTTGTTGTAAAGCACTTTGTGCTGCATTTCTTATAAATAAAGATTCTTATTATACTATTATTACTATTATTATTATCATCATTACTATGATATCCTTACTAATGTTTCATCCTCTCAAATTTCTGTCCTTTTTGTCTCCTGTATATGTAGGGTTGCCGTGGTAGTTGGTGTTACCAGAGTTACATGGTGTTCAGGCACACACCAATTATATAACTTGCCCACTGTCTTCATTAATTGTTTTACTAGACATTGAACCCATTTGGTTCATTTTCACATATCAGCAGTAGTGCCCACCTTCATCAAATAAAGAACTTGAATAGGAAAAATACTAGTTATCAAAACATAGTTGGACGCTACAATTATAAGCTCAAAGTGTCTGCTCCGTGCGGCAGCAGAGTCTTATCATGTGACGAGAGTTGAAGTCAAAAAATAAAAAAATAAAAGCTATTTGGCAATATTTCAGCCTCAAACTCAGTGCCAAAAGGGAACCCGATAACATTAATGAGGCAATTTACAAACTTTGTCTGATGAAGGTGGCAGCATCTGGAAGTAACACTAATCACTCTCTCACACACACACACACACACACACACACACACACACACACACACACACACAAATCTACACATACTGAGTTGACACTTGGAAAATATTGTTGTCACAGGTTTATTACCCAGTGAGAAAATGTCCACACCATGGCATCCCTACTTCCATATCGCCTAAACTAAAAAACATACTCAGTTCAACAAAAACCCTGACAGCTATGAAAAATGTATATAATATGTAATCAACATTCATTTTACATATAATTTGAAATATAAAACTCAAGTAATTCGTTATTCCTTTCATCTCTAAGGAGAGTATTGCATGTATTTTTTTGCTCAAATTTTGGACACAACATAGTAACATCAGGCCTACACCATTCCCTCATCCTCCTCTGCTAGTCAAACACCTGGGCTGTCTATTGTCAGTTTTTGGCGGAGCAGATTCGTTGGACAGAAATCCAGTGACTCAGTCTTCACACACAGAGAGCCCCTTTATTATTTAGCGAATGCAGTTATTGAGCTAAATACGATGGTACCCACGATTCAGCTGCCTCTGCCACTGTGTTTGTGTAGAGTGAAATTTCATTGTTTTTTTTTTAAAGTATATTTTTTTGGGCTTTTTTATACCTTTATTTGATAGTATAGTGGAGAGAGACAGGAAACAGGGAGGCAGAGAGGGGGAATGACATGCAGCGAAAGGCCGTCCGATGCAGGATTCGAACCGGGGCCGACTGCAGCGAGGACTGTAGCCTCTACACATGGGGCGCCTGCTTAGACCACTACGCTACACGACGCCCCATGAAATTTCATTGTTGACCTTGGAAACAGTAGTTGACAAAATGATCTCACCACAAGTAGCTGCTCCGGAGATTTTTGTGCGTATCACAGCGTCTTCCCACCTGTCACCGAATTAGTTTCATCAACTACTGTTTCCAAGGTCAAGAACAAACTTACAGTCTCAACTTCTTTTTTGGGAATGCTCACGCTCACGCTCACGCTCACGCACACGCACACACACACACACACACACACATTTACTGGAAGCTACCCCAGTACAACCACAGTCTGATCTGTTGGCCACGGACCAGCTCCCCTCTGTAAGATTTTATAATGAAGCAGATGTGACTCTGAGGCTCAATTTATCATATTCAGTGGGTGTAGGACTCACTTCACTTGTGTTTTGTCAGTATATTTTAGCAGTTAATTGGAGGTGGTTCTGTGCTCTCCCCACTGCAAACTTCAAGGTGTGTGTCATCATTGAATCCTGCTACTAATGTAAAATAAAGACCAATGATCCCTTCAGCCTAACTTCACTGAAACCAAACCTCAAGTCTCTGTCCGAGTGAAACAGGATGTCTCCGTCTTTGAGGGGATGATGCCCTGCACTTTGATATCTGACACCATGATTCTTTCCTTGAAACAGATGATGAAACCGACAGTCATTCTGGTGCAAGGGCTACAGTAACGCATCTGTTGTATTAGACCACTGTGAAGAGGGAGCACAGCCACAAAGCCAGACCCTCATTTTCGCACTCAATTCTTTGTTCTGACCTTCATCTATGCGGTCACAAGTTTTTGGACAGCAACTGACAGAATAAGATCCTAGACACCCGCAGCCGAAATGAGTTCTCTCCACCGTGCGATTGGCCTGACCCTGAGTGACAACCGCGTGGATCTCGGAGGGCCTACAGGTCGGGCCTCAACACTAATGGGAGCAGGCGAGGTGGATCAGGGACTTGGTAAAGACACCTCCTGGGACTGTTGCTTCAGGAAGCGACCTCCTGGGCAGAACCAGGACACGCCGGAGGGAGTACAACTTCCAGCTGGTGTAGGAGTGTGTGGGGACTCCCAGAGAGCCGCTGAAAGAGCTCTGTGCTCTGTTGTCTGCTTGACAGTAATGAGGATGAGACAGTGGATGGATCAGTGGAGGATTTCACGGCTGCTACTGAACTGAAGATCATGTAGATACTGAGAACATGAGGCCATCTAAAAGCTGATTCTTTTTTTTAACACGTGTCTGTTTTCTTTCTGCAAGTTACAGTGTGGTTGCATGTGTCTGTGTGTGTGAGTGTATGTGTACTGTATGTGTCTAAGAGAGAGAGAGAGAGAGAGAGAGAGAGAGGTTTATGCTTGACTGGGGCCTACAGGAGTGTGCCTCAGTGATACTCTGCTTATCTACTTTGTCCACCATTTGCTAGCACATGGGAGACTTCCTATCTAAATCCAGGGAATTCAAGTAAAAAGGCCCAAATAGCTTGTACATGCACTATTTGTGTAGAATATGTGCAGTCTGACGCTGTGCCCCAACACACACAGAAATACTTCCATAGTTCCACATGGCATAAAGCTCATATTAATATCAATTATTTTCTCACTCCTGTTCAGTGAACTATGCTATGAGCAACAAGTCTTCCAACCTGAACGGCCATATACTGTAGGTCTCTTGTCAGTTTGATTAGGTTTAGGCATGGGTTAAAATAAGTACTTCATTAAGGTAAGGTTAAAATGTATCATAACAAGCTAGTTGCACAGACAACGTATGAGGCCACTTTTTACAGAAGGACAATCTCACTGTGAGCTACAACATGAGCCACGGTTCTTTAGCCTTTTAGCCATTTTTTACAAATTGCCACCATTAAAATTGTGCTGAATTAGCTCTTTGCACTTCGTGTGTGTAATGTGCCCATCGATGTAATGACAACGATCATTTGAGTACTCTGACACTGATGAAAACATGAACATTCTCAGGCAAGTTCTACAAGCGTAGAGAAGAGTAGAGAATTTTCTTCTGTCTGTGATTCATGATCACATTGGAGATAATGACATATCCTTTGAAAGTGTGAGTCACGCTGAATCCAAAAACGTGTATCATGTCTGTGTGTTTGGAATTGACTCAGACACAGAGTGCAAGTTTTGATGGAGTGGTTTATACTGCATAAACCTGTTTATTAAGCATTTTAAACACATTGGATGTATTAGTACTATTACATAAATCTTAGTGTTACTTATTTCCATTTGTTTGACTGAAAAATATGCATCACATTAAGTTTAGTAGTATGTTTATGTTAAAACTGTGTAATCAAAATGGTTGGAATTTTTTCTGCGATTGAAGACATAAATCTTGCATATACAGTACACCTGATTATAAACCCTCCTTCAATATACACATGCGAACATGCATCAACCCCAAGTATGCATACGACCACACACACACACACACACACACACACACACACACACACACACACACACACACACACACACACACACAGTGGGGTCCAAAAGTCTGAGACCACAAACACACTCTCTGCCCAACTTTTATTGAACAAGAATCCAATTACTTAACCCAGCTTCAGGTTCCGCACCCTCTTTGCTCCTCCACCTTGACAAGTCTGCGTTAATATCTGCTGACAGCCTCTGTCCACCATGCACACGCACACACTCGCACACACCCCCTCACACACACAAGCACACAGCTGATCCCCATAAGAGTCTGATTAAATGAAAACTGTGATGCCCATTTCTCCATCCCAGGGTCAATGAATACCAATGAGAGACAGATATCACAGTCCTTGGTATGCGAGTGTGTGTATGTGTGTGTCTGTGTGTGTGTGTGAGAATGACAAAGAGAAAGAAAGGGAACTAGTTTCCCACTTCCATGCATTGCTACAGTACTGAATATGTAGCTTTGTGGATTTCTTTTTCATCTTTCTTTTTTACCTTCCCTCTTCATATGTCTCCATGACATCTGGATCTTTATTGTTCCCAGTCCATAGATCACTTATTAAGCCAAGTAATGAGGGGGTCATGCATAATTTCATTTGCTCTAGCAGTACCTGGGGACATTTTCTTACTTCACTAAAATCTATGATAGTTTCCTTTTGAAAGGCCATAACTCTCCTTCAGGAGCAGGCATTGGGGTCACAGATGCTAAATGGGCCATTTATAGATTCCTGGTGGAAGGAGAATATTGTGTAGAGTCGTTTCAGACCTCTTATTGAGGCTATTTGACTCCACGTGGTTTAATTTGCTCGTGGTGATATATCTGATAAAGGGCCAACCTTTTAAATCATTCTTGTAACTCCTATACACACACACACACACACACACACACACACACACACACACACACACACACACACACACACACACACACGCACACAGAGTGCAAGGCAGTATATAACGGATGTTATTTAAGAAGAGCGACTTCTAGTAAAGCAAATCGAATATCAATATCATCGTCCAATAGATATTCTTACCAGCCGTGGCCTGTGGGGATTTGCAGTGATTACTGGTAAATGCAATTATGTGCATAGCAATGGGGCTTCAGCCAGTGCACAATTTTGAGCACAGCAGTCCTGTATTCTGTTTTGCAGTTCAATAGTCACCATTTAAACCCATTTCCATTTACAGAAGATATCTACAGGCATCATTATGATGCATGTACTTAGCCACTGCATTAACTACCACCGACTGTATTGTTTACATTGAAGAAAAAAGCTTGTGCGAGTTATCATTTTCCTTTGTCGCGCTTTGCTTCATTTCCTTTTGTTTATGTTTATATAATGCATGTGATAACCCCACGTCGCTTGCAGACCTGCCACCCAAAAGGCTTTTATATGGAAAAATATCAAATCACAGCAAACAAATATAATCGGCACAGCGCACGTGAAAAATTAATGTCCTCGGAGGCGGTTCATGTATGACAATCACAGACTCTGAGAGATGGGGAATGCAGCCTGTGTGATACGGCCGCCGTGTTTTTGTTTTTTTTCCCCCTGTCCTTCTCAGCTTGAGAAGTGAGCCGCCATTGGTCAGTTGTCCTGCAGGGATGCTTATCGGTCTGTTACAAATCAGGCAGAGAAATTGCACCAGGAACATCTCTGCCTTTTCTCTCTGCTCTCGCTCACCAGGATCACTCAAGGGGATTGAAGCGCTAAGAACACAGCACAAATCTTCCCTTCCTTCTTTGCCTTGCATCTACCTCTGATTTTTCTCCTTTTTTTTACTGCTCATGCCTAAGAAAAGTTGGCTGTCCATTCTCTGCTAAATATGAAACTTTTATACTCATTTAATGCATTTTAAACAGCACGGATGTTACATTATATTTTCTATTCAATTGATTGCAGTTTTCATTGTGTGATCCAGCATTAGTTACTCCAGCTTTTGCATAATCCACATCTGAAATAGCTCAAAGGTTAAATATCTTTCAGTCATGCATACACAGTCCCTCATCTGAATTCTGATTCATGGCCGCATTGAATTTACAGATAACATGTGAAGTCGGCATTCACCCAAATTTACCTAAAAGTATGATGAAAGGAAACCCAAAACATTGAATCAGGATGGGCGAAAAAAACAGCTCTTGGGAATTTGACTTTCATTCATGGGTCAAATTTGTTTAATGGTGTATTTTCATTTTTCATGAGGCTGTAATTGGCCACATGAAAGAAGCAGATAAGAGGCAGAGATACCAATTTCTGCAGTAGCCTTGGTTGTACATAAAGCACCCACAAGAAAGGTTACAGCTTGTGCTGCAAGAAGGAAAGGAAGGATGAATTCTTATCATAACCTACACTTCTGTGTTCAAGTACAATGGTAGATGCTAATTACACTTTCCTCCATGATACTGTGTATTAGAATATTAACTGAATTTATAGTGCCAAGCTAACTTCTCTCTGTTTTTGACCTATAGCTGAAGAACACAAAGCCACATGGAGGAGAGGAGCCACAGATTATTCAGCACAGAGGTTAATATAGAAACCAACATTGCCTCAGTTGTGCATTAATCACTGGTAAGAGGAGTTCATACCTGTTGAAAGTCATTTTTGGATGATAACTGAAAGAGAAGAAGACAGAGAAAGAGAAAGCGCTCCATGTAGCCAAAAGTATGTGGACAGAGGATATCTTAGACAAATGGTTTGTCAACCTGTTGGACCCCTATAGGACATGATATGATGTAACAAGATAACGAAAAAATATGACAACAGTCAAAATTGCTTACATCTTCATAATACTGGAGAATTTTACCCTTTTAGACTCCAAAGTCTGATCAGGGAGATTTACAACTTGCAACAAGGGGTGATGAGTAGGCATAAGAGTTATAGGCCAAAAAATTTTGGAACCACTGTTGTGGCAGTTTGGGGAAGGCACAAAGCGATTCTCAAGTTTGGTGTGGACAAATTTCACAGGACTTCACAAAGCCCTGACCTCAACCCCATCACACAGTTTTGGAATAAACCAGAACCCCGACTGGGAGCAAGACTTTATGGCCTGACATCAGCGGCCGACCTCACTAATGCTCATGTGTCTGGAAGGGAGCAAATCCCTGCAGCCAGGTTCTACAAACTCTTGTGCGAAGCCTTGTGAGAAGAGTGGAGCAGTGTATTGCTGATGCTTTTTGGAATGAAATGTTCAACAATCACGTGTAAATGTTCGAGTATCTGTAGACTTTTGGTTATGTAGTGTAGATACTGTAAGTAACTTAAACATTTAACGGAAGACGCAGCGTTTACCTTCTTCTTCTCTGCTGCTGCAGGTGGTTGGGGGTTGGGGTGTTTCAGTGCTCATGTCGCAGCCCCTCCACATGAAACAGCTTAAGTAAGCACCATTTCCATATTTCTGATTCTGATAATGGACTGCCTTGCCATCACCAAATTACCCCGACACAACATTGCCAGCCAAGTGAGTGAATTAGTTAATGTCCAAAAATGTCTGTATTTCCCACTGCGTCTACACTTAATGTGTGTGTGTGTGTGTGTGTGTGTGTGTATGTGTGTGTGTGTGTGTGTGTGTGTGTGTGTGTGTGTGTTTAGGGGAGTTTGTGCTTGGAGCTTAATGACTTTTTCACCTCTCACACGTGCCTTGAAGACGCATTTCAGTTTACATTTGCAGTATTGAATTCATAATTGCTTGTTGGCCATATAACTTCCTGTATAATGAAATGCTTTCATAATAATCAATAAAGGAAATAGAGCGGGTCCATTTAAATGTTGTGGCAATAGGAGAAACCCATCAAGCTGAACCGTTGCTTTCAGTGTGTTACCATATCAGTGAGTGTAGCATGGAGAGGAGGAGTGGAGTGGATTCCATTTCAAAAATCTCCACTTGGGTACCGCTATCTTTCTTTTCTGAGTGATGACATGCAAGAGGCGAGGAAGGATGGATGTCTGTCTACGGTGTTGGAACTGGTCCTGGCCCCTAGGTGCCCCCTTGCCCAATCGCTCTAGCCAGCTCACAGTGGATTGTGCTTACTCTCATTTAGTTAGGCCTATTTGTCTTCCCTCTAAAGCCCAACCTGCTCCAAAGATGTAATTCCATAAAAGCATACAATCAATATACCAGAAACCGTACTCTCATCTATCATTTTTTATAAAAAAAAAAAAAAAAAAAGAAGGGGGAAAAAGCAAATAGAGAAAATTGTGTGCGTATGTGTATGTATGTGCATGTGTGTGTGCGCAAGAGAGAGAGAGCGAGAGAGCGAGAGAGAGAGAGAGAGAGAGAGAGAGAGAGCGAGAGAGAATGCATGTTTGAGTGTGTCTCTGTTCAGACACAGATATCGCAAACAAGCCAACATAAGGCCGGTCAGAAACACCAGCTCAGTCATGAGTGCCCGCACACGCAGGTGCACGGGACAGCTCTGTCCACTTGATGGCACTATTATGAGTTTTTTCAAAGCTGTAACAACAATCAATTCATGTGTGGTGTACTGTGTCAAAAACGAGGAAATATTCATTTCTTTGCTCCTGGAAACCTTAACAATTCCAGGAAAGATATAAATACAATATCCACGCAGACAGACACACACACACACACACACACACACACCCGCACACATGGGCCTCATTAATCTCCTCTGTAACAGGACTCTATCCTCTGGCTCCAATATTACAGTAAATGGTGATGCTTATCTGCAAGCAGTCCTGCCCTTGAAATAGGTGCTGTTCCATTCCCAGCTAATTCCACAGCCATTAAATGGTTGGCACATTTTTCACAGGTATATAAATTGCTTTAAGCTGCAGCTTACTCTCAGCACATTGAAATACAAACACGGATGTTCTCTCCTTTTTATCTCACTCTGCCCTCTGTCTCCCTAATACTTCCAAACCCCCCACCCACCTTCCCATCCTTCTTCCCACCCATCCCTGCCACCCCTGCCATCTCCTTACAAGTGAAATGAGCATGGATTGACTTCTAGCTTGCAGCAAGGTTGAGGTAATAGCTTATTAGCAGCCAATAAACATCAGTCATTTCCATTTAAGCTAACACTCCGATCTTGTTCATAATCACCAAGACATGGATAGGGCAGGAAATCAATGGCACATTTTAACAGGGTGTCCCCTGTGTAGTGTTTGATCTTCCTGATCAAGGAAGTGAGGGGAAGCTTTTTTTCATCCAAAACATATGCAGATGCATTAATAAATCAATAAAAAGTCCTAAGGCTTGCAGGCTACATCAGTCAGACACAAAAGCAAATATTCCAGTTAGTCAAATTTTGTTCAACTTCATCGTATCATTGTGAAACTGCACTAATCTACTGTGTTATTCAGAATACACACCATGCTAACATGCTCTACAGTCCACCATAGAAAAGGGGTATAGATCAGACATTCACATCACATCCCTGCCCACCCAGACCTGACAGCAGGACACCAGCAGCCTCACTGATGAGGGGATGAAATACTCCTCCCCTCTGTACTCTCCCATTCTCTCATCCATCCATTTTATATTCCTCTCTCTCTCCCCATGTGCCCACAGCCACAGAGCAGCTGGCTAGTTATTTGTGACCTGCCAGTCTGCGGGTGTAACAAGGTTTCGACGCAATTAAGAATACATTTCCCAGGTACCAACGCAACAAATCACAGGCTTGAGTCCCTGGATAGGCGCACACATAAACGTTGCCTCACCAGTCACCACAAATCAAACGGTACACAAATGGCCACATGAAATAACTAATCATTGTTGGAGAAGAAAAGGCAATTTTTAATCGATTCCGTTTGTGTTGGACTGAAAGGGGCTCAAACAGTCCCATTCTTTAGAGGAAATATTTGATGTGGTGGTGCAGCTTGGCTGGCATCACCACCTATTATGTGTGCTGATTTGAAAGTAAGAAGCAAAGTGGTCAAATACATCACAGGCGGCCATTATTGTGTCAATTCGCAGACAGAAAAACAATCCATTGTATGCAATAAATTATAAAAACGCGCAAAGCAACTTTTTCTCAACGTGTTGATTTTACAATCCCAAATGAGAGTCCACTCTTCAAACCAAGGTGTAGTAAAAGGAAAGATGAAGGATGATTAACAATTATTAGATCTTAATTTTTCTATCTTGATTTTATTCAGGAACGCTTTTAATATTCGTGTAATGAAAGAAAGCAGGGCAAACGTATTCCAAGTTGCATGAATTTGAATTTTCCAGCTCATTTGAAGCTCCACATTCATAATACTAATAGTTTTTGTTGACACAAAATTACCTCTAAAACCCTGGTTATCTTACTTTTATCTTTTTCACTAAGGGAAGCATTCACACTTATGATAAGCACTCCTTATACAGGCTTCATGTGGATGAATAGATTACAACCTTTGCAGCTAGTTATATTTATGTTTTTAAAATGATGATAAAATAATGGGAAACACTAATGTAGCACTAATCTATCCTACAATCAAAACTGATGCCAGAGAAGAAAACAAGCTTTTATGTCCCGTCATATCATCAGATTATAAACAGTTAAGGAGCCAAACACACATAGTTTCACTCATGGACAAACTTGATTGAGGACAACATAGGAAAGTATGGCGAGCTATTCATAACTTCACCAAATGAATTCCAGTCAAGGTAATGGCCAATACTTGTGCAACAGTACATTGGCAGAACACAGCATTATCAATGTGTGAGAAAGCGCTCTTCTCACAGTACAGGTACAGGGTATGTGCTGTAAAGTAAAGTAGTCCCTTCTGCACCCTGTCATTATATAAAAGTTCCCCTCCTGGCTTTCATTAAACCCCTAAAAACACATCTCTGTCCCTCAAAATGACATATTTAGAAGTTTTTCCCCATGAAAAAAAATTCTTCATGGCCTTTAAATGGCTCAAATGTAACTCTCTCTCTCTCCACCCACCCCTCAGCCGCTCAACTGCAGCTCCAACTCTGCTCATCAGACACAAAAACCTCTGCTTGTCTGTCTCTTTTACTAGCTACTGTATATTACACAATGGTAAGTGGTAATATAGTAATTAAGGTATACATGTCAAACCAGAAACAGACTCAGAAGATGAAGAAAAAGAAGAGCGAATTGCACCGGATCCTAAACAAGTTGGTGAAACAAAGTGGTGACTTAGCTACATTAGCTAACTTAGCTTGCAATATGCCAATGTATTCTCTTCTGACACATCTCTTTGCCATAGGGTAATGCAACAGCAAAACGAGGGGTATCATGCTATAGTGAAACAATATGGAAAGCCCCACCCTGCAAGTTGACATATGAAGCCCTGTCTGTCTGAATCTGTTTTATGAACAATGACCGTCATTGGTCATGCTCATGATTGCTCATGATCCTTGTATCATAAAAAAACATATATGGTCATAACAAGGTTTAATAAAAGTTAAAAACTTTGTCATTATAGGGGGTCTTTAATATGTATCAGGTGATTTATGTCCATGTCGCCCATAAACACAAATTTGGTACCCATTTATTCCCTTGTACCTATCTGAACGTTCCCAGTAAGCATTTCCTTCATACCCCATATGTACAAGATAATTACACTGTCACTCACTCAAATTTGTTTGTCTGGGGCTTTTCACTTAGCATGTGAGCATATCAATATCAAATTCAGCCACTGTCAGCAGGGTGCAATTATTGCTACAACACAAGTAAAGAAGCACAGAAAACCTTGTCAGTTTGCTGAAATAATCTATGAACATCAATACACTACCCCGCATACACATCACCCAGATGACAGGTATTGTATTATTAACATGGACTATACGTGTCTACATGCTACAACACAATTTTAACTGACGCTGATGCTCGTCTAGTGTCACATCATAATTTGCTGTTGCTTGATTAAACTTTCCATCATTTATGTTAATTGCAGGATGGGTGATTTCTTTTATCCTCGGCTGTTTCCTGGTCAGCAATTTTCTGGAGTCTACTAAATCAAACTATTAAGAAAATCATAAATTCTCTCTTTTATTGTTGTTTAGAAAATGCCCTCGAAAAACCGCTTTCGGATTCTACAGCCTGCAGTGAAAGATCCCTCTGATTACTGATTACACATTATGCATCATGCAGTTTAAAGAAGCAAGTTTCTCTGGTTTTAAATGTTTTATTTATTTATTTTTGTATAATGCTTAGGAGCACAGATGTACAGTTGTCGTTGAAATTCTCCGTTCTACATTGTGGATGACACACCACTCACACTATACTGTACCTTGAAATCATGAACCTCACAAAAGAGCACACTGATCATATGTACGGACTATAAAAGGGTTTGGAGGGCATCGCTTTTCCTCTTTTCCTCTCCAAACCCCTCACTTCCCTGACTATTCTGAGCCACACCAGTTATCTACCCGATATGGTTCTGCACTGTAAGAAGCACACAATAAGCAAGCATGCACCATTTGTGCATGTGCTGGGGGGTTTTGTGCGCGCACATGTGTGTATGCGTGTCTTTCTCACAATCCAGACGTGGCGCAGAGACAGAGGGGGCCGAGGTCGACATCTGCAAATTGAATTCTGCCCAAACGTGACAGTGATGAAGTGTTGTTCATAGTAGCCGTGATTGTCTCTATCTTCACTCCTGTCCGCGAGTATTACAGCAGGCGTGCCTGCTCCACAGGCCTCAAACCCAGCTCCAGCCAGCTCATCTATTAATGACAGTATTGGAAAATCAAATTCATACTAGATACATGTTTTATCAGCTAGAGCTGGCTGGAGAGAGGGTTAGTGTTTGTGTGTCTCCATCTGTCTCGCTGCATGTTTTCCTCTTCTACTCTTTCTCCTTGTAAGATCTGCTCTCCTTAGCCCTCAGGCCAGCTTTTAATAATAGGATAAGGTGCAGAAAATTGATCTGGCTTCACAGGCACAAGCTTTTAGGATTATGTCAATAATAAAACAAAGTTTGGCCTTTCTCTATGCTGCATTTCTCTTCAGGCAAGCAGAGGACCTCTGTGTTGCACTATGACTCTCTTTGTGGCTTATACCTTTAAAAAGAAGAGAAAAAGAAGGAGGAAGCAGGGGGAGGGAAGGAGGAGAGGGCGTGGTTACCTGGGGAGATAAAAGAATTTAGAAAGAAACCGTGGTGCAGGTATCTCAGCGGAGCTGCCTTTCTCAACAACAACAACAGAGTGTAAAAGAGTGGCAGGGAGGCAAAGTAACTTAGGAGGAAAGAAGTCAAAAGTAAAGAGGGATGGAGGGCATGTCCTGGAGAGAGGGGTGAAATACAGTCTCAACAAAGGGTCATGTTGAATAAAGTAGTGATTGATCATATGGGAGTAAAGTAAAAAAAAAAAAAAAAAAAAAAATGGAAGCATGGGAAAAATAGTTAGCAGCTTACATATGTTCAACAGCAGTGCTGGATGCCCTCCAGGTGCGATGAAAATAGTGCAGCAGAGGAAGAATTTCAATACCCGCTCCTCAAACAAGCACTTGAAAAGGTAAAGTGGAAAAATATGGCTCCCCATATCCAGTTCCTTGGAAATCAATGCCCTTCTGATGTTTGGGTAACAAACAATAGTGTACAGTCTCCTGTAGAAGCAAATGGGGGATCCTTCTTTCTCCGTTCTCTGCTGCTTTTCTTTTCTGAGTAGTTTTTTTTTTTTTTCTTTTGGTATTCTGGACACAGAGGCACTCAGGCCCATGCTTGTGATATGTGCTGTACTGCTCTTGTTTCTCTTTTCCTTTGCGCCTCCACCTCTCAATAAATGGCAGGCAAATACAAGACAAGACACAGCTGGTTGACTGACTCAAGGATGGAGGACCCAAATGCAGACAGGCGGGCAGGTAGATGAGTAGCAGCTACTTTATAAACAACTAACATTGTCCAAAATTTATAGGCAGGCTAAGTCCAAAAGGGTAAGGATCCAAAGAAAACAAAAAACAAAAACAAAAAACCCAGGAGACTAAGAGTAAAATGCAGGAACTGGAAACATAAAGTACAAAGTAAAGCTGAAGAACTAAAATAACTCAGAGTCTACAACTGGCTGAGGCAAAATCCAAAAACACAGGGATCCAAGGAAACAGGAGACGAAACACTAGAAAAGGCTGAGACATCGACTAACGGTACAAACAAACAAAAAGAATTTGCCGAACTGGCACAGACTGAGGGTATACAGAGACTTCAATACACAAGGGAAGTGAGGGGTAATAGGGAACAGGTGAAACTAAATGGGGCGGGGCAGGCAAGACAGGAAGTGAAACAACCAAATATACAACAGTTAAGTGACAAAATTAAGCAGGAAGCACAGAGTCCATATGAAGTGACTCAAAGGGGCAGATTGTGACACAGTTCACACAAACAATGGCTGGCAGTGGGAGACAGGGCTTCTTCCATGTATATATTCCCCATAAACTAGAATCATTTCTCTTTCCCTCTCTCCCTCTCTCAATACGTCTCTTCTTTTTTTCTTTCTTAGCACAGAGTGCTGCTGCTGTCGGAGTCTGAGTGATGTAATGGGTGAACTTGCACTGACCTCTCTACTGGTAATAAGGATGGAGTGACAAAGCCTTCATCATGACACAAGCTGACAATGAGGGAAAGGGAGATAGACTGTGTGCATGTGTGTATGGTATGTGTGTGGTGGTGTGGGGGTACACAGCTTTCTTAAAATGGGTGGCAGCAGCGGTGGCGGCGGCGACGGCAGCAGCAGAAGCAGTCATCCCTACATCATAGTTTATGAAGGTTAAACAAAAATGTCTCGAAATTTCATCATTTGCTGCAAAAGCACGAGAGGACTAACAAAGAGAAATAAACCTCTCAGCAGCTGGAAACTTCTGAGAAAAAGTCACACCAGAGCAACAAGCATCCTGGGTAATTCTTGATGAGTACGGTTGCCATGGTGAAGTCCAGCCAGTCCATTCTGTGTCTGTGTCTGACATTAGAGCACTCTGAGCTTTGGGGGCTCCCGGTGGGGAAAAAGCTACTTAACATTAACGGAAGGCCCTCGACTTCGCCACTCTGCTTTTCACCTTAATTTGACTGAGTAGTGTTCTGCTGTTTGTGGAAATGCACACAACAAATATAGTGTGCACAGAGCAGCCAGGCTGGGGAACAAAGCATGAGGGTACTTTAAGCCAACAAAGGGAAACAATTTCATGTGTTTGCACGTCCCCTCTAAAGGCCTCCTGTCCTCCTGAGCCATTAGAGTAAAATGAGTGAACACACTAGAAAAAGCATCTCTCCTTCCATTTCCATTTTATGATCACAAGCAAGACTATGACTAACCCTGTACACTAAACCCGATCCTCACATGATACATCTTTATGAATAGAGATGTACATATTTAGGAAACAGTTTATTCATTTATTTTATAAAATAACTGTTGCTAGTGAATTATGAAGTTGGTGCCAGAAGCCATTTAGCTTAGCTTGAAAACTATGACTCTATCCAAGTGAAATCTTTGCTGACAGCAGGAGCAGGCAACAAGGAGCAGATGTTGTTACTTTTGGGCAAAGCTATCTATCCCTCGATTCTAGTGTTTGTGCTACGATAAGTTAGCTCTCGCTTAATAATGAATGGACTGATACTGTAAATTATCAGATAAAACCCTGTATTCAAATAATGTCTTTAGCCAAGACCAGCACCAACAAAAAAAAAAAAAAAGAGTTGCTAATTAAGGCTGGGTAAAAAAAAAAAAAGTGAAGCTGTAGTGTACAACAACCTTTCAGTCTGCTGATTCATCCTTTCATTCACTAAGTCCAGGGGGGGTTTGTGCATACATATTCTAATTCTGCTGTCATTTCAGACCCTGACACCGCCTGTAGTATCACCTGACCCGCTCCTCCACACCACTCACCTGCTCATCTGTTCCTCGTTCGCTCATGAGCTCCCTGGTATATATACACCGGTCTGTTTCCACTTGCTCTCTGCCAGATTTTGTCTTTGTGCGGTCTGCCTTAGCTTTACAGCACTCTGTTCTGTGCCAATCTGTTTTGATCCTGATCGTGTTTTTGGACCTAGTCTGTGTTTTTTGGGGGATTTTGCCTCAGTCAGACCCTTTGTACTTTGTTTGCCTGCTTAGATTTTTGTATCCCTTGTTTTTTTTTCCCAAGTAAAGACTCTTTTCCTTTACATCTGCTCTTAGGTCCCTTTTCTGAGAACTGTGACACTCTCACACATGGAGATGTTATGAGACGATGGGCTCATGGGCACAGATAAGTAAAAGGCCCCCTCATCCCTCCAACATATCAGCAAGATCCCTAGACTAAAAGTCGTGGTCATTTTGCCTCTTTGTAGTCTTTTTAAGTTTCTTTGTAGATGTTTTGAGTATTTTGTGCTTGTTCTGTATCTCTTTATGGGTGTTTTGGGTCTCTTTGTGGTTATTTTGAGCTCCTTGTGGTGTTTTTGTGTGTCCTTGTAGTCATTTTGTCTCTCTTTGTGGTCATTTTGCATCCCTTTATAGTCACTTTGCCTTTCCTTGTAAGCATTTTGCATGTCTTTGTAGACACTTTGTGTGTCTCTTTGTAGTCATTTTGCATCTTTTTGTAGTCATTTGACATTTTTTCAATGGGAGATTTTAACAGTTACTTCAAACAGAGGTTCAGTACTTGCCCCCCTGACTCCTTGGGCCCCTGGGCCATTGAGTAATATATTCATGCTCTCACGTGGTAAACTAAGCATAATGTGCATTTCCACAGTGCTACTTCCGTCAGCGCAACAGAGACTCTGCATTTCTAAGTGGTGAGTATGACATGACTCTTGTTGTAATGGAGCAGGTGCTGTGGGAAATGAGCCTTTTCCAGAATAAAGGTCTGGTTCTCTCTGCCACTGAGGTAAATAAATACTATTTTCGAATTTCTGGTGTGACAGTGGTATCAATCTTCTCGTCTAACTCTCTGCAAGAAAGCAAATGAACATATTTTCCAAAATGTCCAACTGTTCTTTTAAGACTATATGAAGGCTAAAGTGTCAGCTACAAGAGAAATTTTGAATGGCGAACACGAACACACACACACACACACACACACACACACACACACACACACACACACACACACACACACACACACAGCCATAATCACAAACATTCGCACACTCCCTCCTGCATGGCGGGACATCATGAAAGCTTTTATTGTACACTCCCACTGGTCAGCAATAGACAGAGACAGAGTGAATGAGTGGGACCTGACCTTTTCAGACACTCTAAATACCTGAGGCTGGCTTATGCACGTGCGCTCACGTCCTTATTTGTGTGTGTGCGTGTGAGTCGGGGAACAAAAGTAAAGGAGAGAGAGGCGGTGAGAGTGCGGACGGAGTTTCACCAGTGGTGCAGCTATCAGCACCAATACGCATCAAGCCCAAAGCAGCCCAGTCCTGATGTCATGGATGACCTTTAGAAGATCAGACCTGCCACTTTAGTTACAGATCAGTCCAGACACACACTCGCGCACACACACCTCTAGAGCTCTTTACCAAAAAAAACCCTCCATCCTCTATTTTTCTGCCCACATGTCCCACCTGTGAATGTGTATGTCCATATTCATGTGTACATGTCAAAGCAAAAATAGCCTGAGTATCTTTTTGACAAATAAAGTAAGCCAGTTGAAGTCTACTTTTTTTTTTTTTTTTTTTTTAAACAAAAGACCTGCTTTGGGGTAACTGCAAAATAAATCAATGTTAGAACACTTAGAGCTCCTCTTCATCTGTTCTTCACACCTGTGGCAAAAGATTGTGTGGTTGATTGAAGAAAACAGTGTCAATTTATTTGCTTGTAGTTAAGAACAGTTAGGATTGCTGTCAAAAGTGGATAAACCGCACGCTGTCTTTGCCTGCTTTTAAACGCAGGTGGTATGCTCACTTTTATCCAACACACCACTTCACTCAAGCAGCTCATGACAGCTCAGCGGCTACAGATGCGCACTGCTTTGAGGTATCTTCCAGAGAGCTTTCTGTGATGCTCCTAGGAGATATAAGTAGGGTCTGTGTTGACAAGAGACTATGGTATATCTGCAACAAGTCCACCAACACTACATAGCCTATGGGGAATGAGAGAGCAAAGATGAAAAGAGGCAGAAATCAGAGGGAGGAAAAGACTTGCAACTTTTCTTCCATCCTGAAAATAGCATGTGTCGAGTGAGTGACGCAGTGGCCTTTGGGATGAGGATGCATCCCCCCCTGAGAGCGAGAGGAGACAGGGAAGGAGGTAGGGGAGGATCAGAGGAGGATATACTTGTGCTCTGCAGCCTAGCTTATTGACAGGTCATTGCCTCGGCAGGCTCAGAGTTGCACATTGTTTCATCCAAATTTAAGCTGAATCACAATCATCCTGTCAGCCTATTCTCACTTTCTCGTTTCCAAAAATCTTGTGAGGGAAACATAGCCGTGATTTTTCATTTTACCGTCGTTCTTTTTCTTCTCCGGAGCCTGAATTAGCAGAAATTGAAAATCCTGTTAGAACTGCTGCAGCCAGCAAACTCGTAAAGAGCCATGAAAGCGATAGACCTCGTTAATGATGTGAGATTGCAGTAGTATTTAATCATAATGATGAGAGATAAGGAAAAAAACAACGGTTAACTTAGGATGCACATTGCACATCTAAAAACATAATGGCAATTACAGCTACTGTTAAAAATCTACAAAGTGTTAACATGATCCCCTCTGCTGTCTTTAAGATGTTTTGAGGAAAAGATCCCTGAGGTCTTATCTGTGCACTGCAACAGAAAGCCATAATCCTATGATCTACAGTCAGCTGTATAGATTACTATTACAAGTGATCTACTGTTAGAGTCTACCGTTGTATCCCAAGGGCGAATTTATTTGGCATTGGCCACCAGTACTCATCACTTAACCAACCACAATAAAGGACGTTATCATCTAAGGACCATCTCTCTCCTGCCCCCTCCTCCCCCTCTCATTAGCATAAGCTATGCACAGCAGTGTTTACCGCATATGACATCAGCTGTGATAGCGGTGAAATTGATTGCTATTTCAAGCTCTGTAGTAGGTTCCTGTGGGTAATTTGTGTGACTTTCCAGCAGCTGATTTTGATGAAGTGGTTGCTGTCTGGACCAGGGGACGACAGCTGCAGAATGTAGAGTAGCTAACTGGTGACCTGCGAGTGATACACTGCCTTGCATATACAGTATACTGTAGATGTGAGCCTTTATTTAATGAGGTAGCACATATAACTGTGGAAACAAACTCCTAAATGATGTGTGGAGTATCTAAGACTAATCAGTCCTGGGATTAGGTGCTGTAGTTACGGGCTTTAAAGGGTGACAGTTATTGCAGTTACATCAACATATTCAGGGAAGTTAAAAGGAAATTTTCCCTCTCCACTGTCACCAAGTGTTTGCTCATGGTTGGAACTAGTGGGCTTCTCTCTATAATATTGTAAGGTGTTGACCTTACTCTGTAAAGTGCCCTAAGATAATGTGTGTTATGATTTGGCAGCACATAAATAAAACTAAAATGGAATTTAACTGGGGCCTTTCTGTGTTGTGTTTGCTGTTCTCATGACTCCAAACTCGACCCTATGAGGATAAGTGGTATGGAAAATGAATGAATTGAACTGAAACAACGACAGTGGAGGTGTGAGGAAAACATTCATTAGATAAAGAAATCTACAATATTTTATTTGAAAAGCAATGGAAGCAGTCATTCCACACCAAGATCTAGAGCTGATTTTTTTTTTTTTTTTTTTTTTTTTTTTTTTTTTATCTAGACTCTTCAAAGTGTAGAGGAACTGATATTTAACAGTTTTCCACTTGAGCACAAGCCTGTGAATAAAAAAGAATGAGAACAGAGTTGGATTAGGGAGTGACTCTTAAATCCAGCTCAGCCAAGAGCTTTATTAAAAATTCCACATAATTGCACCTGGGAGTAGTCAGTGCTGCAGCAACTACCTTAAATATTTTATCAACTATAAAAATCAGTCAGCTGGTGTCTGGTACTCTGTGTGTTTGGGTGTGTTTCTTTGTTCACTAAACCCAAAGGACTGATCATAAAAAAACACGAGATGAACCTAAAACTCAAACTAAACTTTAATGCTTTTTTCATTTTGTGTCAGTTTTTTAGCTTATAGTACAGCTAAGGAATATTTTATAAACAGTGGTTTACATGTCAGAAGAATATACCACCACAACAAATCTCCAGGGTGTCGAGCTACACCAATAACCCTGACTACATGCAAATGAGTTGACAGCAAGTTGAAATATCAGGAAGAAAATGAAAACAAAACAAAATATACTGTAGCCACAAGAATCCATTAGTGCAGGCTCCACAACATGGTAAATTATTTTATTGTGTGAATGTAAGCTTAGTTTAACATTTTACAATACTTCCACACCTCAAGGAGAGAGTGATTCTGCAGCTGACAAGGTCCCTGATATATTGCAACCTGTCACAATGATGTTGGTGTTCTGTGTGACCCGTGGTGGTCTGACACACTTTGGTGCATCTTACAACAAGTGTTATGTGAAGCTCAGATAGTCGAGCATTAATCATTTAGGGAAATATCCCTCCCTTCCTGTGTGTCTTAGTGTCTTTGCCGAGGGTGCTGCTAGACCTCATTTATTGGAGCAACAGCAATATTTTGTTGTGCTCCAGTAAGTGAGTAAACACATAAATAAATAAATAAATAAATAAATAAGGTAAAAATCAAGCTTGTTCTTGATGAAACAAACCCCTACTCATCTGTACCCTGGACAAGGAACAGGGTAGAGAGAGAGAACTGGCAGTGTTAAGGAGCAGGGCATGACTGGACATCTAAAACACCGGGTGTTTTCCCAATGAGTCCAGTGGCACAAAAAACTTGGTAGTCTTGACAGCTCCAGTGTGTGTCTGTGTGTGTGGCATGGTCATTAATTCATCACATACCACAAGTCCATCTGTCTTCCCCCACTAGTTGAATTTTCCTACAGTATAACTTCAAAATACTGAATGTAGTTTTGCACATAAACTGAGTCCACCTGATGAATTGTGCTGCCTTCAAGGTGCTGTGCATTACAAGGTTGGTTTTGGTTACATGTTAATAAGCACTGTGTGTCCAAAGTCACTTTTTCTGTATTAAACCAAACCACGATCTCTATCCTAACTTTCACCAAGGGCTGTGAGTCTGCTGCTGGTGGAAATGACAATGAGTGAATCAAAATAGTATAGTTTTGATGAAAAATGATCATCTCAAGTAATACTTATTGAGAGTTGGTGAGTGAAGTAAGTTTGCAAGCCTTTTACAGTACATGTGGTTTCCGTATGGTTTGCAATGCATACACAGATTGTACAAAGCAAAAGTAGAAGTACAAAGCACATAGGTCCACTTACTTAAACCTCTATCCCATCTAATTTATTGGATGAAATACTGTCTTAACATGTATTAAACATAATAAGAGTACAGTTTTGTTTTACCACTATATTTCTACTACAAACAACTAGTAGAAGTCATGAGGTGCAGCAATAAGGACATGATCCCTATCTGGCTTCCCACAGGCAAACACTATAAATTGCGGTTGATGGGCATTTGCGTTTATCCCTCTGTAATGCCCAAATTCCCGAGAAGTAGAAGTCATTAGGATTAAAATTAGAAACTGCATCAGTCCCACTGAAGTTACCGTAATATAAACACAAATAAAACGTTACAGAACCAGACCCAGATTCATGTCATTCAGTTCTGTTTTTAATGTTATTCACCCCCCAAAAGGTGTGAGTGTACTCTACAATATGACTGTGATTTACATGAATGTATTAAAAAGATTATTTTTTCAGATGCTGAATTCCAGCTGCCGGATACATTACCTCAACATTTTCTAGAGCTGGAGATATAAAAACACCATACACTTGTATTCCGGTGATGTGATTTCACATGCAGGTGCATGGATTTAGCCTGATATAAAATGTGTGTTTAAATCTCTCACACACTTCACATCCCTAAGTACACTGAGGAGTGCTGCATCAGATAGTGTATGTCCCTCGATCAATCATGGGAGTGGGAAAACAGACTTGTCAGTATTGAATATGTTGGTATTTATGTGTATATATGCATGAACAGTGTATGTGTACAGTATGTGAAGATTCATGAGGGCATGCATGAGTGTGTGTGTGTGCGTGCGTGTGCGAGCATCCATATGCACGCATGCATGCGGCTGTGCAGGCCGCAGAGAGGGCCTAGGAGCAGGTAATTACTGCACTGTGGTGAAACATCATTATTCACTCATCTGCCCACTAGCACCATCTGTCCTGCTGAGCACCACCTCATACACAATCAGCACCACACCAAGGACAACTCCACACACACACACACACTTACACCCACCCACACACACACCCACACACACACACACACACACACACACACACACACACACACACACACACACACACAATCCATCTCCTCGAGCACTGGCTTATAGGACACCGCTCATCACTTCACCTTTCCCTCCATCTATCCTCTATCACTCTCTATATTGTACCGTATGCTGTTTCTTCACATCTACGTATGATGCTGGGGGTTATTCCCCTGTTATTCTGTTGCCCATTAGGTAACTGAATTTGGTAATTCAGGACTGTTCTTGCAGAGTGTCATGTGTCATTCATGAAGTAAAGCTATATTTCATTTCGCAGCTTCACCTTTTGGGGTCCATTATCCCAGAGGAGATCATGAAAAGTCAGCCTGTAAATGCTTGTAAATCAGCAACGATGCATCACAGCTTGTGTTAGTGGCCTAAAAATAATTTCCTGAGGAAATATGTGGTTAAACCGATTAGGAAAAAAAAGAGGAAGCAGTGATAAAAGTAGGCAGAAGCAGCACCGTCAGTTAAGACAAAGTGGGAGCTCTGACTTCAGGAGCAAAGTGGGCAATAAGAGGAAAACCACAACTCAAACTCTGTGGGACACTCTTGCATGTATGGAAAATTTGCAGGCTGCAATTAAAACCATGAGATGACTAAATCTATCCTAATGATGCGCCTTATTATGAGTGTCCATTACTCTCCACTTGCTCCCCATGCTCTAGAGGGAAAAAAGGAACTTTAATAGCAATTTGCAGTAATGCACCAAGCCATAATTCTGACTCTGTCCGCTAGCTGCATCGATGGCCGGGTGTAATTGCCGTTTTACTCATAGCTGATGGATTAGAACATAAAGTAACAAGAGAGGAACAATCATGTCAAGTAGATGGATGGATGGGCTCATAGGAGTGAGTGAGTGTGTGTACGTATGTGTGTGTGAGGTTGGGCGGTAGATAAAGGCACGGGGCATCAAGCTGCAGAAGTGGATTGCTTCTGGGGATTTATCCCATTTCACGACTTTCCTCATCCAGTGTCATTCTGATGTAGAATAAGAAGAGCTCTCACACAGTGACACGCAGATGCACACATGCATACAAAGACACCCTTCAACATCAAAAAGAAGTCCTACCTAAAACAGATTTTATAATTTTCCAATGAATCTAGTCATTTTTCAAAGCCAGTGCGGTCAGCTAGATCAAGGCAAAGACATTTTTCTAAAGTGTGTTTCATAGGTATTCGAGTATCTCCTCTCTTCCTTTCTCAAAGCCTTGAACTAAAGGCTAGTCTGCAGCACAGCTTTTAAGTTGCTTCCCTGTCAAATAAATTTGATTACCAAGGCCTTCCTGCTTTGCTGTTTCCTCGAGGTCAGATGGGGGAAAAAAAGCAGTGAGAGAAAAAAAAAAAAAAAAGTCAATGCAGTCATAAAATGCCATGCATTCAAGCATCAAGGCCTCATAAGCCGCAATATTCCGCATTTTTCTGAATAGTCTAGCTGCACAAAGCATTGATAATAAGAGGCTAGTCATTCATCACTGCCACACATTATAAAACTCTGTAGCAGATAAGTGAGGAAAGACCCTGAAGCCTTAAAGAATGTCACAGTGACTCAATTATTATCTTTTTTTTTTTTTTTTTAATAAGGATTAAATATTCTGCCTTAAAATTATTCAGCACTTTATTAGATTTCATCACAGTGTGGGTCATTTCTTCTTGCAAAGTCTAACTGAACACGCTACAGGTTGTCTGGACTGACATCCAGTCTGTCGATCCCCACTATGTCCTGACGCACCCAGACGATTAATGCTGCTTTAAAATCTACGGCTAGGTAAATAAATAAGAGGCCGGGGTAAATTAAAACTCTGATGCAATTACACCACCACTTCCAGTTAACCCCCTGGCAATTAACAAGCTGTCAGCTGGGATGGATAGGAGTGCGCATGGAAGTAAGGGACTGTGTGTTTGCGAGTGCGTGCGCATGTTTATGCAAGTGTGTGCATACCCAGCTGGCCATATAACACCCCACTGCTGATGCAAACTCAATACGCTTAATTAAACTGCACAGAAACTCTATCAGCATACTGAGAAGAAGCAGCCGGGTGCCACCAACAAGTGAAAAGTGTTCTTTCTGGGAAGGTTAAAGGTCACAAAACTTAACTTTGTTGATACATGAATAAGAATTTCTGACACCAGCACTGAGAGAAATACACAACAAATTCAGAAGAAGCCTGAATGGAATAGAGAAAGAAACTATACTGAGTACAGATTCAGCCAGAGCCAAGGATGAGTTAGAATCATAGAATAGCACTGATGCTCCAGCAATAGTCTTTTGCAATACATCAAAGGCTACAGCTATTTGGCTAGAGAGAGAGGGTGAATGAGCAAAAAAAAAAAAAAGAGTGAAATAAAGAGAGAGAGGAGATGAGTGCAGGGTCTTGGCTTGGTTTCAGACACCCTGCAGTTTGTGTGTGTGTATGCACGTGTGTGTGTGTATACACCCATCCCTGGGGCCTAGCTTTAAGGAGCCATTAAAAGCCAGATACGAGCCAGGCTGACCTCCTTGCACTCTTAACGATTTTTGATGCCAGTGGAAAAAAGCTAAACATATCATCCCCCCTCACAGCCATATTGCTATCATAGCACTTTAATGAAAAAGAATGCAGGGTACCGTCCCAGAGGTCCAAAACAGATAGAAAGGTTAGAGTCTAGAGTTTAGGGGGAATTAAAGGGAGAGAGAGGCTCACAGGACATGGATGATGACATAGGACAACACCGGTCTCCTTAGGGAAGTCCTACACAATATTTGACCTCCTCAGGCCAATGTTAAACACTGTCCAAACCAATGTCAAATGCCATTTGACACACATGGGTGTATGTACACACATTCCCACGCAATCAATCTTTACAGGCATGCACAGAGTAGCATATATCGAGCTGTCTGCAGAACGCTCTCCTGCAAGGAAGGTAGGCAAATACAAAAAGTATGCCCATCCTTTGTAATGCACAAACAGATGTGTGAAAACACACAGACACACACACACAAACACAAACACACACACACACACACACAGACACACACACACACAGACACAGACACACACACAGACACACACACACACACACAGACACACACACACACACACAACCACACACACACAGAACCCAGTCTCCCGTCCAATCAAAGCAAAGCTAATTACTGTGTTTCCGTGGTGTTATTCCAGCGTGGAAGTAGCTCGCCTGTTGATGGCGTCTAGGCTTAAATTACTGCTTTAATTACTGATGCTAATGTTTTCCCTGCTATTAAACATTTATGCAAAGTGGCATCCGGAGATGTTCAATCCTTATCTCCATGGATCCCCAGGGGCTGAGGGGCTGGAGGGGAGTGGTGAGGAGGCCAGGGACTGAAGGGGGAAAGTGCCATCACTGCAGTTCTGCCCATGCCTCCACCATGGTTTGTTGTAAAACACCAGTGCTGGCTTTTGGCATAGGGCCCAAGTAGAGAAACACGACTTTACTGCTGCTGAAAGAAGTGTGCATCCTCGCAGGCATATATTATATATGCTCTCAGTAGTACCAAGGGATTTAGATGTACAGGGTGGGAGAGCAGAAAGGTTCTGCGGGGTGTTGGCTTCACCTGAAAGCAGCAAGACAAAGGGCACAGAGAAAATGTGAGGTGGGAGGCAGGGAAAGACAAGGCAAGAAGAGGAATGGAATATTACTTACTGTACATCATGTTGATAGAAGGGAGTCATGTGAGAGAGATTGAGGGAAAAGAAAAGAGGAGACAGGGAATAGGAGCACAGAAAGATAGTGAGAGAAGCAGAAACATAATTACAATAAGCCTACTATTAGCATAGTAAATGCTAATCAGAATTTCACAGACAGCATAACTTGGCCGTAGGTGTCCCGCAGTGATACTCTGGCTAAATCAATAACTCTGGGATTAAATTACTGTCCCCTACTGTTCACTATACTCATCCCCTTCTCTACCCTTCTCTCTGTCTCTGCATAAGAAATGCAGACAATTAATTCATCAGGGTGACTTTGTAGCTCAGTGAGAGCACCCTGGAAACTACCCATGTGGAGTACTATGGCGAGTTTGAGAAACTTGATAAATGCATGCAGACACTTCAATTCTCTGGATATCTTGACAGATAGTTTGCAACATATTCATTTCTTACTCTTTCCTCTGTAAGGAAGGTGTAAGAAAAAAAAAACACACCAAAATAAGAAGAAAAAACAACAAACACTGTGGTTGTGTTGTGAATAAAAAATGAGAACTCCCCTGGGCAAACTACTCGCAGGGATATCAGTACAAAACAGTTGACATAAACCACTATAAACGATAAATGCACTGAATTCACCAATGTCCTCACAAAATCCTCATGATCGTTTCATTTTATTTGGATCAATTCTAGAGAGAATTCACTTGTTTTTCATGTGTTTATGATGAATGTACCTCTCCGCTCTATCAAAGGGTTTACAGCAGGATGGTAATGTCAGTCAATGGCTTCGCCACTGAAATATCTGAACCAGTGTAAAGTATGCAGATTACCATGAATTGTAATACTTTGGTTTATGACCAAGAACCTGCAGAATTCCCATCAGCCTCAGCTATCTATTGCAGCAGCTTACAACAGCTTTAGTGTTTAGTGCTAACTACTCGCTAGTTAGCATGCTGACAAGCTAAACTAAGAGTGAACATGGTAAACATAATACCTGCTGATGTGCAATATGTTAACATTTTCATTCTGATTCTGCATGTTAGCATACTGACTTTTTAGCATTTAGCTGAAAGCGACACCTAACTACTGCCTTACAGACCACTAGGACAGCTGGAGAAGCCGACTGTGTCTTCAAACAGAACGCAAGGCCTTATTCTGAGGCGGTGAAGTGAATGGCACAACACAGATTTGCCAAGCAGCACAAAGACTTGCAAAGCTGGAAGAGCTATTCAGGTGCCCCCTGATTCTGGGAATATAAATCCCATTCATTTTTCCCATACACAAAGTTATGTGACTCACTGTTGGAGCACTTCTATGGCCCCCGATCGGCATGAAATATCCCAGTTCAATCATCAATAAAAAAGACGTTGGAAAATATCAGGTACGAGTCGAAAGTACATTGAGGTACAAGCTTGTATACAATAAAATGTTGAGGTAGATATTAACCATAACTATAAGAAGTATCCAATCACAGAGCTCAAATTTCTAAAGACAGCTGAAGCTAAAGCTCATGGTGATTTAAACACAATCTGAAGCTTAAATCATTTTACTTTTAAATTCTCTGTGATTTGTGGGTGAATTCAGCAACTATGCCATGATTTGTTCTTATCTGTAACAATGAATTACTTTGAATTCCCCCCGACACCTCTGACTGACCTCTTCTGCACGGCTGAGGCTCATGGGTATTTTAGTATTTAGAACTATCTGCCATGCTAAAACTATGGACAAAATGTGATTTCTCACAAACAAAATAATTAAAACTAGTAGCCATAACATAAACTCATATGGTTGTTACATTCTCTGGGAGAGTTGTTTTTTATATTTAGCATTAAGGTGTATTGTTTAAAGATAAGAACAGGGAATAACACTAATTCCACTGTGTGTGTGTGTGTGTGTGTGTGTGTGTGTGTGTGTATCCACTGAAAGGCTATTTCAGACCCAACAAAAACAGAGAACTGTGTCGACAGAAAGGAAATGTCTTCTGTGTTGGACTGGAACAGAGTTTGTTTTCCATGAGCCTCAGGAAGTGCTGAGTACAGGAGAAGAAGCTTTTCTAAACAGCCTAAAGCATGCATAGCCAGCATCCTACCTGCCTGTATCCATTTCTCCTTCCATAACAATGCATGTGGAGTCACACAAGCGACACGACAAGGGGAAAGCAGTCCAGTCTGGTCCAGTCCTGCCTTGCGTGGCCTGGCAGAGGGTCCACACTCTGCTCAGCTCTGCAAAGCTTGGCAAACAAACAGTGTCTTACGCTGTCTCCCTCTGTCTCACCAGTGCTGGGTCAGAATACAATGTGTTTGCAGCAGATGAAAAGAGTTAAGGTTGCATACATAAGCAAGAATTTCTGTTTTCTATAGTAGCCGTCTGTTCCTCTCAGCTGAAGGCAGTTGTAGCTACGTGTAGGTCCAGACATTTGTGTCATGTGTGGGCAGAAAGTACAGTAAATAAGTTTGTTAAGAATGGTGGTTTATCTTATTTTATATCACTACCTGCAAAGTCTGTCACTTGTATTTTCTTTATTGGATTTCACTCGAGTAGCTGTTTTTCTGCCAACCCCATAAATTACCCCCCAGGTATGATTAAATTGGATTACGCTGTGATATTACATTATGTCCTAGTGTTGTTTCATGTTGTGCCACTAAATGATTGGTGATCCTCCGCAGTCTTCAGTTAACCACTTATGAGTCTGCAAGGACAATTGGGTCCAGTGAGTTGAGACGTGGATAACTGGAAAAACAGGGAGAGAGAAAGAAATAACTTACGCCAATGGTACATGATCAGAATATTTGTGTCCCTTCCTGTCAACTGATTCTGAGTGAGCCAATGAGGCGGCTTTCTAATGAATCCATTTGCATCTGTGAAGCGTAATGCTCAAGTTTTCTTTTGTCCATGCACTTTCTTATTACTATGCACCATAGCAAACCTCAATGAATCCCAAGTCAGTGGATGCTCGAAGTAGACATATTGTGAGAATTCAAGGTTGCGTATATAGAATGAAAAGGGGGAAAATTGGGAATATCAAGTGTTTTATCCTATCTATGAGGAATATAGCGAGTTGGTGTGAAAAATAATTATTCAGCAAGGCCTCTGTGCATCAGCCTTCTCTAAATCCCTCTACTGGTACTCATTACCTCTCAGCTACTAAACATATAGAAACACACACACATACACACAACACACACACAGAAGCCCAGTGTTTGTGTTTACCATATATTTCTGAGCGCAAGGCTTTGATTTTCCCCTGTTATTCTCCGGAGTTGTGTTTTCAGTGGGAGCAGAGTCAGCCTCTCAGGAGAGCTCAAAAGTTCACCAAAACATCCCCAAATAAAGGAGCACAAGTCTGAGAAACTGTGCAAGTACAAACAAGATAACAGACACACCATAGGTGCAAGCAAACAGAATCTAGGACCTTAATAGAGGTAATATTGCGAGAATGGGTTTTCAAATTTCAGGATAAGCATGGTTCTGTCAGAGGATAAGACTTGCATTTCTACAGATATTTCCCTCACACAATGTTCATGAAAGTGTGCCAGATCATTTTTCAGAGGGTATATTTGCTCAGTGCACCCACCCACATGGCTACACTGTATATGGAGCTATACAGCCCAGTGGAGTACTATAGATAGAGTCAAGTCTGTTATCCCCCCCCTTTCACAAGTTATGAAACTGACCTTAAGTAATGATTTCTGGTAACCCCAGGTAAATGTCACCAGGGGAATGGACTTCTTTTAGTGGCAGCTGGATCCATATCTGTGTCAAATGTCATGAAAGGCACATCTGTGCACACGTGGACCTGTATGTATGTGTGTGTGCGTGCGTGCGTGCGTGCGTGCGTGCGTGCGTGCGCTCTGTCAGACAGTGACTTCCTGCAGCCCCGAGCTGAAAGTGCATCCTCAGCAGAACCGCAAGAACGGCGTGAGAAGCCGAGTCTGCAGAATGCTCAGAGCTTACACACATATACGGGCTCAAGATTTAGAGCATTAAATAGCACACACACGCACTCACACATACACATTCCTTCCTGTCTACTCTCTCACATACACACACATAGTGTAGAGGAGCCTGTGTTTTACACTTTCTCAGCAACATTTATCTCTGCTTTATTTCAGGTGATAAAGCCACCTGATATAACTCAAAGGGCCAGACAGTAGGACAGCATGTAAATGCAGCCATGAAAATGAAAACTGGGCTTCTGCAGAATTTCAACTGCCCCCAAAAGAATTGAGGTGTTCTGCTACCAGAAAATATATAACTGCTGCTCTTCTAAGTCAGCCCCTGCCAGCTTGGTTATGCAAAATGCATGCAAATGGGCATATTTATTGGAGGCTCTTAAAAAAAATGAGTGCTAATTGAGTATTAGCATTGTGGACAACCGTTGTTGACTCATCGTTTTGACGCTGATTATGGCAAAATGTAATGATGCATTCGTGGTTAGTGCATAACGATCAAATATTCTTCATGAGAATTGGCCCCGTGGTTCAAGGTTACTATCGCAATGTGGGTTCCTTTTAAAAATCTTAGGTGTGTTGCATCAGCGAAAAAATAAAGGTCACAGCATTTTGGTATGGACCGACATGAATAGCTCCAGTCTATTGCCATCTGCGGGCAGCTCATCAGGTTCGGGTGCGGGTGTCTCGAGGACTCGGTGTTTGTTTCCTGCAGCATATGTCACTTTGCCAACTTGAAAATGTAAAATCATGCAGCCGATGAGCTCATAAAACCCTGCTCCCACAGGTGTTCCATAAAGTTGTTGTTGCAGAGGCTGAGTGTTTTATACTGGGAGGTAACCTTCCATCAAGACACTAACAGTCCCGCTGAGATTCACAAGGACGAGGAGGTCACAAGAGGAGCCAATAAACACTGTCTTATCTTCAGGTGAATGCTCAAATAAAATCTACTTGGCTGCGTAGATTTTGTGATTTCATGAGGTCATGACCTGTGTGTTTAGACCTTTAAAAATTGGTTCATATCCCTGATTGGTTATATGGTCTTCTTTTAGACTACCCAATTATCTGAGCAGATTATCAGGGGCTTTGTAATATATCTGCCTTTCACTGTAACCTCTGACTAGAAGATTTACTAAATCAACTACTCAATCACATGATGATTATCAAACTCATTTAATGCACAGACCAAGCCGAATATGCCGTTCCCTTCCACCCTCTCACCTTGCGGCTGACCTACTGTCGACATAATGAGACAAGGATGAGGTAAGAAGACAGTTTAACATCAGGAGCTGACCCTGCCATGTTATGGTGACCACATGACATCACAGACTTCATTTAGATTAATTCACCACCATAAGTAATAGTTGCAGAGGAACGAGTTAAACATCTCACCTTAAATCCTGATTTTAATTAAGGGTTGGAGAATAGACTGGATAATGAAGAGGATCAGGTAGAAAGTTTTACCTTTTGAAAATTGAGTGATGGTAATGGATACATTCTGTTATTGTAAATTACTGTAAATGAGGTTATAGATTTCTAATATATCTGCAAGCAATTCCTGTTGTCAACAAATATCTAAATTTTTTCTAAATCAGCTGCAGGTGCTATAGCTTCTAGAAAATGCTACTTTAGGTTGCTCTAATCAATATTTATATATTACATTGGAAGTAATGTTGTCATTATGTGAAAAGATTAGAAGTTCTCATCAGCTCTAGAAAATGTTTTTGTGTCTTTCAGCACACTGTTTTGATGTTACGGTCTGAAACTTGATTGTTTTGGTTCAGTCTCATTGTTCTCATAGTACCACTTTTGACCACAGCAGGCATCTGTTTTCAGGGAAAAAGCCCTATATACAAATTCTACATTACCTGCTCAGCACCAAATGGAAACCTGGTGAAGATAGTGGAGCATTTAGAAGTTAAAGAGCTAGATTATTGCCTCAGTGGTTGGTGGAGACCAACAAAGAGGTAAAAGGATAGGGAATATTTGACTTAAATTTGACTCAACATTAGTCAAACTGAAAGGTTGCTCATTGTCTGGTCAGTGTTAGCCATATGAACTTTGTAATATAGACAATGTTGTCTTTCCAGTTGTTAAACTGCCCACAGTGGCCAAAAAACATTGGGTGAATAGTGCATTTGTTGAGCACTAATACACAATTTGTGCTCTAATTCCAATTCTCAACTCAAAACGAACCTCAGTGCCCGTGTCCAAATTTTTAATAGCTTTTGGACAAGAGTGAATGAATGAACTATATCTGACTTTCATTTTTAATAGGATTTGTTGACAAACAGAAAAACATTATAGACCTTATCCTTTAAACTCACTTTTTGTCCAGTGTCATTGCAGTCAAAGTTTGGATTCAAATTTAAAAATAAAGATGTCCTTGGTTCACTTTGAGAGTGCTGCCATTAAACCACTCAATTACAAACGCTAAAGTTTTAATGTTTCTCCTTCCAATGATATGAAAATAGCCCCCCCTCCCTATAAATGGATATATGCTTAGGTAGGAGGGATCAATCTCCTTCGGGAAAATAGCCTCATATTCTTTAATTCATCTGTCAGACTAATTGTCTACCAAGACAGCCAGGAGCACAATGCATCAAATAGTGTTATTCTGGCACAACAATAGTTTGGCAAGTCCAACAGAGAAGGCAAAATGAAACTCACAATTTACATTGATAGGAATATCAATTTTGTCTCAAATGTTAAAGCTCATTTGGCAGATATTACACTTGCTGTTTTATCACTGGGTTTTAAGATGAAAAGCAAGAAGAAAAAAGGAAAATATCAGTTATCTGACATTCATTAGTTTTACAGTTAAAAGCTCATTAATATAATCTGAAGACAAATGTGTCTGTGACTAAACTACCTATACACAGTGATAAAAACTTTCCTTTTATTCTGAAACTGGCCATTACATCATGAAAACTTTCCTAAATAAGATATCTTGTTTCTCTCAATTGATGAGTCCTCCATCCAAGAGCTACTTTAGCACCTGCATTGTCCCACCAAACACACCACGCAGACAAGCACATGCATGCACACACACAAATTGCATTCAGAAAATTACATCACTTCCCTGCCGTTGTCTGAAAATTACATCTGTCCCCCACCATTCCACCAATCACTCCCTAGGTATCCTTTCTTTTTTTTTCTCTCCTCTTCCCCTCTCTTTCACCTTACCTCACTATTTTAGGCTTTTCCCTCCACTTTAACTTGGCCCTAAATTGCCAGGCTTGAATTGCCCTATGAACAGCGTGGGGTGGACAGGCCGGCAGGAGGTGTGTGTGAATGCGTGAGTCTCTGTGTTATCACCATCTCTTTTCATTTTCCTCTCCAAGTGGTGCTGTCAGGAGCCAAACAAGATATCACTCTCCGTCCGCCCCCCGACTGGGAGTCACAACATTTCATAGAGGAAATGGAATAAAAGAATAAAGACAAAGGTAAACAAAATGGTTGCCTTCCAGATTCTAGCCTCTATACCTCACTAATCCCATGATTCTCTTTGTTCCTTAATCCCATCAGCCACTGGGGCCCCTGTGTGGCTCTGGGTGCAGATAATGGCACCATGCCAAGTGTCTTGATGAAGTTCAGGACCTTATTAAAGGAAATCTGCATGTATGTGTGAAGGCAGGTGTTTTCACATGAAGCAAAACTGCCGTATGATCGTGGGATGACGGTGCACAAGTTTCTAACCTTTCTCCACGTGATTCTGTAATCACACATTTCCAATTTTGCCATTATCAACAACAATAACTTCACTTCTCAGATTGGTTTCACTCTCTATTCCTGGATATTTGGCTCAGCTCAAACAACCTGCCACTTATTTGATTCAAAATATGACAGCCTCTGACTTTTAACAGTTGTGGTGTGTTTTTTATTGCTTAAATAAACCTGCGGTCAAGGAGAGCTGTGACCATCAAGGTGCCAACGCTGTGAATCAATGTGTTTATTCCTCCGTGACACGTTGTAATAGCAGCCTCGCACGCAACAAACAGCCATATGCGTAAAAGGCACCGGTGGCTTGTGTTTTAATAACTCCATCAACTGTAAATCTAAAGCCACCTACTGCAACATTATGCTGAGAGGTGGTTCAGATACAGCGTTTCTCCAATTATAAAGCACGCCATCTTATTCAGTCTAGTGTGTCTGGGTGGGAAGCAGGGTCATAAAAGTGTGTGATTTAAGCCGAGCAGCTATCAAGGTTGTGTGAATCTCAGCTTGTAACAGCTTCCATTCAGCAACGCAGAAGGCTAAATGGGGGCACAATGATGCACAAGCTGATTCACACAGCAAGTCTTGTCTCACTTGGGAGCCAACATGGAGAGAGTGTATTTTGAGCAAACACATGTATTGTCCAATATAAATATCTCACAAAGAATATGCCTGCATTCATTGTTTTGATAAAGAATCGCATAAACTGGCAAGCTGGCCGTTTTAATGAACACAGCCTTCGACAGACGCTGTTGTAAACTATTCTCTGCTGCCCTTTTCCACAAAGTTACAAAAGCCATAGCAAGTAAAGCATGATAGGTTTGTCAAAGAGGCAGGGATTTTGGCATGTGTATTTTAGGAACAATGGTTTTCGGGACCTCCAAGTGCCACCAGGAGGTTACAAAATCAGAAGCTCTCTAGTGCCACAAACAGCTTTAGTGGGGCAATTTCATGCTTAGAGTAAATAAAAACAGGTCTGAAATCAGCAACCCCATCTACTAATGTTTCTGACTTGGCATCATGCTCGCCATTTGCAGATGAGCAAACAGTCTCCACGCACCGTTCCTAGAATAGTAAAAGCCATTGAACAAGCTCTTCTGCTCTGCTCTGTGTTTATAGGCACACAAATAGTCTGGTGCTGGAGTGATCACATAAAAGTCGGGGACATGCATTCAAATATAGAGCCCATCCCTCCTCCTGGTTCTCTTGCAAAAGTTTCAAAAGACACATGCGCGCACGTAGATACACACAATATGTGTTATCTTGTGCTCTTCTGCAGCCGTCCAAGGCAGCATCCATCTCTGTAACTCAGCATGCAGAGGTTACTTTAGGGGCAAACTGCTCATTACTCCAAGTGTTGTTAGCCAAAGTACACATGCACCAATTCATCAGCACACACCAATTTGTCAGAGCCACTCACTTCTGCTTGTTAGCAGAGTACTTCAAGTCTAAGAGTTTGTTAACTCTACTGTGTATGCCAGCTTGCCCCAAGTGTGTAAGCATGTGTGCTGTATGTGCATGCAGCTTGTGCCTGCCTGAGTATGTGAGGGGAAACATATCAGCAATCTCTGCGTCTGTGTGGGTGCATTTTACATCCTATTGCTGGGGGACTGCAGAGGATATCCTTTATCAGACTGATTAGAGAGGAGGAGTAGAGCGATGGACGGTAGGAGGGAGAAAAGAAGGATAGGAGGGGGATGGAGCCTTCTCAGGTAAACACACCCCAGGCGCTGTTCAATCCCAACATTTAAACACACGTGTGCTCAAAGCCGCAGTACAATTATTCACTCAAAATGCTGCTTTCAACAGGCGCTAACCCCATTTAAGAGGTCTCCTCACCCAAAGGATCCTTTTTAATAAACAGTAGCAAACAAGCGTTGACCAAAAGGCAGTAAACCACTGTTCTGTGCTTTCTCTTTTAACTACTTAATTAATCAAGCACTTTGGCTATAATGACCTGAAGTTCATTCTTCAAAGTAACTATTTAGAAGTGAAAGCCTAAAAGAGAGGAGTAGCTTGGGAAGCTTAAAGAGAGACCGAGGGATATTGTAACAAATAAACACTGCAGCTTGGTAGTCCTCGTGCTGATGCCGTAGCTTCAAAAATCATAATTCGTGCAAGCATCTGATAAGATGTAAAAACAATTCTTTCTTAAACTCCTTCCTTTTCATGTGAATAAATAGCATCCATTGAGACCAGACCAGAGGGAGAGTTGCCAGCCAGCTCTCATTTACATAAACACTTACTGTTCAATACACAGAGAGTGTGCAGACTAAAGTAGATTGACTCTCATGCACCCATCCTATTAAACATTTATTAAACATGGTTAAAGCAGAGATGGGGTCTCATTGTGGGAGAACAGTTAAAAAGCCATACGGGGAAACTGGAATGGACATAAAAAAAATAAATAAATAAAGACTGCAAGTCTATTTTCAAAAAGTGGAGGGAATTGAATTCTACCGACCTCTGCTTGCATCACACTTGCTGATATGTTGACAAGTAGTAAATAGCAGTAGTGCTTAGACCTCTCCATTTTCCTCTCTATTTTTTTCCTTTTATGCCCTTTGCTTGCCAAAAGCTCTCCTGTAAACCATGAAGCCGGGGCCAGAGGCCAGTCATCATCTTGTCATTATCTGATGGGAGCACCAATAACTTCCTTACTGCTTCCTTGTTGAAGTGGGGGGGGGGGGGTCAAGAAGTCGGCCTGTGTCAGAAATAGAGCTCGAGAGGTAGAGCTTGAGCTGTGGTATATTGATGGCATTGACATATGTAGCAGAATGTGATTTGAATTCGCAAATCCTCATTATAGCCTGAGACTGTCTGAAGACAGCATTATTAACATAGTGAGAGGTGCACATGCCCCCATGAATACTAAAGTCCTGCTTGCCTTCAGTGGAGGATTTGCTCCCAAATCGATTAGGAAAATATGTACTCTGCATCAGTATGAGTTTGAGAACTTGGCATTATTGAAGTTAAGTCAGTGTTTTTCACCTACTCAGCACATTAGCAAAAATGTTAAACTCAAGGTTAACATATTCATATTGGCCATCCTTTTTGTTAGTCAATGATTTATCACCTTAATTTTTTTTTGATCAGTCTATTTTGATCTCAGGCCTGTCAGAGTTCATGATATTTTACAGAAACTGATGATCTGGAAGTGACAGAATATGAGTCAACAGAGTTTTACTCATCACTGTCTGATTTAGAGAGACGTCATTATGCATGCACACGTACTCATTCACTCATACACACAAACACACACACATACACACACGCGCACACACTTGTGAGCTCCTGTTTTAGCTTGCCCTTGGACTCCTCACTGTTTGCAAACAGAGCTGCCCTGGAAGCCTCTGGCTGGCCTCTTCAATGCTAATCAGAGCTCCCACACAATGGCCTTTAATGCTGCCTGCCACAAAACACAAGAGTAGTATCCAACATTAAACCAGACAATAACCTTTCTGAAGGTTTTTTAAATGTGTGTCAATAGTGTTTTTATTTTATATTGCATAGATAAATCTTTATCCAGGGGCTAGTATGTGTGAGCCACTATTGAGTAAAGTGATTTTTTAATGACATAAATAGCCTACCATAACCCCCCAGACACATTTAAAGCAAAGGATTTTGAATATGCTGCTTATTCACTTTCTCATCAAGAGTAAGATGATGTTTCAAATCACTCTCCTGTCTGTGTGCTAAATATGAGGCTGCATAAGAGATGTGGTGAGCTTAGCTTACCACAAAACTGGAAATAAGGTGAAGCAGCTAGTTTGGCACTGTCTGACAGTAACAGTATCCACCTACCACTCTTGAATTCAAAAATAAATATATCATATGTTATTTATTTAATTAGTTAGCTTTAGGGGTGCTGGTTGGCATATTCTGCCGCCCTTGCTAAAAGCCAGGCTAAGGCAGCTAAGCTTGACTCAGTCCATGATGATTACCACGTACTAGAGTCTCTTAAATTCTCAAATTAACATGTTATATCTTGTATGGTTCTGTGAACGATTACGACCGCCACGAAACGTCGCAGTAGACCACCAGCATCTCAGACCAAAACAAATGCTTCCTCAGCCACAGCTCCCCCTCCCTCCCTTCACGTTCTCAATCAGCAAAGTGTAATGAAGCCCAGTGACTGCCGCCACTAAACACACAATAAGCAGCACAACTGAATACATTTACCAACAAAAAAACAATCTAGCCACAACCATTAGCCCGCGCTAGCACTGCCGTGATACGCTCCACAGCAATGCTGACAGTTAGCCAGCTAGCGATAGCAACATTTACCAAACAAAATCATGGGTTCAACATGGGTGACAGCAAGTTAGCTAACCTTGACCTGCCCTCTGTAGCCGGTCACTAATGAAAACAAAATGTAGCCATCAAGTTACTTACATGTTGAGGAGAAGAAAAGGCAGTTGTGAGTCAAGCTGAAGTCCTTTAGCAGCTCCTAAGATCTCCATCTTGGTGACGCCAGACCAGTATTTGGCTCCAGTCGGACTGAGATTTTTTGAGGTCCAGAAGCTGACTGGGATTTGAGCAGGTGTCCCCATGGCTAGTCCGCCTGTGCTCTGGTCTTTTCTAGTTCTTTTAAGACGAAAACGTGCTTTCTTCAGTGAAGGCCATTCTGGAAAATGGCTTTCACCTAAACATGGCTTACTGCACCTTGCTATCTCACCTGTGGGCGGTCCCTGTGTGTTTATAAATGTGGGCGTTTGGCAGGGAGGGATTCACATGCACTAACATGCGCACATGCACGCACTAATATGCACGCGCTGCCAGACCTAATACCAAAACAACACACATATACATAGGAGGGGTGTGACTTCATTCTCTTCTCAGGATGCCATTACTTCACCATATCTTTGCATAAAATAGTTGTTTGCTGCTATATTAATGTTAAAATCCAGTTTGCAGAATCTTGGATAAGTGAGCTTTAGATGTGCTGGTGGTTGGGAGTTTTTATTATGTTTGGACACAGCCAAACTAGCTGTTTTCCCGTTTCCAGTCTCTATGCTAACCTAAGCTAACTGTCTGCTGACTGTAGCCTTCTATTTACTGGACAGACTTAAGTGTGGTACTGATCTCCTCATCTAACTCTCAGCAAGAGAGGCAGGCAATAATATTTCCAAGGTTTCTCCTACAACCTAATGTAACATTATGCTGAGATTCTTCCTTGGCAGTGGTGCCATTACTTAACCTAAGAAATAGAAAATTGTGATTTTTTGTGTCAGTTCCTTGAAACTGATGAGAAATGTTTCTCTCTACTCTCACCATTTTACCCAATGAAAAACATACTGAAAGAAACTGACATTGATTTCTGAATTGATTCCTGTATATAAAGCAACCATGGTTCTCGTGGTTTCTCGACTGCAAACTCTCACTGTCTCGCTGTTACACATGTATAAAACAGCTGGATGCAACAAGTCCAGGCAGGTGCTCTAGAGACTGTCAAAAGTCATCACCCGGAAATATAGGAAATTTCTAACTGAGGCAACAGACTGAGAGAAATTGGTAGAATATAAGGGGAACGTTACGATACCTCATCAAATACCTCACAGACTGATTGTGTGCAGCAGTGGAAGACAATCCAAGGATATAATTTCCCTTTTTTTGTGTGTGTGTGTTTCTGAGTGTGAGTGAGTCACTGTTTGCAAATGTGCAAGCTTGTAGGTCTCTGTATGATCTCTTGCCCTCTGGGCTGTAATTAATTAGAGTTGCAACAAGGCCTGATTAGGATTCCTCTGTGATTCACAACCTCAGCGACCTTTCTATCCAGCCTGCAGAACTGATCACGACCTAATGCAATCGCTTCTATTGCAATGTGCTGAATGTGAGCGCTGCTCATTTAGCTGCTTGTCAAACATGTACTGTACAACCTATGGGGATGTGTATGGACCAGTGTAGGATTGCAGAATAATATACTGTATGTTATTAAAAAGAGAAGGATGTTCTAATAAATAAATAAATAAAAATGAAAAAGTAAGCCTGACTCATTCCTCATGTGAGTGTTGCTATGGTTTAATAGGTACATGGTTTATTAATGTGATTCAGCAAAAAAAAAAAAAAAAAAAAAAAAACAGTAAATCCCTCTTTGCATTCTGCTGTGAAGCTGCCACTGGGAATATCTCGAACACCACAGCCTCTTGTCCTTGGCCACTAAGGATTACTTCCACTAGCCAGCTATTGAAATTGTTTCTTTTGATCTCACATTTCCAAATTAGGATTCTAATTCACACTATGAAAAATTAATTACCATTTTCTAGGGTTTCAAAGAGAATGGGTATGATTAGATCCACACACGGTTGGTATTAAATATGTTAAACACAAGCTTTCTTTTCTTTCTCTGGGACATTTTTGTTGCTAGGTCAGGGTGCAGAGTGTTGAATTAGTGATGACCTTCATGCTGTGACTCTCTTAAAGACGCTGTCTAGAAGTCAGAGCTTAGGTTTAAGAGGGCACTCTCTACTGCTAATACAAATGGTGCTTCAGCAATTATTCAACAATCCAGCTGAAGAACCAGATTTGAACAGATTTATTAGAATTCACATCTCCACATGCTCTTACACTTGGGGAGGGTTTTTTTTTTTATAACAAAATGCATAACGTGTTGTAAGGGAAGAAGAAACACAGTATCTGTCATACCATTTTTTCCCCCTTAGAGAAAACTCAGCAGTCCATGTTACTCACAGAATCACAACATCTTCATATGACAAGGATGGGAAAGAAACACATTTAAAAAACAGAAACAGACTTTGTTATACACAACGACTGCTAACATCCAATAAAATGACAAAACAATTATTCATGCAGCCTTCACAAGTCAACATGAGTAAAACAGCTTGACTGACAAGCTGATTGTCACCGACTAGCACATGAGCAAATGTGCATAAACACTGTACACCTATCTGTGTGGTCATGTCTTCCTGAAAACTGCCCGACTGCATGGGAATGGGACTAATTGTATTGTTTATCCATTGTTAACGGAGCTGTTAATTTAAGTGTTTTTGTTTCATCCTTAAAGACCAAAGTTTCACTCAGCTCAACAGCTTTGATCACTAGCATATGCCTTTACCCCTTACCACTGTATCCTTCAAACAACAACTCTTATTGTTCTTGCTAATTAATGATGTTTCATTCAGTGTTTCATTTATATGACTAACGAAGTGCCTTTCTATCTCGACTGATTGCCAAGTGTTACACTTCTTTGTCTTTTTCAATAAGCGATATTTAGGTATGTAATTAATTTCTTTTACTGGAAACACAATTGATTCATTAAAAAGAGAGGACTGTCCTTATCGTTTTCCCAGAAGGTCTGCACCCACAATTTACTGTTCTATTTCAAGCATATAAACTGTTCAGTCGAGGCCAATCCCAATCAGGACACATTTAATGATAATGGTGGACTCTCAGTAAGCTATTCAAAGTTAGTTGACCTTACAAAATTGAAATGAAAGGAAATTAATTTTCATTGAAATTAACAATATGCTTAACAACAAATGGCAATTTAGTAAAGCCTGAAAGGTTTTCATTACCTCTTGTGTGAATATTCTGAAGACACAAAAGACTTTTTCAAACTGTGTATTTTTCAAAAGTGTGTATTCATCGATTATTATAGACAGTGAAGAAGCCTTGATTTAACAGCTTTAATGCATAATAAAACATTATTCAACATATTCAAGTGATTTTTTTCCCCCAAGAAATTCACCCATTCCTTGGGGTGTGAGAGTATAAAAATAGTGGCATGAAGGGGGGGAGGGTCTGAAATAAAGAAAAAGAGAGATTCTTATCTCTTTTCTGAAGCCATCACTGGACAATAGATATTGATTCCAGCTGCACCACACATTGGAATACTCTATGGTGATCCATTTATCTGTTAATCTGTCTGCAACGAGAGGTGGAGAGCCAAAGCGGACGAGAGCCAATACACCAAAGTCTACACAACATTTTATAAACTAATTAATAAATGTTGGGTCTTAGCAGAGGCCAAGAAACCTGCCAGGGAACTGCAGAAGAGCAACACTGCCACCTACTGCTGCCCTGATCCCATTCACCAGAAAGTAAGAGGAGCTTTGGCACCCACAGCGGCATTAAGATGAGGAAACAGGCCCTGCCAAATGCTGTCATATTGTGTTTTCTGGTTAAAAGAGACGACCACTGATTCAGCTGTTGTGAAGCGGAGGGAGATGAGCATATGGCCACAGTAACTAATACAGAACATGCTGACAATGTTAATTATAATTCACAGATTTAATAGAGATGGAAAGTTTGGCCTGAGCAACATTCAAGGTTAGTGAATGATTTATGCAGGATACATGGATTAAATCCTGTTGATGCTAATGCTGGAATCAATTGCGAGCAACCTCTACAGCAATCTGTTAGTGGAATTAAGAATCAGGCTTATTCTTTTTTCCCATGAAAAAATATAAAACCAATCTGATTCCGAACATATGGATATGTTTCAGACTTAACATTGGACAGTCCTCATTAGTCAGTTACTATATGTATACAAAACAGTTTGTATTCTGTTGGGACTGTTAGCATCAATGTTCTATATGGTGCCATGCTCATGGGCTAAAAATGCAAAACTGAAAAAAAAGATCATTAGGCTGAAGTGTTAAATTGTGTTTTCTATCTTTGCATTCCTTGTTTTATGGACATTGTTTCATTCAATTAAATTTGAAGCAAATTCAACCTGAATTCAACCTTAGCATTTTGTGCTATTCTGATTGGTTTTGCGTCTTTATTGTTATAGGATGATAATAATTGCAAAATCAACCACTTTATTTATTTTTCAAATATACTTATTTATTCGATTGTTTTTTATTATCTCTTATTACAACCCAAAATGTAGAAGAGCATCGAGGTGGCAACACCTTTAATACTAGTTAAAAAATGTATATACAGAAAAAAACATAATTCATCTTTACACCAAATAAGAATATGTTCTATGTTACACGTTATTCATATGTTATATTAATTGTACATGGAAACATGATTAGGATATTCCTTTGACTATTCACAGTAATAAAAAAAAAGCACTATTGTATCCTCAAAAGTGATGTTACTGTCATCTGTTCACATTTAAAAGCAACTCTCATTTAATTAGAGAAGGTTCTGAAGTATCAAGCTAATTATACAATGCTAAGAATGTTGCTTTAGCTTGTTAAAGAGGGCTGGGGGTCTCCAGAGTTGCCAAACATACCATTAGTGTTAATCAAACAAAAGTGCACTTTTGCTAGTATATGGTATACTCAGTATTCTCCTACATATATTCAGGAACTATACTGCAGGAAAACGCAATAAAGGAATCATTCAAAGAGATCCATTTTCAAAGGTAAATATGATAGACATTTAAAGGCTCTTTTGAAGTGAAATGAAACTGAATTTTAATGCAGTGCCATCTCCCACCTATTCCTGCAGCTTATTGCAGAATAAATTGATTAAAGATCACTGGGAACTTTGTGTGTACTTTATGTACTTCTCGAGGCTGGAGGGAACTTAATGTCATGCATCTTTATCAACAATAATGATATGATTACCTCCAAATCCTCAAAGCATTTGTTGATGTTTACAGCTGTGTGTCATCATAATACTAACAAACCACAAAAATACATTTAGTTTATCCTAAATCCTGGCATTAGTTCATGTATCACTATCGTAATACACAGGCCATTGGAAGGAGTTTATGTCCTAGAGCATCTGCAGCAGTGACTAAATGGTAAGTCACTCTCAGTTAATTACTGAAGGCCACTTCAGCTTATATATTTATATGTGTCTTATAATCTATAATAACTCTTATTTGTTTATTCTGCAGTCACAACTCTTTTGCGCTCACACTTCTCTTTTCTTTTTCATCCATTCCTCTTATTCAAAACTCATTGTTTTGCATTTATGGCCCCAAAATCTCATCCACCTGGTCTCCAGCCATAACAGGTAGCTTCAACAAATATGCTCTGATCAACCCACTGTACATGACCCTTCATGTGAAGGAATTTCTTCCTATAGAGGATACAAATAGAAGATAGAAGAATAAAAGATACAAATATTTGAGGGAGAGCAAAGGGCACCCTACAGTCCCAGGGACAGATAGTTGTAGGCATTCTGAGAAAAAAGTCAAGGTGGATCCTCAACGTGAACTAGGTAAGATATGAGATCATGTCTAGGTATCCAATATAAGCTTCAGACAGCTTCAGTGTGTGAGAGATATGGAATAGCTGTACTTGGGAATATAGTTGGTCACAGGCGAGCTTGAGCCATGTGTCAACTTGTGGGTTTACATACGTCCTCTTCAGGGAGACAGCTTCAGATTTAGGATGACATTACACTATATAACTTGTTAACTTTTGTAATTGTCCTCAGTGTACGGAACAACAAAAACACAGAGCATCAAGTGGCACACAGACAATTACCGGCCACATTTAAAGTGCCAGATATTTTCCTCAAGAGACGGTGGAGACCAAAACAGAGCTAAAAGGAGAATGAATATTGGATTTACATTCATCAGGTGGACGCAAACATGATTCAAAATGAATGCTAATAATGTCCATCTGTGTCTATTGGAACTATAAATAATGTTTGCCAACATATACTATGTCAATGTTGTGTTTACATCTTGTGCTTGTTGGGCCCCTAAGTGGACATAAAATCCTTTAATTGAAGTTTAAGTTTTACACTGTTATGTTTCTGCTCTCTTTATAGCTTAAGCCACTCACCCACTAAAAATCCGAATTTACTTGCTTAGCCAATCAAGATGAGAACCATGCAAACCTGAGGCTTATGCATCTATAAAAGGTGCAGTGGCAGTCCAAGCCCTCATTCTACATTGTGGGAAATGTAACATAACTAAAGACGGTTTCATTTGAGGACTACACTTTCCTAACGTACTTCACAGCCTGGCTTGGTGGACACGGTGGCCCCAAACTGACAGTGCAGCATCACAGAGCTGGCTGGGTGTGCCATTGCATGTGTCCCACAGCTGCTTGTACCAACTGTTCATTCATTTAAAATTGTATGAATACTACTAACTCTTAAACATACATATTTCTTCTTGTATGCATATAGAAATACAATATATAATGTCTTACCAGACAATGGTACAAACTTTTCCTGGCAACCAGCATTTCTTTACTACCTATGATTCTCCTTATGATTTGATGATGCAACATGATTTAGTGAATCATTAGTTTGAAATTAGCTAGTAGTTACTAAGAGCGCACACAAATTGTAAGCATAATTCTGGCCAGATGTTCTGTGGCCAGTCCAACCTCTTCATTTGTTTCTGGCTCGGGGCGCTGGTGTGTAAGAACTGTATAAATGTTTTTCCTCATATCTTTGCCCAACAGTGAGCTGAAGCTCCTCTGACCAAAGTACTCTAAGTGTCTCGATCCTCTCTCTCTGCTTTTCCACTAGCTGTGGCTAAGCAAATAATAGCTGTCTTACACTACTCTACTGACTTTTGTTGCATTACTTTGACTATCAGCTAACCTCTATGACAAGATAAGTGTACCGTATGTGTCTGTTTGTCTGTGTGAACAAGGGTTAAGTAGTGAGAGCGTACCCTGTTCTGCTAGCTTTTGTATGAGTGATTAGCACAAGTGAGTTTTTCTCATTTTTCCATATATATGTTATTTGTCGAGCCCAACAGAGAGTGACGTGAGTAGGGAAGCAAAAAATTAACCATCGCTTTGCAGAGAATTACTGCTGTAACCGTTTGAATGTACAAAAGGTCAGAGCTGCCGAATACTAAGCATTCATAAAGAAACTAATGCCATTGCCTTATGTGAAAGAATTGAAGCCTTGAGGAATATAAGAAGAGCCAGGCTGTAGTTCAGACTTTTTATCTGTGAAGTACCTTTCCCATACAAGCACATGAGCTGTATGCAAACTTCAAATAATCAGACACAAGTGCTGCTCTGGTTTTTATTAGTACTAGAATTATCGCCTCATGGTTGCATTGCGGTTAATTAGCTTGTGTGAATGGTCAGAAATGTCTTTTGTGAGGGCACCTTGACCTTTGACCACCGAAATCCAATCAGTTAATCTTTTTGCCAAGTTTGAAGAAATTCCCTCAAGACCTCACTGAGATATCACATTCACGAGTGGGATGGATGGGCGGGCGAACGGACGGACAAACTGAAGACATAATGCTTCTCGCTACAGCTGCTGCCAGCGCAGAAGAAGTGCAAGATTATAGCCTCAAATGAAGAAACACTGCAACCCAGGCTTCTCCCCAAGATAAACAACAAAAACGACAAAATACAAAAAAGAAAATCCACTGCAACTAAATAAACATAACAAATGACTTGCATTTAGGCTCGTATGTTGCTGACAATTTTATGGAATATACTGGGATTTTAGTTGAGGTGGCAGAGCCCCAATAAACTGTGATTGAGGTAGGTGTCAGTCGTGATCACATTCTTTCTTCTTTTAGGGCTGCAGAGTGCCACTTAGCCCTGGATGGAGGGTCTGAGCGCTTACCTTTCCTGCTGCATTTTCAGGGGCTAGTTGAGAGTGAACTTTTTATGTGTGTATTCTCCCACCAGCCTGGCCTTTTAACTTACTGTAATAAATTATTGTTATTTACACCAATCTTATCTCTCCTGCAGGGGTGAACTGTGCAGCTGCTCCTCAGTGGAAGAGGGTAATAATACCAGTAGTCCATCCTTTACTTGTAACATTTCCAGTCGGCAAGATTGCTTAACCAGTGATTCATCGTGGCTCGTATATATGTGGAACCTTATTCTCGTGACCCAGTTCAATGAATGGGCTGTGTCTGAGGATAGTTTGAAAAGCTCTCTGAGGCAAACATGGGATTTGTTGATTTGGGGAGTTATATATAAAACTGACCTTGTGTCTCAACCCATTTCAACTGGCATAGACTCCAGCCATGTGGGTGCAGATGACAGACAGACGGATATGAAATTGACTTGACTTTTCTGGTGCGCCCAGGTAACGCAGCACCTGACAGAGTTAGTGTTCCTTATTAACTACAAGAGCACCTTTCACACCGGGGAATAGAGCCTCCATGTATCGGTGTTTGAGGGCTTCAGCAAGAGCCACAGGGCTGTACAGTGATCATTCAGAGTGGGGAACCTAAAGGAGAATCACCACAATGTACTGGACATGGTGTCAGTGTTGTTAGACCTGGGACACATTTTTAAAAAGGCATGTAGATGTAAGTGAGGACTAACATCCACTTGGCCTAAAAATATGAATTAGTTTTCCCTGGCCAAAAAATAAAAACGAACGATTATATACTAATTATTTTGTCCACACTCGCACACCAGTCAGCAGCACTCCACTTTTCCACTTTTCTTCTTTTAAATAACCACTCATATTTGCCAAGGTCAAAAACTTTCAAATCCTACACACAGGGGTTTTAAGCAATTACAGGTTGGTTTATCAATATGAATGTTAGGCTTTATCAGTGGGGAGAGGTTTAAAGGTGCTTCATGAGAGCTATCGCTGTCTGGTGGGGCTTGTGGCAGTCGGCGTTGAGTTCATATCCATGAGGAAAGGTGCACGAATGCTGCGGTCGTGTCCGAACACTGCTCTCCGCTGTGTCAGCCGTACCATCCTCCGAGGGAGTTCATTAGCCTACTGTTGTTGTTATTGTGGCAGGCTACCTATGGGAGCGGCGTCAGCGATCAACTGACAGATTTTTCATCGTTACTGACAACTTCAATTATGCAAATTTAAAAGCTGTTTTGCCAAAATTCCCTAAACATGTCAAGTTTGAGGAGAGGAGAAAAAACACTGGACCATGTTTACATACAAGTTGTTGCTGCTGATAAAAGAGCGCCCACCTTTACGCTTAAGAATGTGTGGTGTTTATACATCTGGTCGCTGTTGCACTGAGGTCCATGAGGAACAACATTTCATGTTCCTGTGTATATGTCAAGCATATGGTGGAAATGACAATAAACCTGAACATGAATCTGGAATATGTGGCAAATGGCGGATTGCACCACAAACAATGAAAAAATAATATAATATCAAGAGGTAATAAGCATTTAGATGCATTTAATCGCTAAAGAATAACAACCATATTTATAGATTTCATTATAACTTTTACATTTTGGATCCATAACTCATCTTGATGCGTGTGAAACAGAGGATGCAGTTCATGGGTTTATAGCTTCCTAAACCGAGACTCCTCATAACCATGCAAACAAAGGTCACATTTTTGTAACACACTCAGATCACAGGCAGAGCCCACACATAGGTTACCCAGCTAGCTGCTGAGGCCAGTTTCACTCTTTCATTTTTCTAAGTGTGTACTTCATCAGGAACGTTTCAATGCGTAACAATCATTTCTAATTACTCTTGCTAGTGAGTATCAAGTGAACAATCTTAGGGTAGGATGTTCACTTTCCACCAATGGGCTCACCAGTGTTACAAACCTGCGCTTTAGTGTCAGTGGCCACCAAACAGCACATACTGAAGGCCTGGAAGACAGCAGCAACACAAAATGTTAGAAAAAGGGTCTGGCGTTAAGAGAAATTGAGCTTAAGAGTTGGCAGTGTACCAGAAATGTCTGTGTGTGTGTTTGGGTGTCTTTCCCCTTCTTTGTGTGTGGTGTGGGGTGTAATGAATCGGATGCCATTTTGAGAGATGCTGTTTATGAGTGTCTGGACTGACGTTGGAGGCGACAAGGGAAAGTAGGGGAATTAAGGAAGGAGGTTGAGCTTCACTTAACAGAATGTGACAGGCGCAAAATGACAGGGTTTGGCCCGGGAATCAGGATGCACACAATGTGGCACACATACACACACACACACAAACACACACACACACACAGGCATAGACATACTCAGAACACACACATATACACACTCAGCCATGGAAAAGTGAGTACAAGCATGAGGGGACAATTTGATCTGTTCCACCAAACACAAATCAATGTCTATGTGGCTCTATTTTCAAGACACGCTCACACGCATACAGTAAAGAAAAAACACACACACAACCCCAATCAGTTGTGCTTTCTCAGACAGGGACAAAACAAAGTCATCTGAGCCTGCAAGTGGCTGTCCCAGCCTGGTTGTGACAGGCAGGATAGTTGCTATTAGACAGACTAACCTGAGGGATTTCTGCCCAACCCCTACTGCGGTGCAAGGACACAGCCTTTACATATTTTACTTTCAGAGTCAAGGATTCATGACTGCACTGTGTGTGTGTGTGTGTGTGTGTGTGTGTGTGTGTGTGTGTGTGTGTGTGCGTGTGTGTGTGTGCAGTCTGAGTTTCTTCATTAAAATTGGCTGATTGATTGATTTATAAGTTCGCAATCTTTGAATTTTGTACTTTTGATAATCTGTGATGTCATCAAAAAAAGAACAAAGGGAGAGAATAAAGAATAGAAGTTAATAAAGAATAAAAAAGTTTTGTCGGATGGCGTGTCATATCTTTGACTTTTAATATCTTTAAACTGCGCTCCACCCACACACTGAAGTGCAGGTTCAAGTTCAAGAAGAAAAATACCTGGATCTTTTTGTTCTCTATCATCTTTGTCACGTAATATCCGATCATTGTCTCAAAGACAGATGAAATGTGTAGGGATAAGGCAGATTTACGCTCAAGCATCCACCTCGCATAGGATCACTCAGCCAGTCACTGTTAATCTACTAATGCCAGAGGTTGAGGGTTAAGGGATAAATAGCTAAAGAACTTTATGTGCAGGACATCCCCACCTGGATATGCTAAATCTGCTTACCCCTCACAACTCTGCATGTATCAGCATATACGACCGTCGGCGCACTAGGACTTTAAATATGACAATCATAACTCATTACCTCCGTAGCTGTTTGTCAATACAGGCTTTGTATGAAATTGGTAATATAGATCTCTTGCCACTTGTAACCACTTGTCACAAAACTTATTTGTGTTCCAATGCAGCCTGTATCTCATATGAACGTAAAGAAGTATTGCTTAGCACATATAGCACACATATTCCTCCAACATGGGGTGGGGGGGTGGGGGGGGGTGTCTCAATATTCAGTGAAAAGCCTCCACCGCTGTCTGTCAAAGTGAATACCTGCAGCTGTGACTCAGTTCCCATGAGCTGAACATGCTTCCTGTGAAACATTCACTGTAAGGCAATGTATTTCAAGAACAGGAGCAAAGGTGAGTGAAGAAATCTTCATAGGAGGATAAAAGCTGTGTGAAAAGGGTATATAGGGACAAAGACTATTGACGCACAGATGTGTGTAAATACCGCGAAAGAGATGGACAAAAAGATGATGCAGAGGAGGTGAAGTAAGAGAAAAAAAAAAGGAGGGGGGGGGGGGAAAAAGGGTGAAATGCAGCGGGATGACAGTGACAGATGGGAGCCAGAGCTGACAGAGTGCTCAGTGATGGCAGTTTATCAGCATCTGGTCCACAGGATCACTTCAGCTCCCGGACTCCCTTTCTCATCAGTCTCCATTTCTCTCCCTCCCATATCTCCTGACCCGACTTTCTCTCCCTCCCTCCCTCTCTCCCTCCTCTCTTTCACTCAATGGCTGACAGTTCTGACAGAGTACCAAAATGTGCAGGCAATGCCCCTCTTTTTTTCCCCTCACGCTCTCAGATATGCACACAGTGAGAGCAGTGTCCACAGAGACACATCCACACGCCAATTAAGACAAAGAAATACCTTTAACAGTGACTGTCAATAACCTCAGAGAGATATGAACCAAAGACTTTATTGCTTTTGCATTAACATATTTAAAACGACAGCCTCCTTGTGCAAGACCAGTGGATTTACGCCGACATCCCCCAGCGGATTAAATGTGATGGTTCAGGATAAAATACCGCCGTTGGTGCAAGGAAGAGGAGCAAGTCAGGGGAGGCCAAGCTCACACCGCATACGACACCTTAATTGCATCAATGATTATCCCTCCACATTACACTTTCCCTGCTCATATTTATAGTTGTGTCCAATTTTCATTATGCTCTTCATTATGGAGCATAAATAACCTGTGTAAATGTGCCGGCACACCACGGCACACGCCATAACATTGCCAAGTGATATCCATCTTGCCCCCCTAGTGATATGACATTACCTGGCTGAATTATGTCGATTAGCTGCACTTGGCCCCTCCCACTCCATCAGGACAGCAGTCCGCAGATGACAGCATTAACTTTTAAGGCTTTATAGCATCTTCTTTACCCAACACAAACCATTAATCAACTTAATGGCCACCATGACCCCTTTCATCGTGTTTCATAAAATAAAAATATGAATAAAGCCCATTACAGTCTCTATTGTGGAGAGTCTCTGTGATAAATCAGAGTGGTTCTATTAGAAGGATTGCCTCTTTGACAAGTCAGGTTGGCTGCACTAAATCATCCGTGCTGTTTGCTTTATTAAAGCTCCTTTTTGCCTGGTTTAATGCTTAAAGCTGGAATATTTAACTTTACACACGTTCCGAGTCATATTTCAATCCCTTCTCGTCCCTTTAGCCAGCTGTAAGTGTGAAGGCTTCTGAACTAATATTTATCCTGGCCCCTGAGTGAGTTCTGTGCCTCTTACTTTTGGGATTCCTTGCTTGTTTCTTCTTGTTTACACATGCTGCAGCAGAATGTGTGGACCCCTGTTGAAACACACAGAATCCTCCTTTGTATATGATTTTCTGCTTGCTCTATGTGTGTAATGCCCAGTGTAATAGTCTCAGGTTTGAACACACGTTTATGAGTGTTGTCTGCCAAAAAAGTCAGTCATCACCCACAGGGATGAAACTCTTAGTCCAAACACGGTGAATGTGCCAGCGTGGCAAACACCAACATGTAGATGAAACAAGCATAATTTAACAAAAACATTAAAGCTGCTCTAATCAATATTTTTATATTAACAAAAGATCAAATCACTATGTGTAAAGTGAAACATGTCAGTCGTAGAGACAAAATCACAAAGAATCAACCCTGACATTGCAGTTCCCTTCAGCTCTAAGGAGTTTATTAGCAACTTGTAATTGTCTAACTACCTTCAACTCTACTGTTTTAACTGGCTGTTCTCATTAGCAACAGTTTTCAGCTGCTGCAGGCATCATTTTTTTTTTTTTTTTTTTACTAGAAAAAGCTTTGATAAACCTACCTGCTCAGTACCACAACATTGCCAACTAGCTTGTGCACATAGTGGAGCATTTAACAGCTAAACAGCCAGATATTTTTCTCAGAAGTTGATGGAGACCATTTTGTTGAAAACTTTCATTTCTACAAGCCAGCAATGACCTATTGGCTTAATCACCATCAAATATGACGCAGGGCTGAAAAGGACGCCCTTTTAACCTCATCCAAAGGCATAGCTGTCAAAGCCTATTAGTCATGTCTCCATTTTGTTATATTTGCAGTTTAAATAAAGACCAAGATGCAGATTTTGCATTCAGGACGATTCACGTCCCGAGCCAGCCATATACTGAGCCAGGGCAAAGGCCATCGCAAAGTGTACTGGGTGACTGTGTGCAAGCGTGTGCGTTTGTGTGTGTGTGTGTGTGTGTATATATATATATATATATGTAGTGGGAATATTGTGTGGATGAGAAGCTGAGGTCCACATACTGTTGAATTATGGAGCAAGGCCTAGCTGGAAGAATTAAGTATTCTTGTGCAGTTTCCAAAAAAAAAAAAAAAAAAGAACCTCAGAGTCCATTCCCACCCTGCCTTCTGTTCCTTGAAATCCTTCTTTGTGGTGACTCACAGGGAAGTCCTTTGCTCTTACTTCAAAGAATTATCGTTTCCTTTCTTTTTCTCTAACATTGGGGGGGGGGAATCTACTTCCATTAATGGGTAACAACCCTTGTGATTGAGCGTCACATATAGTTTGTTGTTTGGGCAATACAAACAAGTTTGTGCTAGGACACAGTAATGATAAATGGAATTATGCCTAACAAAAACACTATCACTGACTGTGGTACAAAGGCCTTTCAGTAAATTCTCAATTTGAGGATCTAACACTGCCCTTGAATTGTTTAGGCACAACTGGGACGGGTGGAGGAATTAATTTCAGATATTACCAAACAGCGGGGTACACAGCTCCCCAGGCGCCACAGACAAAATCTTTCATCCCTGTTAAAAAAAAAATTGAATGGGGATTTAAGGATAACACAGATAATTCAATCTTTATCTGCAGCAAGTCACAATGAAATGTTATGTTTCCATGGGATCCTCTTACCTCAAAGGAGGACTCTGGAATGAAAGGACAACACATCTGAAGCATCTCCCTCCTGCTCTCGAGCCAACAAGTTAAACATGCGCAGACACACACACATTCTCTCACAGACACGCACACGAAACATAAAAGGTCCTCATCAACATATCAAAGCTGTACTACCTGCTGTTCAACATGCTATATGCGAACCCAGTGGAAGCCAACAGGGCAACGTACAGCCCTCCTCTGCAACTACGCAGCGCTATCGCACTGACAGCTCCTGCAGATAGCAGACAGTTACAGATCGAGACATCTCTCCGGTGTCAGGTATGCATGCGCCTACACACAAACATGGACATGTTTGGCATTCTGCTCCACAACCACCAGCATCTCTCTCTCTCTCTCTCTCTCTCTTGCATTTATTCCCACACAATATATGAGAGAAAGTTTTAAAGGAAGAGATAGCGCAGGAGGGAGTGAAACGAACAACCTCAGCTTAGTGACATCAAGTCAAACTCCCCCAGATACCCAATAACCGCATATAGATACTTCTCGTAGAAAAGCTCCACTGTAGCATTAAAGTTGTCAACATGCATCTAATCCACCAGTTTGGAGAGCGTTACACTGAGTCAATATGCAATTTGAGGCAGGTTGGCAGAGAACATTGGATTGATTGATTCTGACCTTTACCCTGACAGTACCTCCTGTACACATTCTCAACAAAATAATGAAAAGTGTTGAAATCCCCCTATCTTTAGCTTTGGCCTCTTTTCTTCTCCCAAATCAGCGCCTGTTGTTAATCCCACTCATATGTCTGGCTGTGGGTCTGCTTTCTCTACTTTATCTCTAAGAGCAGGGGGAGACAGACTCAGGGGGGTGATACCAGCCATATTGATTTGTGCAAACATGTGCACGCACGCACGCACGCACACACGCACGCACGCACGCACGTGTGCGCTCACACACACACACGCACACACGCGCACACGCACGCACACACACGCACACACACTCACACACACGCACACGTTATAGCAGGTGGCTGTGCACAGCTTTGCTATAATCCTCAAGATTTAACTCCATCTATCCTACACCGGAACTACAAGTTGATTCTTGATAAAAATGAAATCTCTTTCTCATTATCAATATACGGACACACTGACATACAGTAAGATAAAGACCAATATTGTAACATATGATACTCTTATTTTGAAAGATACTGCTATACATGCTAGTAACATGGTGGATGCTTCATGGGGTAATTTTGGTGGCTGTCCACCACTTTTGTCCAGACTGAAATATCTCAATAACTATTCAATGAATTGCCATGAAATTTGGTACAGACATTCATGCTCCACACAAGATGAATTGGGATTCCTTCTATGAACCCTTTACTTTTCTTCTAGCGCCATCATCAAGTCAGAATCTCCCTTTGTCCATACTTTGTCCATCGGCATGGCTGTAGACTCATACTAAAGATGGATGCCACCATAAAACTGATTTCCAATGCTGTCAATGTCAACAAGACAACGACTGTATCACATCAGTCCCAAGCTAAAGTGAATCAACACCCTCTTTCAGTGAGAAGTGTAAGAGATCAAGCACATTTCAAGCTGCTACTACTTATCAGTATGGTGCACTGAAGGGTTATAATACCCAGTTGGGAGGGTCACAGTACGGAGTGACACAACATCCTGCTCCTTTCAGATGTGGCGTGAAAAAAAAAAAAAAATCCCCTTCAGAGAGGAAGTGAGGCTTTCTCATATCAATCCATCAAACCAAAGGAGGCGTCACGCAAACTAGAAAAATGCCAATTCTAAATGAAATTCTCTTGTCCCACTCGTCTCGCTCAACTTGAAGAGGCCAGTCACATGAGGGTTTAAATAGAAATCTATTTTCTGGCCTGAAAATCAAACTGGCCATCATTCTCCCCTGCTTCACCTCTCTCTTGGGGACTTGTCACATTTATAACATGTAGTCATTTTCTCAGCTGTCAAACTATGCTCTTACCAAGCTGTTGCCCAACCCATCCTGTCAACCTCTAATTCCAATCTGCTCAAATGTCTCTTTGTGTGTGTGTGTGTGTGTGTGTGAGCGATGGATCTAGTTTAAAACAAAAAGTCTTTGGAATCATAAGGAGATTTCTTTCCTTTTATTCGTTATTAATGTGTGTCTCTGTGTGTGTGTGTGTGTGTTCTGTAAGGGTCCAGACAGAAGTGGAATAGCAAAGTAGGTCATGACAGAGGTTAGTACTGCATTAGCGACTGTCACTAGCAGGACAGGAGAGTGCAGACACCAGGGCAGCCCTCTCCCTCTCAATCACACTCACACTCACACACACACACACACACACACACACACACACACACATACAGCACAGCATTTTATGAAACTCTGTAGCTCTCTGTCATGGATCTGAGCCAGCAGGCCGTGACACACACACGGAGGGCAGTGTCTGGAAGAAGCGGACATGTCCAGTCTGTCTTTTGTGTGTATGCACACACAAGCATGAGACAATGTTTGCATATGACAGGGCCAATTGACCCGCCAGAATCTAAACTGTTTGCCCTTGCAAAAAATTCAAATTAAAAAAATAGGAGCACTCAACTTTTTTTGACACTTTTTTGATGCTTTTTCTTCTCAGCCTGGAGTGAATTTTTATTTTTAATGGCAATCACTCAATAGTCCAAGATTTGCTCCGTCTACGCACTGATGAATCTTTGCATTAGTATCCAGTTCTCAGAGTTGACTTGTGGAAATCTATCTCATTACTTTTGCCGTTTTACAGTCCAAACTCTCACATAAATACATAATGATCCAAGTTGTTTCTGTTGTCTGCCGTCTCAGTCAACCATTTTTTTTTTTTAGAAAATGTTCTAAGTCTCTTCAGTTTCCATCCTCAGAAAGTCGGGGATAATTATGGGAGTAAACGGGCTCACTATCAGAGCAGATTAACAACATCTCACTAGGCTGAACTCTTCACTCCCTTTTATCTCCTCAAACGCAGAAGAAGAGAAGACGAGTTACGTAACTCCCACCTTAGGGACCCAGCCGACTTTCCACCCAACTTCTGTCTGTCTCTGCATGTCTAGGGCGTCTGCTAGTCCTCTGCTATTTGATGTGCGTGTTTGAAGCAGCCATGCAACCGGGGTGAGAAGGATGTGCCTGTTGTTCACAGCTCCTGCCGCTTTGCTCTGTTCCCTTGAGGAGCCAGTTTCAAAGCATGGCAAAGTTGGACCTTTCCTGGTTCTACATTTAACACCTTCTCAAATCGCAGTGCCAAGGTGCTGGATAGCTTTCTTCCCACCTTTCTCTTTTATCATTCCTCCAAAGACGGTCCTTTCATTAGCTGGGTTTTGAAAGACCTGCTCTCACTCTACTGTCATTTAGCTAGACTGTGTCCTTTGAGAGAAATGAGCATCTGCTTAAGATACATTTTTGCAGTGCCCCAAAACCACTTCAACACACATGGACCCTAATGTTGTGTTCTTTGTTTGATAATATTGGATCATGTCAGCATGATCAAATATTCAAATAGTCAGTATCATGTTGTACATCATAAATACTAAAAATATTTTTTACTGTCTACTCATTAGGACTAGCTTTTTCTCCCCTTGTGGAAAATAAATGAACAAGTTGAACTTTGAGTTAATTAGTCTCTGACAGTTCTGGGTAAAATTTCCACATGAAGAATTTTTGCTCTGGATCACTGACTTGTTTCTGTCTCAAATGACCCCATATAGTGTATACTGTGAGACCACTCACTGAAGCAGCGGCAGAACCAAAGCTGAATCCTCATCCATCCATCAGAATGTAAATGTATATACACTGTAAAAAGGCATTTATACCACAATATTTCAGATATGTGAAGGGTTTTCATCTCTGCCATACCTCTTCTCAACAGCACATCAGTCAATAAGTTAGCATTTATGGCAGCATTCATGTTTTTATCATTTCCATGAGGAGGCTTGGCTCCTTCTGTCGTTCGGGATCAAAACCGAATAAAATCAGATTTGTTCAGACAAGTGACATTATCATATATACAAACACTGATGTGAGCTTTCTTTACTTGGATGTAACATTTAAGCTGTTTCGCTGGGTGCCGTTTGATATTTCAGGTCTGCTATATTGCATTTTTATATCTGTACTGTTTAGATTGGATTACATATTAATCTCAGCAAGGGGTCAGAATGCAAGTTTATTGCATTTTACAAACGGTATCTACCTACATGCCACTGAACCAAACACACCAGAAATTAGATCTTTTAACACTTCTCTCAGAAAAGCATGTATACCCTTGCTGGCATTTCTTTCAAAGAGCATTTTTAGTAGTAGTAGCATTTTTTATTAGTAAAGCATTTTTGTTGTTGGGTGACAGTTTCTCATGAATAATATATAGAAAAGATACAACAAGCAACCCAAGGCAGATTGAGCTACCTATGAAGCCTGGATAAAGCATGCTCTTATTTAAGTGCTATATACACCCACAAAACACTTGCAGTAAAACAAGAGGAAAGATATAGCAGGATGCAAATACACATCTACATGCATCAAGAGCTTCAGAAGTTGATAACAGGCCTATTAAAACTGAAAGCTCTGTCAATCTGAAGATTTTTTGGTTTCAAAAGTTGCCATGGAGCATATCACGGCAATGCAATCATGAGATAATTTGTGTTTTTTCATTTAATTTTGGAAATCTTTCAACCAAAGTTGCAAGTTGTGGTTGTGTATGTTTAGATTGTTAGAAAATTCAATTTTAGTGCAACAATTCAAATTGGAAAAATGTAACCCAGAATCCCCGGTTCCAGGAAAGGTTAAATTAAACCACAGAGACAATGAGGTGATAATACAGAGCTGTGCTGCATCCTCAGAGCCTGACAGCTGAGTCATCATTTGATATAAAATTATAGTGTCACCTCTCTCCCATCCTCAGATACGCAGGGTGAGATTACAAAAGAACAGCTGCTGCAAGATAAAGGGATAGACAGACTGATTATTTCTCATCAGTCATTACTTATGCACACAGCTCCATCTTAGACACACCACTAGTGGTCACTAATAAGCCTCAAAGCCCTCTAATCTACACTATGCGATCAGAACGTGGCATATGGTATTTTGTCTGTCAGCCTGTTACCGGTGCCAGTCAGGCCACCACACAGCAGGGGTTGAAATGGGTATCATTCTGGGAGACTGCCTTCTCAAGTTTATCCCAACTTTGCCTTTGGTCCACACTCAGTTAAATGACTTAGTGCCACTCAAGAGCAGATCAACATGCTTACAGGTCAGGGTGTTAATGAGAGGACCTTAGCGTTTTCCGCTGAGGCTGACAAAGGCCAGGTGGAGGTGGAGAGTTATAAAGGGGAAAGGTAGCCAAGTGGAGATGTTCTCTGTACCTGCATAGTCCTATAGGCCTAGGCCCTTTTCATCCGTAACTACAAGCTGCTCTGCTGCACCGAGGCCTCTAACACAGGTAAGCAAGTTTCTCTCCATTCCCTCAAGATTTCAACTTTTAAAATTTATGTGTATAATAACCAGGATGAAAGTAAAGAGTAGCACAAGCAGGGATCTATAATTCAACCAATCTACTGCGCCAAGGAGCCTGGCATTCAGCCAAGAGGGATAGAGGAGTGGCGGGATAGAGCAGATAGAGCAGATAGAGCGCTCTGCCAATGCTGTAATGCCTGGCACAGGTGCATTGTTAAAGACACTGTTAAAATGATTCATTTTCAATCCAATAATCTGCAGCACACTATAAGATGTCCACAAAAGGTCAATATAGCATCTAAATGACTGCTAAATATGTTTTTCACCTTGAAACAGGAGCTGAACTTCAAACCCAGGAGAATATCCATCACAAATGAGATTTCACTAATAACACTAATAGCAATTCTGTAATCTTGGACAGATCATTCCCACTCGAGTACTATAGCTGCTAAACTGGACAGAATGGTGAGGACTGACCTTGAGGATTGACCGACAGTGTCCACAGTGCTGATTTTGAGACATAGGCAGTCTTTCTAGTTTGTAACAGATGGTGCTAAGATAAAATAAGACTCACCTGGGGATAAAAGTAAAGCAAAAAGTAAAATCAATTTTCAATTTACTTCAATATGGGTTCTGTGGAAAAAAATATTAAACATAACCTTGGATGAGTGATCTCTTAAACGCTGTTTGCAGTTATGAACTTTGAGGAGATAACATACAGTTTTGGGATCGATTGATGGCCACCTAGGTTTACTTAATCTATGATTTTTGCCTGCTTAAGCTCATGCAAATTTGTAAGATTTAGAGCCTTTGAGCCAGATATCATCCAATGACTTTCCTGCAGACCTTGTTTCACCGCGGCTTTTCATCCTGGCCTTTTATTTCCAATGAAAGAATGAATTATTCAGTTTTTTGCTCACTTCAAAGCCCTTATTTTGAGTTGGTGTATTGCTGTATGCCTTCTATGTTGTGTCTGTGCCATTATACTCTCAAAGCCTGAAGCCATCTGGTGGAATTTCACAGGAACACCGCAGACCATGTATAGCTAGAAATTTTAAAACAAAGTGGACTTGTAATGCTTGGTTGTCATCAAGAATGGGCTGATGAAATTTGAACATCACTTCATCCTTTAGCTTTCAACCACTGGGCTCCGAGGTATTACGTATTGAAAGATCAATTCAGTCTAACTCTTTGTCTTTGAAACCTAACAATATAAAAATTTGATCAGATGTGTACTATTTTGTGTTTGAACTTTTTCTTTTTGTTCTCTGCCCAAGAGGTCTCCCTCCTATGGCCAGGGTACCATTGGCAGCGTCCGTGATGCTACTGCTGGTGCTCTACTCCCACGGGGTGTCCTCGGCCCCTGCCCAGCACCTGTGCGGGTCCCGCTTGGTGGATGCCCTCTACTTCGTATGTGGAGAACGGGGCTTTTTCTACAGTCCAAACCGACCCCACAAGCGGGATCTGGAACATCTTCTCGGTATGGCTGCATTAACTCTGGGAACTGTTGTGATTTTTGGTGTGACTCGTGTCGAGTAAGTTCTAATTGTACCCTTGATGGTGGGAGTTCAGAAAGGAACAGCATGACATTGCCCCGAGACCCCAGGCTGGCTTTGTATCTCTGCAAGTCTCTGCCCACCATGTTCTAAGTTCAGGCCTAGTCTAATGAGAATGCCAATTCGGATGCTGGCTGGAGGAAAAATGTGTATGGGCAGCATGCTGGAAACTTTGCTGAACTAAACCTATGTATTTGTCCGAACCATCATTAGTGTGCGAAGCCTCTCCCCGGCCTCTTTTGAATTCACTACTGTGGCGTGGCTCTTGGTTTCTTATTGTTGCTTTCAACAGCTATGCTGTGACTAATTCAATAAACACAAATCTTGTGAAATCCCCAAATTCCTCATTAAGTTATTCCCAAAATGCATTATTTGGATCTTCCGCCTCAAACATTCATTTGATGTTTTGAAGTTAACTTTAGAGGTGTAAGCTACGATATGCCTCTGTTGGAGCTCCGTCATATCTCCTCTTGAAGTAGATACTAACAAGACTAAATGGATTGGGGAGATCAGATTACGTAGTCATTAAGGCTGCATTAAAGTGTGAACAGACTAAATGGTAGTTTGAGGAACTGTGGGTTTGCGCAGTAGCAGCAGCAGGAATTAACACACAGCTATGGATACTTTCTCCACTTCAAAGGGTTCCTGTCTAAAAGGGCCAGACAGGAGCAGCGGCTGTGGATGGCTCTGTCTGGCCATGATGAGCCCAAGGTGAAGAGAGGTATCGTGGAGCAGTGCTGCCATAAGCCATGCAGCATTTACCACCTGGAGGGGTACTGCGAGTGACCCGCCACTCCACAACTAGCACCACTCATAGCTTGTAAAAAGGTCCCGAAGTCAATTTCTGGCCCGATACTTGCTGGCTATGTCTTATCAACTGAAGGAAATAAAGCTTCATGACCCATAACCCAAGGCTCCTCTCTGCAAAGATGTGAATTTGTGTTCTTTGTAGCTGGTATATAGTGTGGATGAAACATGGGTTGCAATAGCCTTTTGCTGTGCTCCAACCTGTGGCTGCAGTCCTAGAGTGCACTCTACTGGATGAGGACGGACATGGCCAAGAAGACCGAAGCAGCAAAGGCTTTGTAAACATAATTTTTACATTGGGGAAGTTAATAAATCTCAGTAACACTTTTGTTTAAGAAGAGTATTAAAATCTGTCTTTATTTACAAAGAAGAAAGGTTTCTAAAGAGCTATTCCACATGAAATAGTAATTGCTTCTGCTGCACTACGATTTCTATAAAAGTTACAAAGCTAAAATTCGAAAATGCAGTTAACAGTAAAACACATCTTACATTTTTAATGCAACTATGTGCTCTGGATTGTGAGCACTTAAGTTTTCCACCCATGTCCTCGTTATTTTCACACATTACTCTTGTACACACACACACACACACACACACACACACACACACACACACACACACACACACACACACACACTTCTTTTTTAAAAATCAGAACAGAAAAATCTTCAGGCTCTTTATGCAACACAAAGGATTGTAAAGCATCGGCATGTGGGAACAATGATTAACACATGTTAGAGGTTGCTAAGTATTCAAAAGACCAAACCCTAGAAACTAAATTTGTCAGCCAATTAGTTGTCAGTTCTTGTTTGGTAGACGACCTCCATTATGCATAATGATTCCCTGACGAAAACAAACAAAGAAATTAGGCTTCCACACAAACAAAAATGTAAGATATATGTCTTTTCACAGCTTTTCATAACTCCAAATGGTGTTGTAGTGAGGGGTCAATGTGCTGCTTACCTTCTTTAAAAGGTTCACTTGCTTCAATTTGCCTGTTTTCCTTGTCGTGTTGGAAAGCTTTGCTTGGATCAAACCTTCGGCGGGTAGTACCAGGGAGCTTTGACTTCAGCTGCTCCAGATCACTCTTCTGCCGGCTCACCTGGGAGCGAAGCTTAGACACCTCCTACACACATGCATGTACACACACACAGCCACGGAAAAAAAGGGATGAAGTACAAGCACTTGAGCTTGAGAGAAAGAGTGTGTGTGTGTGTTTCCGTCATAGGCTACTTTTGATGACACACTAAAGACCAGTTAATTGGGGATGGCTTGTCCACCTGGGGACAAAAGCTGTGCCCCCAATTGGGACAGAGCTGATTTCTGGGTCAGTGGTTAAGATAAGGGTTACGGTTAAGCAAGTAGTGGTTATGGTAATTCTCCAGGAAATTAATGAGTGTAATGTCCCCAAAAGTAACCTATGACAATATTTGTGTGTGCGCTTTGGAAAGTAGACAGTGTTATTCTCATGTTTGACCTGTTTCAGGGAGATGTTCTCATCTTTCAGCCTCATGACATGTTTGATCTTCTGCTTCTGGTTCTGGTGGCCCAGCAGGCGAGCGTAAGCGTCAGCCAACTTGTTTAACTCCTCCTGGTTTGCCCCGTTCTCATTGAGGAGTGCATTTCGCTCTGCTGCAAACGCATTGAGCTGTTCCTGTGGGCACACACACACACACACACACACACACACACACCAACACGAACATTGAGAGGGTTTTAACTCATCGATTCGTTTAACTTAAATTGACATGAAATGATTGTTTTGGCCACTTGGGGGCAGCGCAAAAATAACACTGATATATACCATTATCATCTTTATATGGCAAACCATTGCCCACATTAAACAGATGGAGCAACAGCATTCGTATGGAGTTGTAGTTCTGGCCACAAATTCAACTCTCCAACTGCTGAGGGCAAAATCCAGCACTACACCAAAATTGATCTGTATGCTGTTTGGACCAGACTGTTTTTGCTTAAAACAGCTGTGCTGGGACTGGAGTGTTGAAACAGAATCAAAACACTGACATATGTTGGTTTGGTTGACACAATATGTCCTGTAAAACCAAAACCATGAGTTGAAAGACACCAAAATGCTACTTAGCGCTAGGTGGAACAGCAGAGACGGGTGATAATTATCTGTGGTTTCATCACTAAGAGTGACACCTTTCACATTTTTTCCATTGTTCATATAAAAATAATGATTAGTGCAGCTTTAATCACAGATGTTCTGGGCTATCCTGAGATTTTACATTTTACTTAATTGATGTGGAAATGACTGACCTGGAAGGGCCTGACTTTAGTAAACAGCTCCTCATATCGTTTCCTCCAGTGTTCTGTCTCTGAACTTGGAGAGCTTAGAAAAAACGATTGATGAGTTAATTTGCAAATTGTAAAAAACAAATTAATAAAAATAAAAAAATCTCGAAATCTCACAAAAAATCCTACTCACCTCTTCTCTTGTGCTTCTGTTATTTGTCTTTGGAGCTCCTGTCGCTGCTCCTCCATCTCCCACTGCAGTGTAACCTTCTCCTGAGTCAGTACGTCTACCTGCTCCTGCAGGGCCCGTCTGTCTTGTCGTTGCTCTTCCAGCTCGCCCTGCATGGCCTCAGTGAGGTCTAACTGGGTCTGGATGGTCACACACTCTTCATGTTCAACATCATCTAGGCGAGACTGAAGCTGGTTTCTCTCCTGCTCTGCCACGTTTAGCTGATCTTCAAGAGCGAGCTTGGACTGGTCTTTGACTTCTACTTGAGACAGAAGATTCTTCTTTTCCTCGTCTACTCTCTCAAGATCGGCCTTTAGTCTGAGCACTTCTGATCTGACCTGCTGGTGGTCTTTCCTTTCAATCTCCCATGCTCCCCTTTCCTCTTGACGGGCTGTTTGAATTTTATCTCTCTGCTCTCTTTCTTGTTGAAGCTGTTCCATCATTTCCTCTTTTTCCAGGCTGACCTCCTTTAGTAATTTCTGTATCTTTTCCTTCTCATTTTGGAGCTGAGCAACACTCTGACTTCTCTGTTCCTCCATTTTCCCCAGAGCGTCTTCTTTCTCCTTTGTCTGCATCTGTAGCTCCTGCTGTAACTGACTGATCAGACCAGCGTGATTCATCTCCATGGTCTTAATCTTCTCATCTTTCTGTGCAAGGTGAGTCTGCACCTCCAGCAAAAGTCTATCAGGTCAAAGAAAAAAGAAACATAAAAACGGAGGAAAAGTGACAGTTATTTCAACACAGGTTGAATTTTAAGGATACCTTGCATTCTCCTCCCTGGCTTTTGCTTCAGCGAGCTGTCTCTCCTCATGTTCCTCTAACCCCTCTTTCACTCTCTGGATTTCCTCTTCTTTCTGCTTAATCACTTTGTCCATCTCCTCCTTCATCTGCTGGGTCACTCTCTCCACCTCCTCTTCCAGTTCTCTCTGTCTTTCCTCTGCTCCCTTTAGAGCCTCTTTGGCACTGAGAAGTAAGACAGTCTGTGAATCTTACACGTTGACAGAATCTTAAGCTAAATGCCAACATGAATCACAATGATGTTCCAAAAATACTGACACTTGAGTGCTCACCTTTCCAGCTCTGTGACAATCTCTCCCATCTTGCTCAGTGAATTTGTTTGTGCTTCTTGGAGTTCTCTCTTGGCTGCTAAATGCTCCTCTTCCAAAGCTGCCATATCATTGCTCTTACTAAAAATTAACAGGACACATTTTTGATAGGTTAAAATCTTGACTTTATCGCACCAAAACATAGTTCATGGTGCCATTGAAATGATACAAGCATCATAATGCTATTTTACATTATTTTATTTAGTTCATTTCTAATAGTTGTATGGGACAAAATTAATTTGTACAAACTGCAGCTGCAAGGAGGTATAGGGGAAGCTCAACTAATAAAAGTTGATATAAGATATAATATAAATATAAAATATAAGGAAAATATGGAGCCAAATAGGATGAACTTTGTGACATTTTTTGTAAGTTTACAATAACCAGTCAGCTGCCTGTCAACTTGAGTCTGTTGTAACCACATTTAGCAACTGGAAGTGAATGTTGGGTAATATAAGTCTATAAGTAATAAATAGTTGAAATGGTTATCTGAACAGCTGCCATAGTTGTCTAAAAGTAACAGATGAACAGTTACAATTGTAAGCTAAAAGTAAAAAACAAAAAACAAAAAAAAAATATTGGTTAAACGGTTGATACCTGCAGCAAACTTGAATTGAAATGTATTAACATGCCATTATAATTAATAACTAAACAATTACTCTTAATATTATCAAAAATCCCAATATGACCAAATGCAATATTCAATTGTATATATATAATAATGTGGGCAAATATCACACAAAAAAGATTTGGAACCACTTAACTAAACAATTAATCAGATAATCCACAAAAAATTGTGTTGAGTGTTAAATCCCACTGTTTCTTCTCACCATTATTTTCAATCAACCAGTCTCTACCAAACTGTCTAATAAAAGCAAAAAACACGTTCACTTCCAGGTGCCCTGGTTCCACTCATATTCCAAAAACGAGGTAGTGAAGTGACTTGAAAACTTGAAATTGCTCATGAACAGAAATAGACAGTGACCCAAACTGTCTGTGTCAAAATTGTGATGGAATGGCAACCTGTCAATTATTTTTCTTGACTTTGAACTCACTGTATGCTGGGACATGTTCCCAGCTGCCTCTGACTCTAAATAGTAACACAGGCAGTAACAACAAATCCAAAAAAAGTGGTGGTGTTTTAGTGTAGTCAGCAGGACGTTTTTAATGGAAGTATGACTTTCAAATTCGTGACTCTTTAGCTGAAAATGTTTGGATGCGCAAGTTTCACCTTTATTGTTTCTTTTCTGTTAACACTTCCTCTCAGCGTATTTGGCCTTTGGATGCTCACCTCAGCATCAGTGCCCTGGTATCATTCAGTCTTCTCTCCAGCTCACTGTTTTCCTCCTGCAGCCTCTGGACAGTCTCCTGGCTCTTTTCCGTCACCTCCTGCCTCCTCTGCTCCTGCTCCTCCAAGAGAGCGAGCTCTCCCAGCACCTCCTCCGTCTCCTCCTTTAACTGTCTAAACCGCTCCTCAGACTCCTCCCTCTCCTGCTCCACCAGCACAGACAGGGAGTCTACAAGCGCCTGTAGCAAATAGGAAAAATTAAGTTAATATAATCTAATCTAAAAAAGAATGTGGAATGTAGGAGAAAACGTTGTGTGACCTTTTCTTTTGTCAGTTCCTCAGTAAGAGCAGCATTTTCTTGCTGGAGCTGAATGTGTCTCTTTTTCTCGTCTCTTTTAACCTCCGTTAGCGCATTGAGCTCTGTCTTTAACTCCTGCACTCTCCTCAGCCCCTCCTCCTGAGTCTTGCCTAAAACCAAACAACAAAATACATACAATACACACATCACACAACTGTCAATTCATCTTTGCTATTTAAATTAACAATAACAAAATCTTGGTAAACATACTTCTCTCTTCCTCAGAGAAAAGACACCGCTGTTCAAGATGAGCAACTCTCTCATCTAGCTCCTTCTCTGTCCGTCTGAGCACCTCCCTTAGTCTAGTGAGCTCTGCCTCTTGCTGCCGAACTGTCGCTTGAGAATCGTGAACTTCTTGGTTGGCCAACTTCATTTGTTCCTCCATGTCACTCACTGACTTTTGCGCAGACTTTAGCTCCAGCTCTTGGTCCTCCAACCTCTTCTCCACATTCCGTAAAGCATCCTTTGACGCCTGCAGTTCTTGCTGGCATTTCTGTGCCTCCTCCTTTTTATGCCTCAACATATCTTGAGTGGTTTCTAGCTCAGTCATGTGCTGCTCTAGTTGGGGTTTTAGGTGCCTGTGGAGAAGTGACAAATGAGCGTCATTGTGTGCAGTTGAGATCTAAGTTGCTTGGAGGAACCATTAGTCTTTTGCTTACTTTACTTTCTCCAACTGAGAACCTGCGACAGTGTTCTCCTGTGTCTTTTCTTGGAGTTTCAAGCGTAGATCCTATAAACACACAAATAGATCAAGCATGTCTTTCACAAAGTAAGACTAAAAGGTGAAAGACAGATGTTCACTTATAGGCCTGTTTTGTGACCTGGATTTGATCATTGGCTGTGTCCAGGTATCCCTGCAAGACTCTGATTTCCTCCCTCAGCTCCCGTATCATGGCTGGAAAACACAGAATAGTGGGTAGTGGTGAACAAGCGAACCCAAAAATACAAGCAGGGATTAAGTTACGTGTAACATTTATGTTATTTGTACATCAAGTGCAGTACTAGGGACATACAGACATCTTTATGTGCAGCAGACTCGATGAGAAATCTGATAACTAGGCCCTAGATGTTGAAAACGTGCATGTGTAACATGTGTTTTCCTTACAGTTTGGGTCAACGTGAACAAAGGAATGTAACGGGAAAAGCATGTCATACACAAATCTCACCATGTAACTTAGCATTCTCATTCTCCAGCTCTTCGTTCTGGATTTTCGTCACTTGATGTAGGTCCTCTATAATAGGTAAAAAACACTGATTAGTTCATCTACACATGCTAGCAAATGCATTTGTCTCCCTATATGTTCATAAATCTTACCCAAGTCCTTGTTCCTGTCCTTTAGAGCTGTAACAGTAGCCCTGGCAGCCTGGAGGTCAGTTTCTAGGGCCTTCAGGTGGCCTTCAGTGTTAATCTGCAGGACACTTAACTCCTGGACACATGTATAAAAACACAAACACACAGTACATCAATAAAAAACTAATGCAGTAAATTAGGGATTTTACAGAGTTATGAAGGTAGTATGTGTACACAAGTCATACCTTGTTTTTAACATCCAAAGTGTTCCTGGCTTCCATCAGCTCCATTGTTAGAGAATTGATTCTCTTTTTTGTAGTGTCAGCAGAAACCTAAAAAAAAAAAAAACATCTGCTCAGACACACTTTTCATGCAGCACTGCTAAAAATATTAAAAAATTTGTTTTTAGTAGCTGAGACAGGTATAATCAAGGCAGGATTTCTAAATACAATTTACCATCAAAACCAAACACACCTTGTTTTTGAGGAACTCATTAACTTTCTTGAGCTCAGTCCGCTGTCTTTCAAGTGTGGTCACACTGGCAGCAAGGCCTGTCTTCTCCCTGACTGTGGCCAGCAGCTTGGCCTCCACCTTCTTCAGCTCCTCTTCCAAGGCCAGCAACTGACGGTCCTGCTCCCCCCGCTGCTGAACCAGGGACCTTATCTGTAAGGATGTGAAGCTCAGTGTTTGACTCCCAAATAATGAAAAATCACATGTAAATGCTCTTTGGTTCAGCAATTTTTCAGAGCAACAGGAACCAACTGCCACAGAAAAAGACACATCAATTTGCACAACATTGTTTTTGTGAAGTGTACCTCTTTCTCCAAGAGTTTCTGCTGTTTTCTTTCCATGGTCATGCCATTCCTCTCTTTCTTTACACTTGACCCTTCAACCTAAGTTATGAAAAGACATAATGAGGGGATAGTTTCTTGACAGCAGCAGTTGTACAACTACCAGATCTTTTCATTGTAGAGCCATAGAGTGGCTTTATTAAATGTTGAATTGACAGAAAACTTACAAGACCATCGACCGACATAGTCCTACGGACAGGTGACGCCAGGACATTTCTGGAAGGCGATGGTGGAGGCATAGCAGCCCCAGCGGCTGGAGACACAGGCATGAAAACAAGTGGCACAAAACATTACGTTTGAAATAACGTTATTTCTTAAGTTTTCTTTCCTTGTTGTATTGTGCTTATCAGATTTACCCACCTGCCTTGGGAGGTCTAAATCGATCAGATTTGTCGAAGGACGCAGCTCCCTTCGGATCCCCAGGTTTAATCTCATAGGACCCCGGTGGAGGGGCACAACCTTCATCCAAAAGCACGTTAGCCAAGTTAGCGTCAAGCAAACACTGATGATACTTCTTTGTGAGATTAAATATCTAGCCCACGTTGGATTGCTTTGTTTTTACTTGTTTACATTAACTTAAGTGAAGCTAACAAGATACCAGATCGACAAAGTGTAACACTTGTTGTCTTTGTAACGTATGAAGGCTAACGTAAGCTACTTACCGTCGAAGAACTTAACCTAGGTGGATATGCTACTAGCTAGTAGGTTATTGGCGATACTTACCTACGTGCTCGTTGAACCTTTTCAATGGAGCTCTTGAAAAAGACATTTCTCAGCCAGTGTATGTAACTAATTTTGAATTTCGAGCCGTGCTGATAATGCTGCAACGCAGCGCCCAGTGACTCACAATAACAAACGCTTCACCGCTGAAATTTCAAAATAACGTCATACGTACGTTTACTTACGTGTGGCCAATAGACATCCAGTCTCGGGTGACGCACGCCCCTCCTCGAAGTCTGTCCGAAAGAGACGTGTGTAATATTTGTGTAATTGAAACTAAAATTTTCCTCATGACATTGAACCCCACCTGACCTTAGTGTACTCAATGGTAGATTTAAGTGCCAGTTGGTCAACAAACCTATCCAGCTATCTAAATTCTCTCTCTCTCTCTCTCTCTATATATATATATATATATGTGTAAAATAAGAAAAGTCAAGAAGCACCTGAAGAGACAATTCTGTTGAAGATACAATTCTGTTGACAACTTTAAAACTGCACCTAAAGGTAGAACCCACTGAAGACCAACAACGTTAATACAACTTCATTTCTTCAGTTAAACATTTTTTTTTATTTCATGGAAATACAACATAATTTCAAATCCTTTGCAGGACCATTGTTGTACATTTTATACTCTTTTCTCCATTTTTTTGTACTTGAAAACATGGTCACTTGTACAACAATATCATAAACAAAGCCTCATGTCACAAATGGAGCCATTGATGACAATAAATTACACTTGCCATGCTAAGGTTTCAAGATGATACATTGGTACCTTCATTTTTAATAGATTAACCTTTAAATGAACAAGAAGTCAGAGTTGAATAAATATGATAAAAAGACACTGGAGTTACAAAAGAAACTTTCTTCATTGAAAACAGAGCAGAAAAAGATCACAGGGCTATTTGGGGAGGGTTACTTATTAATAATGTTTTCCTTCATATGAAAAAAAAAATAGGGACAATTTTTGCATATTTTTGATAACACTGCTAAACCTAAAGCAAAAATCCATCAATAGTAAATACTGACTATACTTAGGAAACCGCCCTTTAATTATAACTGACATTTTAGTTATGTTTTTTTTTGTTCCTTTATGTGCAGAGTTTATGTTTCATAGGTCTTCTAGACCGACAGCATCCATTCACACTCAAAACAGGTTAATCTAGTACAGCACTGTCTGTATACAACCTAGAGGTATTTTCTAGTCTTGTTTCTTTTATCTTTTTTTTTACTCTTGAAAAAGCAAACACATTTACCCAGATGAAGATGTGTCTTTTCCAAATTGTAAATAATATCACTGTATTCATGTACAGAATATAAAAATCTTTCCAACAGACAAAAAGAGAGAAAAAAAAACAGTGGATGAGGTTTCCAGTCAGTAGTAGAGAGGCAACTATACCAAGGATGTGTAAATTAAAATATTAATAATTAAAAACAATAACAATTACAACACTCAACACTGCACTTTGTTCAACAGTGAAATTTACAGTGGATCTTGGTACCGAATAAAAACGTGTCAGGAGGAGGCAAGAAAACCAGACTGGAGGGTAAGATGAATAAAAGCAAATCAAAAATGCAATGCATCTTAATTCCTTTGAAAGCAAGCAGGTGTAGAAGGAGGCATGAAGAAGTATTCAAATGCATCATGATAGACACTATGTATCATGAACACGGGCAGATCAGATTATTACACAAATGAGCGGGGAGGAGTTTGAAATGCAGCACGATAAACAGGTTTGGGTCATATAGAGGGCACACATAATGATAGCACAGGTGTTCTGGTGCCTGTGCTAGTACTGTTAGTAGCTGTAGTAGCACTTAAAGAGCACCATGTTGCACTTAAAATAACTTTATATAACTTAGAAAATTAGTTATTTGTTGCATTATTTCGTACTTTATTTAAACCTTGTTAGATTTTGTCTCAGCTCTTGATTGCAAATTCTGAAAAGGCGTTTATGACTCAGAATGGCTGTTACTTCAAACAAGTGGAGCCAAAGAGGGCTTCGGATCATAGGATAGACATACTCTTTTGGCATTTGTGTCAGTGGTCCATTCCACAGGTGTGCAGCTGAGGGAGTAAGAGAAGGCATGCATGAGTCTGAGTGAGAGCCACACAGACGGTAAAAGAAAAAAGAAAAAGGTGTGAATATACGCTTTCACCTCTGGTCTGGACCACTTCTATGGGTTTAAAGAATCCAAAGACAGTCATAGTTTAGACAGAGGAACAGTTTGAGAGGATTTGTCTTTGGATTCTTAAACCCCAGTGGGGAGTCATTGTGGTAATCTTTACCTCTACAAGACCAGCAAAGAGGCAGAAATTAGTATCACAGCTATGGGGACTGTGTGTGTGTGTGTTTGAGAGTGTGTCTGTGTGCACTATGTGTGAAGGGTCTTTTTCAACAGGTGGTAGCCAGAGATTGGTGTATAGGAGGCTGGAAACAGCGAACATGCTCCACAGTGGAACTGTCTGTCTCCACTGCCTTCATGTACTTGTTGAGGATGGCAAAGATCTCATTGTTGAGGATCTGGTACTTCCTAATGCGGTCTGCCATCTTCTTCAGGGGCTGTCAAGGAAAACAGACAAGAATGGGTGTATTTAAATCATACAGAGGCAGAAAAAATAACTCAAATGTCAACTGGTATATGTGTGAGTAAATGCATAGGATGTAATATACCCACCACGTTTTTGATGATCTCGTCCTTGCCGTCCTGTCTTTGGACTTTGAGCAGGTGGTAGCAGAAATCAAAGAGGTCAAAACGACGCTGCTGTCCCAACAGCACGATGATGGCACAGCCGGCCCAGTTCAGCCCATCCCCGAAGCACTGCCTGTTAGGCAAAGCACATACGACACCGGAGTTATGTTTCCATTAAAGTGAGGCTCAAGTCTTGTGAAAAAAATGTGAAAAGGTTTCTGCAAAGGAAAATCCAATTCAGTGCACGTTTCCATCGACTACTTTTATGCAAATTTATTCCAGAGGACGTGACAAGATTTCATAACTAATTGCGCAACTCGTCTTTTCTGATCCAGGTTTACCCTGCAGTGTTTTTCTCAGCTGCTATGATGACAGAGAAAAGAGCGGTATGCAAAAATGGTCCCCATCTTTAACCAAGGTGTGGTCACGTGTATGCGACACAACAATACTCTTTTAGATTTTGTTCCTTTTGTCCCCAACGGGAGGAGGAGAAGGAGGTACTGCAACGTCAAGGTGTATTGGAAAAAAGCTGTTTCCCTTAACCTTAATCATGTCCTCTCTTGTTAGATACGCCAACCGTTCCACCTCACAGCTAAGACTAAAAACTTTTTTGTAATAATTTGCAACTTTTTTCCACCAATTTTTCCATGTTTCCAACAAATTCCTCCAGGACAAATTCAGGGTAAAATACAGTATAACCTACTTTTTGGAGAGCATTTGCATTTACTATCAGCAAACCGAACCAACCACTTGTACCACTTTATTGTAAGTTCTATTCCATCGTCATGTTTGGCTGCATGTGTGTTTGATCACTGAAAAAGACAAAAGTAATAATGCGAACGCACCAGCCAGGTGTTACTTACTCTGCTGTGAACTCGTGTGTGCCCACAGGGATGCAGTAAACAAACTGCATGGCACTCCACAGGCGGTGGAACTCCATACACTCATCAACATGCATCACACCGTTGGTGGGGGGAGGCCCACGCCACACCCCATCCTGCAGGAAACTGCGGATGCGCGTCAGGATGACCTCGAACATCGAAAGGCCACAGCACAGGCGTTCTTTGGTCAGCAGGTCTCCCTCACGGGCAATGGCAATTTGCTGGTAAACAGAAAATTCAGAATATTCATAAGTGAACGAAAACAACAATAAAAGACACAATTTAATGGATCAGATCTTTCCTCGTGTATCTGCTTTTACGTTTCTCAGCATTAAACTCACTTGTGGGGTTCCCAACCTCTCAATTAGAGGCACAAGGTGGAGAGGGGCATACTTGGCTTCCAGCCTTTTCATCCTCACCTCCAGACGCTCTCCCTCTGCGTAACAAGCAAACGCAAGGAAGGACATGTGCACGTTGTACAAAAATGACGGATAAATCAATGAGCACTGGGCTGGATGGGAGTAATATGTTGTATACCTTTGATGTAGACTCTGGGCAGGATGTTCTGGAACGGGGCGGCATGAAGCAGATCACACACTTCCTCCTGGGACTAAGATTCAAGCACAACACAAACACACAAACACATCATTTTCATCAAGAGCATCACCCCCTTTGCTTTATGGACACCCTTACAGAGCATGCAGGTGGCCATGAGGTGATGTTGATTTCCTTAATTTAGTCTAGTAGAGTGTTGCTACAACTAAGGGCTAAAGCTTTTGAAGCGCACTTTTAAATGACTAAAGCATTGAGAGAACAGCCATGAGCTCCACGCTGTAGGAGTGCGTTAATAGATTAGTCAACACTATCCCCAGCTTACGCACAGAAGGAGATAACTGAGTGTATGTCTGCGTGTATCATAGGGGTTAAGATTATCAAGCCATGGTGACAGGCCAACATTAGCAAGATTATAATTTGTCACACTCTAAATACAACATCCCATCTAATCCGGTTTGGCAACAAAAGGGTCAAGTTTCCAAGCATCTTAATAAACTCTCATCCTCCTGGATAAAACATCTAGTGTGTATTGTATGTGAAGTTGTGGGGTAACTCTTACTTGTCCAGCTTGCTTAAGCTTGATGGTTGTCAAGGCGATTGTTAGTCAAGTTAGTCACACTACAAGTCAAACTAAACGCAAGGAGAAGCAGCATCTTGCAACCTCAGCTAAAAGGTGATGAATGAGAAAAGAGAGCCATGCAATTATACAAGCAAGACACACACGCACACCCCCAAACTCACATACCTAAACACACGCAGGCAGTCCAAACTGACACACGCACTCACTCTCACACACACACACACACACACACACACACACACACACACACACACACACACACACACACACACACACTACACATACAGAGGTCAGGTGCAGTCTGACAGAAATGGCAGAAAGAGTGACAGCTGAGCTAGTGTTATGTAGACAGGCATTACAAGCGCCCAGAACCGGAAGAGAGTATGGAGGCAGAGGTGCAGAGTTAAGCACAAGACTGTACCAACAACCAACCAGAAATGTATTATCACCTCTTCCATGGAAGACAAGGACAGAACCATTCTGTAATGCAACGGCCAATGTAGGGGTTTTTTTTGTTTTTTTGTTTGTTTTTGATCAAGTGTCTGTCTTCACTTTTTATTTGTGGAGGCTTCTGTGTCAAAACTGAAAAATTTCACTTCAAATCCTAGTGTCTCAGTCCTTTTTGCTTCCATGGCTGATTGGAGGTGAAACCGTGTGTGCCAAACTGACATGGTGAAAAAGAGAGAAACAGAAACACAGCAGCCCAAACCAACAAGAGATTAAAAAAAAAAAGAGAGAGAGAGAAAGATATATTCGGTCTCTGTGTTATTTTGAGACTAACGACAAGACCTAAATCCTTACCACCTGAGGTAGTTGCCAGCGTGTAATGAAAAATAGAGTTGTATTTCAGAAAAAAAAACATCACAGTTCAAAGACACTTGGGGGCACTCGGACTGGGGGCCTGACAGTTTCTGTCCGTGAGTTTTGATTTAGGATGTGAATCGACACCATAAATTAGCCAGAAACCTTCAGGCACCCAGGTTATTGCTCACCCACATTAAAAGCATGGCAGTCAAGACAGCTACTTATTACAGGCCCTGCTCTGTGGTCATGCTCAGGGACCACAGAGGGGATTAATAGTGGAGAAGTTGGGAGAGCAGTGGAATAAGGGGGAGACAACTAATGTGGCAAAAAAGTACAGAAATAAACACAACAAATAAAAGGAGAAGGAGAGGGGGATCAGGAGTATACTAATATCACAACTGTAAGATGGGAAATTGACAACTTGCAAAGGAACACATCTTACCAGAGCTTGCTCGATGAGCAGGCAGAAGAGGATGGCGTTTCCCACTTCCCTTAAGCTCTGGAAGACATCTGTCTTCAGCTCAGCATACTCAATTATATCCTTGAGCTGATGGTGGAAGAATTCCAGGATACCTGGAGTGGCAGGAATAGAAAAATACAGCCATGATACCCACATATAAGCTCTATTATTAAAACATCTTTTCACATTTCTCAAACAAACAGCCAAGCATTGATAATGTATTGCTGGTGGTATGAATCAGGATGATGTCAGTGCATCTGCCCGGTTGCTCTGACCCACATTTGGTCACAGCGTCAGGCCCTCGCAGCAGAGGACAGGAGGATCATTAACTGCTGACAGTAAGATCACAGGCAGTAAGCCAGGTACAGAACTCAGGGTACAGAACATCAGTAATCTACAGATTACCAAGCCCTCCTCATAGGGATATCCCATCTGACAGGCCTCTAATCTGCGCACATGGCTCCGGCCAAAATGCACAGAGGCAGGTCAGGGAATATACAAAGATGCAACATAAGTAAGGAGAGAAGTAAGGCATCTTTTATGATTTTGTGTGCCTCATATTGGATTTTTGAGCATTTTCTTTTCTGTATTGCACATTGGCAAATAAATACTTTATAAAACCGTATTCATTTTAATTTAATTACAATATATAAACCTATCCCAAATTTAATTTCCATTTTCCCCACTGTGTCCCCGACTGGCTCATTTACCCCCTGGAAGTTATTATAATATATATAATACTGGCTGTTTTATTCCTGTTGATGCAGTGCTTTCTACGCTTCAAGCATTTCCCTCTGCTGCTCCAAATAATAGCTGCATCTTCTTCCTGTAACGTGTTAATGCCGAGCCTTGACTGCACTCAGAGAGGCAGCTTCAGTGCATGAAGCCGGACCTAAGTGAGCAAGGAGGAGGACCCAGCTCAAGGTTCCCTCACGGTGTTACTGAGATATTGCATTCACAAGGCCCAAACTGAGCGTTATGTGAGGTCACCACGACCCTGGACTTTGAGTACCAAATTCTAATCAGTTACTCCTTCAGTCCAAGTGAATATTGGTGCGATATTTGAAGAAATTCCCTCACAGCATTACAGAGCTATCGCGTTCACAAGAATGGGACGGACAGACAGATGGACAACCTAAAAACATAGTGCCTCTGACCCCGGCTGTCCCCGGCTGTCCCCGGCACGGAGGCATAAAAATAGACCCACCTGCCCACCATACCTGAAAACAAACCATAACTGGGTCGGCTTTCAGGTATGGTTCATTTCTGTCAACATTTGTTCATGTGCTTGTGTAAGAGCACATGTCAAAAAAATATGTAAAATATGTCTTTAGCCTTACTTGTGATGTGAAACTGCTCAGGAACATCCAATATTCTTCATAATTTATTGAATTTTTTTTAAGCCTTTACTGTATTTTATTAAGTGTAAAGCAACAAAAAGAGAAAGGAAAGAAAATACATTTCTGAAAGCGATAAAGGTGTGTTCTCAGAGCGGAGTGGGGAGTCCACAGACACGTTCTGGACCAAAGCTGTAAACTGATCAACCGGCAGACCAACACTGCCATCCTTAGAGCCATGTCACCAGCACAGCTAAAAATCAGCTACTGACAAGACATTTTGACAACAACCTGCTCTTTTACTTTGACATATTTGTCATTGGACACGGTGTGGCCCAGTGCACTAAAATATTCTTAAATTGCTGCAGTTAAAGTGAAAATTTTGAGCCATAAATTTGATTGTCTTCTTCTGATAAGCTTTTATCTGACTAACCTAGAATGTCCTTTAAAAAAATACCTGTCCCAATATTTCACGCACATTTTGTTAACAGTCACAGCTCATGTCAGTTTCTGAACTTGGAGGGCAGAAAACAATTTAACAAAACAATTTAGTAAAATGCGTATTGATTGTTTGGCGGTTTTGCTTAATGCATAAATTAGTAACTCTCTGCAAGTTCAAACTAAAGGTAATTTGATGTTATTTCCCCGTCGTTGTTGTGGATGCAGGAAAAAATATCTTCAATCAACCAGTTTATGTGAAAACGAACATAATATTTACTGAAGCGATAACACGACGAGCGCAACCAAACAAATCCACTCAGCAAATGTCAGTGGTAAATGTGCCATTTTCAGTATTCACCCCACTTTTCTATTCAACAATGTCATGATGATAACTTAATTCAAACATTACAGCTTTAATGGGAAATAAATTGCTGTTGTAATTGCTGCAGATATAACTCCACATGCACTCTCTTCCCTGTAACAGTGGGGACTAATCTCACCTGGGGAGCCATACTCATGGCGCGGTAGGCGGCAGATCTTGGGCATGACTTCTATCAGTGTTTTTACATACTGCAGGATGGTGCCCTGTAACTGCAAAGTGAAAAGAAAGACAGAACGTGTACGAGAGGAAGAAAGGGCACAAAGAGGGAACAAAAAGATGACTACGAATCCAGCGCACTGAGGGGGGAGGGAAACATGTTTTTTAGGGGATGCGGTGGAAAATGAAGACAAATACCAGGCTCTTGACAATCTTCAGGAGCTCTTCCATCACTACAGCAATGCCTTGGTAACCAAGGAGACGGCAGATAGTCTTGAAGTGAGGCGGGCCAACAAAGTTTCTGTAGGAGCTGTATATGTGGGAGTAGGCAATGTTCAGGGGCTGACAAGAGAGGGAGACACAGAGAGACAGTGTTAATCTGGAGCAGTAGGAAGACAGGCTTCCTTTATACATACAGTTACAAGCTTTGAGGAAAATGTATGCTGTTAGTATGAATTATAAATCATCTGCGACACCATACCTTGGACCCGTACAGGTAGTAAGGCTGTACATTGGCTGGCTTGTCTCTTTGAGGCTCCTGGGTGAAAGGAATGGCTGTACGTACAAAGCTGACATAGAGAGAGACAGAGAGATAGAGAGAGAGAGAGAGAGAAATGTTTTAAACGAAAAGGAGAAACAGGCTTTCTTTTTTTTTTTTTTCTTTTTAAGTCTCTCCACAAAGATACAGCATCAAACTAACCGGTTTGTGGATCCATTGTAGCAGTAGTTAGGGAGGAAGTCAAAGTTCAGCTCCCAGAAGACGTGCAGCGTGATTCTTCCGTACGGGGCGGAGACGTTGTGGTTGGCCTCACGGAACATGGCATCAAAGCTGTCCAGGGTCATGTGCTTGGACAGCAGCCGGTGGGTTAGTCTGTTGATCTCCAGCAGCCACTCCAGCTCCTGTCCAGCAGACACACAGAAGCGTTATGAAGAAGAGGACATGAAAGGGGAAAGTTCAGTTTCTGATAGATGTGTATTCCTGGTGTGTGATCTTACCACTATGGAAGTGAGGTCCTCACTCTCAAAGCGGCTGATAGCGTGGTCCAGAGACTTGTACATTGCTGCAGAGATCCTCTGGGTGATGAGACGGTTCAGGTCGATGGAGCGACCTAGCAGCTGCAGGATACAGGAGGAATGGTTAAGGGACACAGAATACCAGACAAACAAAAGGTTTTCTACACAGCCCATAATGATGGCTGTCAGTCTGTATCCTTACATATGAGACGTAGAAGAGGCTGCTCAAAACACAGACTGAGTGATGTTATTGTTCCAGTACCTGTACGTGTCTTTGTTTGAGCAGCGTCTCGTAGCGGTTTGATGGAGGGTACGGGATGATCACGCCATAGTTTTTACACTCTGCTCTGAATCGCTTGTCTAGGAGGACACTGTAGAACACAGATGATATTATTCATACATCTTAAGTAGATCAAGTGCTACAGAGTGTGCCAATAAGTGCTAACTAATAAAGCCCCTTCTCCTACCTCCCAGCCATTGCTTTGTAGTAGGCAAATATCTGATCTGCTAACTTGTAGACAAACTGATCGAAGCAGAGGTTTACCTACAAACAGACACAGCACAGTATGAAGGTATCATTTTAAAAGAGCAGCAGAGAATTAAAGGTTGATGCATTTTATTTCTTAAAAGGCAAACCTTATTCAAGTGGCATTACCTCAGCTTCGATTTCATCATAAAGGAACTGTTTCTTGAACTTAGTGAGAGCGTAGTATCCGCTATCGTTATATAAGTCGAGAGGGTACAGCACATATCTGGAGGAGGGAGAATGGTAGTTACAATCCAGTCTGTTATCTCAAGGTACAAAACTCATTCTGAGCTTCACAGTGGAAGTTTTGTCTTACTCCATCATGGAGGGCTCCTTGGTCTCCAGGATGTGGTCGGTGAGGATCCAGGGCATGGACATCTCAATGGGGAACTGGATTCTGCGGCCCATGGTCAGTTCCAGGAAGAACTCTCTGAACCACAGCTGGGACAGGTCGCAGCACTGCTGCAGGGCCTCTGGACAGCGCAGGGGAGCAGAAAAGGAAGGAAATCATTTAAATGTCATAAGGATTTCAGTTCATTTGAAAACACATCAGATCCTTTTAGCTTCACCATACTCACCGCTGAAGTTGAGCAGGTGTGTGAAGAAGAAGGACTGTTTGTGGAAGTCTTCTATGGCCACCACTATGGGTCCATCCAGACTGCTGCGGAGTGTCTTCTTAGACCCACTCTTATCTGCTATCAATGACTCCAGCATGGTGCGCACCATGTACAGCTGCAGAGGTAGGACAAAGCAGATGCTCACCTATGTAAACCTATGTAATGTAACAATATTAATAATTTTCCACCACAGTATATACTCTGGGTGCAGTACAGAGGCAGAAAATATAGAGAATAATTTAGATCAGAGAGAAACAATTTATCAGTCACAAACTGTTTTAAATCCATTTGATTTATTCTCATATCTCTTAATCCGCTCCTTATCATATCCTGGAGTCTATATCATATAACTGAGGGAGTGCTCTTATTCATTTGACAAAGTATTTGCAATTTTTTGCAATCGTTGCTTATTAATGTGCGTTGTAACAGATGGCAAAACTGGAACTACTAGAACTACACTTATCAAAAACTAGTTATTTTTGTGGTTGTGAAGTTTGAACCAGTTGAGAGAATCCCTGTGCAGATGGGAATATTTGCTTTGAAGCACTTTGTGGCTGTTTAGTGCTGCTCAGGTTGGAGTTATGTGTGAAGCTGTGTATACTGGGGAGTTTGAAAAATCACTAAACATCATTTATTAACACAAATGATGAAGTTGTAATGAAACTAACAGGAAAGTCCCCAACGGTTTAAATTTTATCTTGAGAAATAAACACTGTGATAGGAGCCACTTTGCATAATGAGTATTTTTACTTTGTGGTGTTGCTAGCTGTATCTTATTTAATAAAAGATCTCAGTACTTCTTCTTAAGGGATGTTAACAGTCAGAACCAACAGAATTTTGGTTTGGCTGTGCCCTGTTTCTTTAAACCATTTTCAGACTAAGATGATCTTAGTTGTTAGACTTACCTGTGTGCTGGAGGGTCCTACAGCCCTGCGGGGCACTTTAATGTCAAATCCACCTTTCGGGTCCTTCTCTCCCCTCAGACAGGGGTCGTTTGGAGGCTCCCTCGCCCCTTCCCAGTCACAGACAGTCTTTCGAATGGCCTGGAGGACACTACAAAGAAGGCAGGATTAAAGAAGTGCGTTAGGTCTTCAGACAATTTTCAAACAATTCAGAAAAGAGATAAGATGAAGTTTAATGTATATTTAATCAGATCATCTTCATGTGTGTACCTAATGAGGACGTTCTTCTTCTTGCGCACAGCCTGGCGCAGAGGCTCTCTAAGGGTCATCTGGGCAAAGTCCTGCAGCGCTGCGTAGATGGTATTCCTGATGGCCTGGTTAAACACCGACTCCATTCGACCCATCAGAACCTACACAGTACATTACATAGCACCATCATCATCATCATCATCCTGGTTGTCAGGATTCCTGACCTGAACTTAAAGGAATAGTTTGGAAATTTCGGAAAAAATACTTGTTGAATACTTGTTCACTTTCTTGATGACAGTTGAATGAAAAGTTCGATACCACTCTCATATCCATACATGGTTGAAGAAATTATAAAAACACATACAATTTCTCAGAATAATGATTCACAAATCCAGAATTTATGAACATACATATATTGTTCATTTCAAAGTTTAACTGCTAGTCACAAGATATGTCCTACATCACTGAAAAGTCCATTCTAAGTGTATGTGCACAGGAGGTTTCAAGTTTCCACAACACACTTGTGTAAGTTGGATACTGGACCATGACTGGCTTCCAAAATCATGCTTGTACATATATGTGTTAGACTGAGATTAAAGGCAGAACAGAGAAACTTTCCACTTCAGCAGATGGTTGTGAAATCAGTCTTCTAGTATCCTACTCTGGCCATAAATCATTCTGCATAGTGGAGGTCAAACATTAAACTGAAGAAACAATATTGAAAACAAATTTTTGAGCAGAGGGGGGCTTTAAATACAAGACTACCGCCAGCAACCAGTTAGCTTATCTTAGCATATAAACAACAAGGGGAAACATCTAGCCCGGCCCTGTCGGAAGGTAATGAAATTAGCCTTCTAGCACCTCTAAAAAGATAAGGAGCCAGGCTAACCTGTCCCCCCTGCTTCCAGTCTTTATGCTAAGCTCAGCTAACTGGCGGCTGGCTGTGGCTTCATAATTAGCAAACTCATGAGAGCGGTATCGATGTTCTCATCAAACTTTCAGCAAATAAGCGTATCTCTCAAAATGCTGAAGTATTACTTTAAGGTTAAATATATGTAACATCAAAGCTTTTTCTGTGATTAGTTTCTCATTTGACTAAATGAGCTGCTTATCTGCACTCATGCATATTCACAGAACAAAGTTTTAAAATGTCCTTTGACCACTCCTGTCGGGGTCATTAGTGTTTTACCTGCAGCCCTTTGATCATAGCAATGACCTCCACCAGGGCAAATTTTTCTTCACTGGTGTAATTGTAACGTGTGGCTCGTTCATACTCCTCCGCTGTGCCTGGACAGTCCTTGTTACAGAATTTGTCTGTGGGATGGACCAGCTTCCACGAGTACTGGAAGAGACAACAGAGAGATATAAATAGACCAAAGCTGCAACGATCAATGGCAAAAACCACAATCTTCTCATACCTAAACCCACGCACACTGTCTGCCACACAAACGTTTTCCACACCCACACAGGAACTCACAACTTCCATGACGTGTGTGCTCCACTTGGACAGCAGCTGCAGTCCTCTCAGAGCCAGGTCGAACAGCTCCCTGTACTCCTCGTCGGACTTCTGGCTGTCCAGGCCCGAGCCCGTCACCACTTCGCTGTTGCTGTAGCGCGCCAGCTCCGAGATGAAACGGATGTGGTCCTCCCTGATCTGCACCATCTGCTCACACAGGTTGTACTGCGGTGAGATGCTGCTCTGGGTGCACGTCCACCTGGTCACAGATTGGAGAAGATGGATGTTTAAGGGGGGTGGGGGGCGGGAGCAGATGGCCCGGTGGTCAAGGATGTCTGATTTTGTTTGTGATTGAGAGCAGTTCTGTTAAGTAGGTATACAGATAGCCGGATGGGTTCTCTTACTTGGACTTGTTCTCTTCGTAGTGAGCACTAGTCTCAATATATCGTGACAGCTCTATCTGCATGTCTCCGAACAGTGGCACCACTTGAAGCTGAAACACAAAGGAAGAAATGTCTCACCTGCCGATCATACACACAGATAAATTCCTGGATAAAAAGAGATGGTGAAAAAGCAAAAGCCTTACTTTGAAGAACTTGTCAATCTTGCTCAGGTTGATCCTCTTTTTGGCATCTAGTTTGTAGATATTACTCACATTCCCATCCATCAAGTACAGACCAAAGCCCATCACCTGACACAGAGAGAGAGAGGATTTGTTTTACAATGACAAATTACACTTAACCAGCTAGAGATCAGACTATTGACTGTTATCAGTTGGCAGCATGTTAAGATGTCAAATGTGTGTACCTTGAGCAGCATGTGTTTCTCACTTGGCGTCAAATACATCTTGTTCTCATAATAGTCTACACAGATGTTGACAATGTCGGCCAAAAGTTCCTCGTAGCCAGGAATCACCTCCAACTGTTGGTGCAGGCACTGCACAGAGACAGGACAACAGGTCACCTTCAGCTAGTCAATTCATTTACACACAAACGCCAGAAACGGCTCATTCACTATACAATACATACAAAAGTATGAACATATACCTTCCAGCTCAAGACACTGTTTTTCTTTAACACCGGCTCACTTTAAATGAGCTTCCATGGGCCCACTGATCATTCAAAACTATGGATTGTTAAGGGACCTTGCAATTATCTGATGTTTTGAACTAAGAACTGATATTATCTACAGACATGAAGAAAATTGTCTGTCTTGACCATTAAGTCATTGGTATATGGGTAAAAAACCACAGCTGTGACAGTCTCTTAATCTGACCCCAATATTCAAATGTGCAAGTCGAATAATGTCTATGTCATTCAGATTGTTCAGCAGGCCAAAGATTAGTTTAGGTTAGGAAGGTTAATTGCTTAATTACTCTTTAATTCAGACTGCATAATATGTTCATCACAATGCAACTTCAGCTCGGCACAGAATAGAAATTGAAAGCGTTCATCCCCTCAGTTTGTTCAGCAAGTCATTTCCTGAGGTGCTAAGTTAGAAGCTCAGTAGCTGTACTTTCATTAAAGATTAAACAGAATATTTAGGTGCATTTGCGGCACTGGATCGAAAAGGTTTAAGGGGGGCATTTCTTTCTTTTTTTTTTTTTTTTTTTTTTAGAAAAGTGCAAGTGAACAGCCTTCAATTAACTTACAATTATTAGGACATTTATTCAAAAAGTCAATCTTCCATCCTGTGTCCTCCCATAGTGGCACATTTTTACACCACATGCTGTAAAGACATTCCTAACTCTGCACACCAACCTGAGTGATCCTGTTGTGGTTGGCTAAAAACATGGAGAGATTCTGGGACTCCTGGATGGACTGAGGGTCAGCCATCTTCCTCAGGAACTGAGCTGCCCTAAAGACAAGAGGAGGAGGAGAGAAATGTCCACTTGGCTCTTCAGAGAAAAAAAACACTGATCTGAATTTCTTTATTTATGGTACACTACCTTTTGTAGGCAGAGTGATCATTCTTGACGCTACACTTCATGTTCTTCAGTTCGTCCAGCACTGCAAACATGTTGATGAATTTGCCCAGAGTGAGCAGGTAGGCCTCAGACACAAAGTCCTTCCTTCTCTCTGCGTGGCACAGACGCTTCACTTCACTACAGAATCGTTCTATGGCTTTCCGCTGTAAAGACAAAGAAACCGGGATATATAACATATGACATTTTAAACCCATATGTCTCTTGGATCATCTCTGATTCAATTAATTATAAAATGTACAAGATACCATCAGGCAAATGAGTCTTACCTGAAAGTACATGAACTTCATGAGCTTGGTTACTTCCGGCTCTAACACCTCCACTGTTTTCTCATAGATTTCAACTCTGTTGGGTTGCTCGTTGCATTTCACCTAGCAAACACAAGAGGGCGCCATCATACAGCTTCATCTTGCAGCAGCAGTAGAATATCTTTATTTCAGTTTATGCAACATGACAACAGTTCTTTGCAGGTAAACATGATTTTAAAAAATATCAAGGGTTTAGTTTTTTTTCTTTCTCCCAACACCAAGGTTTCCTGTTTTCATTTATCTATAAAATGTATTTGTCCAGTTTAAGAAAATTATATCATGTGCAATAATGAAGTCACCCAGGTCACATTACAGAACTGTCTGTGCATATTTTCTAGAATGTATTTCCAAAATAGGGTGATCTCCAATTTGTATTCAATGAAGCTAATGACGAAAGAAAATCCAGAGTAGAGGCTGATTATTGGGTTTCTTCTTGGTTGAGTTTGTGTCGGCCGAACAAATATCAGATCGCAAAGGTAAGGGATTTCATAAAAAGTAAGACATTAGGTATCTTATTTAATGCTTGTGTGTGTGTGTGTGTGTGTGTGTGTTACCTGGGGAATGGCTCTGGAGCAGCTTCTCCAGGTGTAAAGCATCACAGCGTACTCATGTCCTTCCTCCAGCATCTCATTCTGTACAAATGAACAACACGTAGCAAAGACAGTCTTATAGCATAATTTCACATGACAAAAGCCTTGAGTGGATGCCTTCATTCTTTCTATATCTTACTTGTTTAATATGCTGATGGACATTTTGCAAAGGCACTTAACAAGACAAGATGTAGTCAACATTTCAGAGGAGTCACATTCTAATATGAATGGGGCTTGGTAATGTTTTCAGCAGGGGAAGTTTTCTTCCATCCAGAAGTAGGTGAGACAGATTTCCCTCTGTCTAAACAAGGAGCATCCTCAAATAGACCAGCTTCAACCTCAATGGGACTTCCTGATTAAATAGGGTTAAATAAAGCTCTACTTCCCCTCTTTACCAGTCAAATCACACTCTCCATTCATTCACCATCAGGGGTAAGAGGTTTAGTGGTCCACTGTCTGCCTGATTCACCAGCGTGTGAGAGGAATGTGTGTCTATATAAATGCGTGTGTGTGTATGTGTTTGTCCTGCCACAAGCCTAGCCAAATCCTAACAAAGGAGCCAAATGATAATCAATTCACAAAAAACAAGGCTCTCTTTAAGGGTGTGAGGCTGCTTCCCACAGTCGCCTTTGTGTTCACTGAAAGAGGAGCAGCAGCTATTGAAGATACACAACAAAAAATTGATTTAACCAATCAGATGTGAAAGCCAATATGATGGCAAGCCATGATATGCGCTTTTGGGGACTCTCACCATGCTGGAGTGGACTGTGGCTTGCTCTATATAACGAGCGATGCCGGTCACGAAGGCATTCCTGTCTTCAAAGTTGGTGTCAAAATTAGCCTGCAGAAGTGGGGAGAGAAGAGCGGAAGGGGTAGATTAAAAAATGTCTGAACAACGGGGGGATGATGGTGGATGGCGGTGGCAGTATTTACGAGTATTGTACCTGGTACATGATAGAGGAGGGAGGGGGTTCGATGCATGGCTGCTGGTCCGGGAGGGGCAGCTCCTCCAGCAGGTCCACGTTGGACAGAGCATCCTCCAGGGTCACGTGGGTCGTCATGGTAACAAGGCGTCACTCACACAACACCCCAGTCTGACAAAAAAGGGGAAGAGATAGCAATGTGAGAGGCAGAAGAAGCTCCACTTTAGAAAGTCACAAGATTTACATTTACTCATTTGGCAGACACTTTTATCCAAAGCGACTAAAGCTTCAGTGCAGTGCGAGACCTTGGCGAAAGTACTAAGTAGTAATTACGTTTTGATTCATAAAATATGTCCACATTTTGAGTTGGCAAGAACACCTGAACACCACATGTTGCAACTGAGAGATTGTGTGAAAAATCATTAGCAAGTGAGCAAAATGTAATATATGAAGGGTTTAAATAGCTAAAAGTAATGGATAGATTGTTGAAATAGATAATAGTTATGCATAAATGGTGAAATTGTTAGCTAAAAGGGTTGAAAAGGTTAGTTATGGATAATTGGTTGAAATGGTTAGCTACAAATAATGACTAAACGGTTGAAATAGGCAGCTAAAACTAATGGATAAAATATTGAAATAGAAGGTTGCAATAGCTTAAAATATTAGGTAAAGGGTTGAAGGGGTTAGTTATTTACAAGTAATGGATAACTGGTTGAAACGGTTAGCTACAACCAGTATAAATGGTTGAAATAGTTAGCTACAAGTACTGGATAAAGGGTTGAAAGGGTTAGTTATGGATAATTGGTTGAACTGGTTAGCTTAAAGTAATGGATAAATTATTGAAATAGCTAATAGTTATGGATAAGCTACAGGCATTCCAAGTGGTAGTAGTACAAAATGCAAACTTAATCAAATGGTAAATAGTTAAATAACATGCAGACTAAAATCATTTCAAATGAACACATTTGGGACATAATGGCTGGTGCTGCTGAAGAGGTACTTGGTATCTTACAGGGCCGTGGGGGATGTCTGACAAAAAAGGTTGGGAGCCACTGAATGAACTGAATACACACTACGGTCAAATAATGCCATTATATTGCTTTTCAGCCACGTAGAAACACACCACATACTGTTGTGATATGTCTAGACGACATCATTTCCTCTTCTGAAACCCTTTTTGGGCTACGCGGTGCAGTGTGTCTGTCTTTTCACCCTGCACCTGTATCCTCTCCCATTTCACTATATGTCAATAACAGACTAACGCTCAGGGGAAGTAAGGGGCAGAGGCCCCTCACTGTTTCCTTTTTACCTTCTTATTTGACTAGAGGAATATTTGAAGCGTCTAATTCTTGAAATGCCAAGACCTGAAAATCTGATTGATCTGAGAAAGGCAGAGAGGAGTGTGGCAACGAATGACATTTTGACATACAAACAAAAAAGTGCTATTTTTTGCAAAGACAGTGGATCCACTGACAAAACATGTAAGAGAGCTGTCAGATTTGTAGCTGATAGCAGAAATTTAGATTAAAATTCATATTGGTGTATGTGAACACAGAGATGTATATTCATCTCATGCACAAGGCCATCATTATGATGATCTGTCCGTGGAATAAATGGCTAGTTCATTTTGAAACTGTACAATCCCAGTAGCCCGCTCCTCATTAGAAAACACCAGCCCAGCCAAAACAGCGTGTATGCGCCCACCCGTATATCATGTGCCTCTCAGAAGTGTGTGTTTTACGTCTGACCTGGCAGACAGGGCTGACAGCACCGATAATCAGCTTAATATTCACAGCCAGAGAGAGCACGACTAGAGCTAAGAGGGCCAGGGGCCAAACAGCAAAGAGAAAAGAGGCAAACATGGCTGCCTCTCTTCTCCTTGTTGAAGGTAGACAGGGAGTTAAGAGTAACAGAAGGTTAAAATGATGCTTCAAGTTGTAAAAGTGTTAATGGATGCAGCTATTTCATATTTAATGTGGATAAAGTTGGTTTACGGTTCCTTATATAGTCAAAAAGCTTTTTTATTTGTCCTGGCAGTCAGCCACGGACTGAGGATCAAATGAACAGATAGGTGAATCTACCCTCTTCCAAACACAGAGATACATATCTAAATGTCAAAACAGCAGCACGCACACAACTGTTTGGCAATATAATTAGTCCACTTTTCTACTTGAGGACATTATACAATGTAGAAATCTAAAACTGATCACCATTATGAATACCTGTAGCCATATGGGAGATAGATGAATTACGATACATACTGACAAATGCCGACATCAGAAGTACAGTTTGACAGAGTGTTGCATGTCATGCCTACATGTTGTATGTAGACTTGTTAATAATCGCAAATTAAGTGATCGGAGGTGGGTGCAGTTTCCTGTGACAACAAACATGTGCGAGAGTTATAGCTACACGAGGTGAACCACAAGACTTGGGGCCGTAGTCAGACAAATGAATGAGTCATCAGACTTCTCATGATACTTATGACACACCTCTGTGCCAGAAGAAGCCATTCAACCAAGTAGAGATGGTGATAGTAGAGTAAATTAACGCAGACTGAGGTTCTCTGGGTTCTTCTGCTAAATATATATTGTTTTATCTCATTTTATTCCATCATCTTTATAACTGATACTGTCAAACATTATTTCTTTTATAAATGAATGGTTGATGATGAGTGACATTATTATCCATTGTAGCATGTGACAAATCTGGGAGAAGACTCAGAAGACTTTCACTTCTTCTCCACAATAAAGATATGACTAATTTTGCAATTATGAAAATGAAATAAATAAAGGCCTGTAGACTTTCCGTGATGCCAGTGTACACAAGTGAAAGGGTAAAACGTCAGAGCCAGCTTTACTCCTGTGTGCTGCCTGGATCCTTAAAATGAGTAAGTTGAGTAAATAACAAAGCTGAGTAAAGAACAAAGATGATTTTGTTGTGAGTTTCCTGTATTCTTTGCGCTGCAGTGCACTTTACAACCTGGTTGGTTATTTTTAACTGTTCAGCTTATAGAAAATGAAACATGCAGCTACAGGCGGTTCTGTCAGGCAGACAAACATGGCTCAGTGCTGCTAAACTCCTGTCTGTGCTTGGGAATACAGGCACAGACTGAAGCCTAGTTTGGCTGAATAAACTTTCCCACCCTATAACAGACTCTGTTCAACAGTTGGTGTGTGTGAGTGTGTGTGCATGTGTGTGTGCATGTGTGTGTGTGTGTGTGTGTATCTTTACAAAGCAAAGGGCCCCTTCATTCCCTTCTGGACACTTGGTAACGTAGCTGCAGGCCTGTACTACACCGGAACAACTAAGACAACAACGCTCCTCAGAAATCCCATACACTAGTTGGACTCTTTAGCAAATAACATCAATGATATGCATGGCAAAAACCCCCCTAGCCAACCTAACGTTATAACTGAAGCTTCTATACATGAAAAGCTTGGATCAAATCTCCTCATGACAGCACTAAACCGTGACAATCCAAGGGTGTAGAGGAAGTGCTCCAAATATTACAACTACAAGGAAGACCGGGAATGAGACAGAGCAGCATGAACCCAATGACACATAATTTGTAGAATAAAAATCATGAGGAGCATGTGCTGCTAAGGCTTTTGTGTAATACATCTTCAGTGAGAGAAAGTGTGTCAACGCCGGGGTCACACCACTCAATGGGATCTCCCCCCAAGGCTAGCTTTGTAATATATATTCAGCCTCACAATACGATCAGATGCGATCAGCGTGAAAGAAAAGGGAATCTCGAGCATTTAGACACTTTGCAACACATTCACTAACACACACGCGCACACTGACGCTAGTTAAAACGTGTGTTCCAGCTGCATCTGTGCAGTGAACAGTGTGTCATCATGTGCAGGACGCTGGCTGGCTGACTGGCCAGCTGACTGAGGTATTTGACAGGATGATTGTCGTTTTAGAGACCAGCAGCGCAAAACTGCTGTCGTCTCATGATCCCCATGATGTCATGCTCACCTTTTTAGACCCAACAACAATGACACAAGCCCGGCTCACATGACCACGCCTGACAGGTAGAAGAGCGTGCACAAAAACCTACACTGACATCACCTGACATTTTTATTTCCACTATTTAGTTTTAGGTTTTTGAGAAAATCCCTTCATAGATTTATGGTGGCAAAGGGTCAAATTTATGCCACATTCAGGAAAGAATCATGATTTTTCAAAACACAAATGGTTTTTGTTCACCATAGCTTGTCCAGATTGTTTTCCTCTACTTCCCTTTTCTTTAACTGGTTGGTTATTTATGTCTGACTACAGGCCTCTGTCGATGAATTTACTCAACTGAAAACCCAGCAACAGTACTGCCAGCTGCTCATGGTTGCTCATGATCAAGTTGTCTGAGGGGAATGGCTATAATAATGCGTATAATATAAGAAGACATATAACTACATAGACTAACTAAGAGTATGATACAGATGTCACAACAACAGTAGCCATATTATGTGGATATGACTAGGGATGAAACTACAGCTCTATTGTCAATTAAACTGTCAATTATTTTTTTCAAATTTTTCACATTTAGCCTACAAAATGTCAAAAAATGTCCCAAGATTTAGTTTTCAAATGTTGATATGTCCAACTAACAACCATAAACCCAAAAATACTCAATTTCATCATAGTTTAAAACTGAGAGGGAACCAAACCAACAGATCAGTATTAGCAGGAACAGAGCATCTACAGCCTCATCATTACATCACTGCTCGTTGGAGAGGGGCTGGCGTACAGATTTACAACTGAGTGAGTCTGCATCAGTGGCAGATAACACATATGTACTCTGAGGAGCAGGACGGACGGACGACAGATATGATGGAGAGTTCAGCATAACATGAAAAACAACAGGGTTTAGACATGTGTGTGGAACGGAAGTGGGTGAACCTGTCATCTGTGCATCAGTAACAGTAACAGGCCTGACAGCCTCTGTGGGAGCGTCTACAATGCTGCTCGCTGCTACATGCTGTGCCCTGTTGGCCGGTTGGATCAAATGCTGCTGGTGGTGGTGATGGTGGTGGGGAGGGAGAGAGGGGGGGTGTACAGGAGAGGAGGAAAAAAGGGAAATAAAAAAAATGATGAAAGAGAGTGAAAGCGGTGATGTGAAATCGAGCCAACTGAAGCTTCAAATTCGCTCCTCTCCTTTATCATAGCGCACATCTGTTTTCCTCCGTGCGGCGAAAAGCCCGTCAGAAAAACCCGTTTGGCTTTTCCGTGATCCATCATTCATCGGTGCACTTGCCACACAGACGAACCCTCTCCTCACCCCACCCATCTCAGCTCTCAGAGCTACGATGCCGATGTAAGCTAACGGGGGAGATCCCATTCATGTGTCAGAATAATCCGCGAAAACCGGGACAGCTCCATCCGCCGGTTCACGGAGGGCGTATTTCTCCAGTGATCAGCACAGTATCATATATGTCGTTTGTGCGCGGAGCGATAAGTAACGGGGAGGATGCACGGGGCGAGGAGGAAAAGAGGGAGAGAGAAAAACAGCTCTCTAGTCTCCAGCCATCATCACTACCCAGCGCACATCACCAGCCCCGATCATCTTTAGCGCAGCGGCTCCATCCGCCGCCACTTTCACCACATACCTGTAAATTGCATGTCCGTCCGGCGATACACGAAGACGGGCGGACGGTGTCGCGGTCTGCGACGGCGGTCCAATGTTTCCTGGGTGTTTTTTCTCTTCGTCTTCTGTGCCGATTGATGCTCTAGTTTCGCCCAGTACCTACCCAGTGCTAATCCACCCCACACAAAGAGCAGAAAATGGCTGCAAGTGCATTTTCTTAAAGGGACAGTCACAGCGGAGTGATGGAGGAGGGGGTGGGGGGAGATGCGGGGCCCCCGACATGTTAAATCTGCTCATTTCAGCTTTTCTCATGACTTATTTAAGGAAAACTTAAGATTGTACACGTAGCTTCCAGCTCTTTATTTGATTATTCACATTAAATGCAATGTGCGTGAGAGAGAGAGAGTGTGTGTGAGTGGGGGAAGGTGAACTTTGATCCTAGCACAAAATAGGTCAGAGGGTATTGTCCTCTGAAGGGGAAATCAAAATAGGCTGTCTATATGTTACTGACATTGGTGTGTAGAGTCTATCTGTGGTATCCATGGTGATAGTGCTGATTGATTTTGTTTGGCTGTCAGTTTTCCATATATTTTTTTTATTGGAGATAGGTAAAGACAGTTTAATTTCAAAATAAAACTCCATTACTGATGGGAGCAAATGAAATAGTCATCTTTCCCCCCTGGTGGCCAGATCTTCCCCCACTTGTTTTATTATTCATTAATCATTAATCAGTTAAAGTTGCATTTAGATTAATTGTTTTCATTTCAAACATATAAAATGTATAAATACATTGTGGGTCTATAGGCTGCACAAGTTGTTGGTACGTGGCTAGCTTTTGACCGACTGACTGTTTTCTAAACGATTGGTTTCGCAGATGTGCTGTAGGCAGACTTCTGAAAGAGAGACCAGTTCATAACACAGAATTCCTACTACTAGACTTTCCTACAACAACTGGCCCACACAAAACTATTATTGAGAGGCTGTGCAGCTTTTCCTGGGCCTAATTTAGATAAATGAGAGAGTCATTTAGATGAGTGTGATATGCAGGAAATTTTCTTCTAACTTCTGTAGAGGATGTAGATTCTTAGTCAGTGCCCTTGACTCGATACTTGTAGGTATTTTGTGACAGTGTGCATGTCAAAAAGTCTCTCTGCTCCCCAGCATCACCTGCAGCTCCAACTGTGAGCCACCACACCTGCAGAACAGACAGCCTGGCTTACCGGACTGATTGACAGCCTGATAGCAGAAACAGACTATTCACCTGTGATCCCACATACTTGAACGTTGGTCCCAGTGATGAGAGTTTGTTATTAACAGTTTGAACATTTCCAGTTATTTATAATCATATCTAAACTGTATTTAGTATTATTTCGGCAAAGCTATGACCTTTTGGAGCGTACACACTGAGCATATGGTAAACTTGAAAACATGGCAGCATTTGAGTTCATGGCAGCTAACATGAACTCAAGTAGGCTATCGCTACTGTTCTCCATAAAGGGGCAAAAAATCTAAATCAAAGAAAAATTATAGATTTGGTGTAAAGTTATATTTTAAAACTGAATTATGAAATCCTACAGTTTGTGGCAACTTCAGGAACCTTTTTCATTTCTAAAAAGCAAATTAATCACCTACTTCATCTAACAAAGTGCAATTGTTGTATTGCTGAGAACTTATAAGAAACAATAAAAACATCAAACAACATAACCATCTCACCTATTTAATATACAGAGAATAGTTACATAAACCAATAGTAAGCAGTTGTAGCTACGTATAAGCATTCTCAGGAATTGTCTTCAGAACTATGAAACAGATAAAGTGCAATATTCAAGGATTGAAAATTGTCCTGTGTTTTGTCATCACCTTAATCATGATAATCGAATGAAACAACTTCACACACATTTGAAAAACATTTGACAAGCAATAGGTCACTGACTCCATAAATTAAATAAATAAAGCTATTTTTAAAATCATCGCCTCAACTTTTATCTTGGTTCACAGGTCTGAGATGGAGGCCAGCTCATGTAGGAGGAGAGCGAAGGATGGACGATCGTCTGGTTTCTGTGAGAACAGAAATAAATGCATTGTAACAAAACATGTTGCTGTCTCCGCTGTCATTCAGGAATTCTTCTGCTAGAAATACGTTTAAATTCCTGTGCCCACCTCCTTCCAGCACCACTCCATAAGCAGGTAGACAGCATCTGGGGCCAAGCGGGGCTTCAGCAGCCTCAGACCTGCGTTCAGGGACTCCACCACCTCAGTATTAGAGCGGTTCTCATAGGGAAGACGGCCCTCATTGTACACCTCCCACATGAGCACACCTGAGCAGGGGTGGACAGGGAGACTCCATTAAAGACTGGCTGTTGGTCAGTTAAGCCTTTAACTTCAAAATCTATTCCTGTATCTGGTTAATCATGTCCATGTCTGTGTGGTTGTTTCATGTTACAGTAGCTTTATTGCATATTCTTTTATGAAACATAATGAGAAGCATCATCTAAAGAAAGAGGACTGATTTCTAATGAAAACATGTTTTTAGAGCCACATATTTATCCATTTAGCAGTACTTTTAAGTTACCATAGTTACCAAATAATATATATAACTATGTATGAAAAACTGAAGAAATTATCTGTAATATTCAAAAACTACATTATTTTTTATGCAAATTGTACACATCCTGTATAAGCTAAAGAACTGTCACATCTAGCTGCCTGTCAGTCACAATTTAACTTTAAAGTTTTAAACATAATGTCGGTTAGGCTATTATTCATCATAACCTACGCAACATGAGCAGCTAAAGCTGACATGATTCCCATTCTTTCAGTACATAAACAAAAAGTATGTTTTTCTTAGCCCGATTTGGGTGGAAATCACTTAATATAAGTTGTGATTAAACATATTTACATTTACCATCTGTTGGATATAAACAAGTCACAGCTTCTGACTACAGAATCATTCATGCCAAGTTAATATGTTGTCGCCTGTTTAAACCCCAGCTTTGGAGACACTCCTGACACTATTTACTTCTTGGAGATTACTGTAAATCCACTAGTTGGCATTGCACCATGAAAATAGCTACCAATAATTATGGTGTTTGGCACACATGCACATACAAATAACTAAACCCATTAATATGCTTTAAATTAAAAAGGAAAGAAACATTATTTTTTCTTTGTATGTTACAAAGATTTGTGTGTGTGTCGAAATTGTTTCTGTAACTAACGCAAGATGTTTTACAACACAATCTTTTGCTTTGTGTGTTTGACACAAAATGTGTCACATGATGCTCAGCGCCTATTGAATTTTGCACCAAACCGCTGTGTTCTCTCACAAAGCTTCCAGTTTAGTTCACTACAGCATAGAACACCAGAGTCAGTGTGCTATCTGCAAAACACAGATGATTCTGGTGTGTAGCTGCACGGCACGCGGCGCTTCCCTGCTGTCACTCGTAATCTCAAAATGATTTGAATGGTTCAAACAAAAGGGGAAAAGGGTAGATATGTCGTATGACTAGAAAGACACACAAACAAAGACAGACAGATCAACACACCGAATGACCAGACGTCGGACTTGCTGCTGAACTTGCAGAATTTGATGACCTCCGGGGCCGACCACTTGACAGGGAACTTGGAGCACTGGGAGCTCGTGTATTGATCATCAAGAACAAATCTACAGTCCAGGGGGTGGACACATGCCATTATACAGCAGTACATGTAGGCTGACTTTTAACCATAGTAAAAACATAGCAAATACTGTGATTAAAAAAGTTCACACAATATGACGGACAGTACAAAGATTCAGTAAAGAACACGTCAAATGTGAAAATCATACCTGGTCATGCCAAAATCAGACACCTTCACTTCATTGTTCTTTGAAACGAGGCAGTTCCTGGCAGCCTGCAGAAGAAAGAGGAACAGAGGAAGGATTAACAACTCTAACAGCTGTGATAAAAGTGGATTATAAAAAGTTCTCAACTGTTGGTTTACCAGGTCTCTGTGGATGAAGTTGGAGCTCTCCAGGTAAGCCATCCCGTCACTGACATCCAGACACATCCCCAACATCACGTCCTGAGACAAACGCCCTTTCCTGTCTCTCAGGTAGTCTGACAGGCAGCCATTTTCCATGAACTCAAACACAAGACACATGGGAGAACGCTGGGTGCACACACCGTAGAGCTGAACCAGCTTATAGTGGGACAATCTCCTGTTAAAACACACACGGGCATAAGTCGAGTGGTTTTCATTTCATTTTGCCTGGATATTGAACATCAGCATGAGCCGCACTTACATCATGACTCTCGCCTCTTCTTTAAAATCCTCGTCTGACATACACTCTTCTCTTATCATCTTCACTGCAACCTTCATTTCCCTCCATCTCCCCTCCAGCACCAGCCCAAACTGACCGCTGCCTAACTCCTCACCCAGGGTCAGCTCCTCCGGGTCCACTTCCCATTGATCTGTTGTGCGGCAAAGGAGAAGTGAAATGAACAAGAACACCCATAATCTTAAATTAAACTGAAATAACCAGAGGCAGACCTTTAGGGAACATAGCAAATAAGGAAGTTTAGATAATAACTTTAATTTTATTTTGGTGTACTAAACACACCCTGAGTACATTTCTGTGAAAATAAAAAAATAACCCACTAGAGGGCAGCAAAAACCAGTCACTCAGCATTACGTTGTATCTGTTATGAGCTCCAGTTCAACCAGCTGAGCTGTTTATACAACTGTACATCCTCTAACCTTTTGAGGGTTCAGCAATGTCCTGGGAGCAGCCTCCATCTAGAGAGACAGGGTGTCTCAGACGTGTTGTCATGCCTGCCAAGTAAACAGATACACAGATAGCACATCAATATAAATTTATTTATAAAGAATTGCAGCGCAGCATGGATTTGGCCTTTGTCACCACGTTTGTGAACCATGAGCTGTTTTATATGCTCAATTTCCTTTTGACACGTTTTTTAAAGTCATACTAACCGGCAGCATTGTGCTGGTGGTAATGGATGAGCTCAGGAATGGTGCTGAACAGGTACTTCTCTGCCAAGTAAAACGTGCCCTCTCCGGTTTCTGTCTGTCTGATTAGATAATGTTTCACTCTTGGATTCTTCTCCCCATTAGACCTAAAGGTGATAAACAAGGAGATGCTTTTATACAACAAATCACACCAAAGTGTTTCTGAAGAGAGCATCTTAAACATGTAATGTACACAGTAAATTACACCACTGATTTCAATTCAAGTTTATTGTAATTATATATCAGACAAGTCAGGCTATTATTACTTATCTGCTGGCATCTAATGATTTAAACAAGACTCAGTGTATATCAGGTGTACATACACTTATCACCATATAATTGTATATCATTATTTGTATCAGTTCATTACATAAGAACAGTATAGAAGAAGGAAATAAAATTACCCTGGGGCTTTGGTGAAGACTGACACTGTGTAGATTCCGGCCTGCCTTGAGTCACGCACCATGAATGCACCTTCTTTTCCCTAAAAATAAAGTGTTGAAACCACATAAAACAACACATTTGTAATATACTTGTGAGACAAGTTCACTGATTGTTTCTTTGATCTGAGGCTAATACCAGCACAGGCCCAGTAGTCACTTTTGCTAATAGGTGATGATGGATAGCTGCTCTACCTCCCGCTTGCAAAACGTAGCAAAGCACTTTGCAGGAAATTCAACATTGAAGGAAACATTGTGGTTCTGAGACATTGTTCAAGTCCTATGTCATGTTTCTCAATTCTCAGGTCGCAGGTGCATTTGCATTAATTTTGCAAATGCAACACTACTGTAGGTGGTACAGTCACAGCAAAAGTGCACGATGTCATACAAGAGGAACATCCTGCTAATCATCATCAGAATTTTTATTATTTGAAGCATTTTTTTTTTTTTAAGCTGGAAGGGTAAACACATGAATATTGTATAATCACTGGATCCTTAAACATTGACATTGTTTTTACCTCTTTCATTAACAAAACCTCTGCCTCCCCTCTGGTTATGTTTTTGTTGTACCATCTGTGAGACGACAAATTAACCACAATTAAACCAATTCTATAGAGGACAGAATGGATTTGCAAGTACCCACATGTTAACAATTTTCAACATAGAGAACAGAAATGAAATAAAACTCACTCAAATCTCTCAAAGTTGTTGCAAGATTTTTCTGCTATGAAAGTGCTGGGCACAAAGCCTGTGTTCCTGATGTGGGATCAGAAAAAATGTACATCAATAATCAAGCTGATTTGAAAACAAGTGCTATTACTTCTCATCATAAGCAAGAACTAAGAATGGACGGCCATTTCTATGTGCCTTACCCTTGGTTGTCCTGTACGGCCCACCACTCAGGGTGGGAGCTGTTAATCAGGACGTACTCCTGATCTTTCTGAAGACGCAAGTCGTCGTCTCCCTGAGGTGTGTAGTCCTGCAGAGCAATGACCATCCTCTGTCTTGTATCATGCAATTCCATCTGTCAGAGATAAATTAAAAAAAAAAAAAAAGAAAAGCTTCACCTAGAAACATGGTTCTGTTATTATTGAGCAATATGAGAAAGAATGAGAAGACCCCCACAGAAAAGGACTCAAACATCATCACAATGATATCTGGGTTATGTTCCACTGAATTATAAGTGTTATGTTTACAACAGGTAGCAAATGTCAGCAGTAGAAGAGGCCTAAAAGATAATGAACCTAGACGCAAAAATGCAAAATCATCTGTGCCCCAACCACAGGCGCACTGGTTGAAAAAAAAACATATTTAAGATGTCCCCTAGAGCAATCTTTAAAATATGGCATCCATAATGCGAAATAGTCCTGAAAACAATGACAACTTATAGCCAAACAAGTAAAACAATAAATATCAAAAGAGTTATTTTGTCTACGCCCTGTAATTGGAACAGTGTTGACTTGAACATCAATGATATTTCAACAACAGGACATATAATTTACGCTTTAGAAAGTGCTACCTCTGGATCCGGGAGTTGAGGGAGTGGCTTTTTGGAAGCTGTGGAAAAATCAGAAATATGAGAATGTTTCTGACAAATCCAGCTGTCCAAAATAAGGTTTTTATATTTGATTGAAGTTATGCAACACCGGTAAATGTAGATCTGTATCAAGATTTGGCTTAACCACATGTGCATAAAAAATAAGATTACTTAACTGCTCATGTACATTTGTATAAGAACATTTCATGCTTTATCAAAGACACAAATTAGAAAAAAAAACATTTGAAACAAGAGGAAGTGAAGAAATAATACAAACCAGAGGCCTCTGGATTATATACATGACAACCTGTTGCCAGTTTCTCTGTTTGTTGGCAGCATCTCCATTTTCCATCCATCCAGAAGTTTGGGTGGTATTTTGGAACCAAATTGTTATGCTTTGTCTCTATATCAGACAAAATAAAATAAATAGTTTGGAATATCACGCTTGTGATTTTGCATTATGTGAAACCCAGGATTTACTATAATTTATTGCATTGCTATCATTACTTAAACTGTGATGGTCTGGAATTTCTTACCCTCTTTGAGAGCTCTGACCCATCTCTGACGGCAATCATTGTCTGGGGCGAAAATGTAGAGGTAATGGTTGTCATGAAAAATCTGTGGAGACATTTGCATTTGAGAAAATGAAAATACATCACATTTACTGTATATAACACTAGATTTAATTGGTGCATATTTTCAAGTGTGCCTTCTTTGAGCAATCGTGGACCTCACCTGAAAAGGGTACTTATAGTTGCATGGTATGGGGACATCAGTACACACAATCTCCACACACTTAATTCTGGAAAGCTCGATGCAACCTTTCATCATGGGCTTTTTCTGAAAGAACATGATCTTTACTTTATGTTTCCTCCACACAACGTGGATACGATTGAAATTACAGTTAGTTCCAAGGAGGCCAAATTCCCAAACCGTTATCTCCTGATTGAAATGAAAAACTAGTGCATTGATTAAATATATGAATACTTACCCCCGGACGGCGTTCAGAATACTTCAGGTCTTGGGTGTCCAATACAAAAAATCTCTCCTTGTAGTTACAAGGTGATGTTCTTTTCTTTTGTTGAGATTTTTTGATCATATTTCCCTTCAAAATCACCCTGGGGAACATGGTAACAGCTATGAACAACACAATGAGAAACACTGAAGGGTTTGAGCTTACAGGGAGAGAGCGAGAGTAACCTCACAGTGATAGAAAAGAAAAAAAAAAAAAGCAGTGGATTGCTCGACTTGATAGAAGCCGTGGAGCTTCCGGCATATAGTTGTTGCATTGAGTAAACCACATCCTTACGGCAGAAAATGGGTTGTGCAAGCAAACAAACACTCACACTCACACACACACACACACACACACATGCACACACACACACACACACACTATACATACGCTCACATGTACTTTCACTGACAATGTTGCAATAAGCCATGTGTTGAGTGTGCAGTAGTAGGAGGGAGATTTTTTAATCTTGCTAGTTTTGAACATTATCCACCAAATTATGCACCTTAAAGGGAAAGACTACATCCTGGTTATGATGATGAAACTTTAAGTAGTGATGTAAAAATTGAACAAAGGTGTTCATTTAACAAAAAAGCATGAAACCAGATTTCACTACCAAAGCAACACTTTTTAACACTATAAACACACTTGAAAATAGTTTTGCTTAACCTGCTATATGTATCAAAAATGAGGAGCTGCTTTGTTGCTGCCATAATGAAGATTTAGTATGTTATACCATATAATATATATAATATATAATACTATATAATATTGATTATGTCACATTTTTTTGCCGATAAGTTTTTATGATTTTCAATGTTGTTTCTTTTTTTTTTTATAAATCCTCATCGTTACATTTTCTGATGCTGCATATATATTTGTGAGTTGTTTCTGTTTTCTTGTCTTTTATAATCTCTCTCTCTATTACAGTAATCACAGACAAGCAAAAATGATTCTATTTGTACTGAGATTGTTAGAAAACTGTTCATTATCGCTTCAAGCAACAACAGTGTCGGCCTAAAAGGGTAATTTAAAACATTTTTTGAAAACAGTGGTAAGAGTAACCCACTAAAATCTGAGCAAGTCCGAGTTCAATACTGAAGCAATTCATCCTGCAGAAGCAAGACAAGTTTAATGGATCCTACAGCACCACAATCATGAAAATTGTTCCTACAATTTATAAAGTTTTGGATGAGACTAGAATCCCATTTAGGTGGCACATTTTTGTCAAAAGAAACAGAAAATGGGTATAATGTACGAAAATTAGGGTTGAGGAAAAAAAACATGCTTAGCAGTGTTAAAAATATTTCTATTCAATACTTCTGTTTGTACTATTTTGGAACGTTTATTTGTTCTATATTTTAAGTGCAAACGTTTTATCTTTCATAATCAATTTCCTCTTGAGTTCTGCTATCAAACTAGTACAAAATTCAAATTTTTGAAAACTAAAACCCTTTATGAAGGAGTCTGCTGTGGGTTGGAAAATTTAAAGGAATTTTGTTGCGTCTGACATTTAACAAAGAGAGGAGATTGCAGTGGCATGTCCATACGGTTAGTCTGTGTGTGTGTGTGTATGTGTGTGTGTGTGTGTGTGTGTATGTGTGTGTGTGTTTGTGTGCATGCATGCGTGTGGGGGAGAGACAGAGAGAGAGAGAGAGAGATAGATAGAGAGAGAGAGAGAGAGAGAGAGAGAGAGAGAGATAAAAAGAGTAATGCCAACATAATACAGAAAGATAAACAGGAGGTGGAAAAGACAAAATTTTTATGACAAAAACAGTTTCCACAAAAGATCAATTTTCAAAACAGATAACAGAAACAGACATATAGAAGATTGAAGCATAACTGCAACAAACTATACAAATGTGTAAAGTTTTCATTTAGTTTAAAGCTTTATGAGGTGTGACATTAAATGTAAATATGATATATTTTTATTTGTCTTTTAATATCCATTTTACAGGATGTCTTTTCTAATACATTTTCAGTTCAGTTCAGTTTTACTGTGAATTTCTAATTTCATTCACTCTGGAAAGCACTTGGTGCTTCTTGCTTGTGTTCTAAAAATATACTATTGATATTATAATCATAATACTATCATTATTAGCTGTATTATTAATAGTAGTAGTAGTAGTAGTAGTAGTTTTTGTTGTTGTAGCAATATCATTTCTGTTGTCACTATTATAGATTTTTCCTCATACGAAGGCAGTTTTATCAAGAAAATCTTTGGTGTTGCCTAATGGCATAAAAATGACTGCAGGTGTTGACGAAGTGATATCTGTTGTACAAAAAGTACAAAATATAATTTCACATCGTACGTAGTACAGAGTACTTTAAAAAAAAGCGTTAGAAATTACTGTAACTGAACAGTTAAATGCACTTTTTTTTTAATAGAGGAGATACATGTTTTCTAATCACCAAGTTACAAATTATAGAGTAAACAGAAATTTACATTCGGGTTGCATCTCTACCATCTCATATGCGGAATCAAATTATCTTTGATCAAAAACCATTAACAAATTACGACCAATCAGCACTTACTTTGTTCGTCACGAGCACAGTTCAGCCAATGGAATGAGGACAGAAACGAACGTTCAAGTCAGTGAATGGAAGGAGCTAGGGTTGTCCTGAGCTAATTGCCCGACTAGCTTGTATACCTTTGTTACATTTTACATCTTTTATCTATATTTACCAACTGGGGGTCGTTTAAGAGGTATGTAGAAATATCACCACTGCCTTTTCATGTGCCTGTGTTGTTCGTTAGCTTCAAATTTGATGTAACGGCGTATCTCTCTGGCAGAGGTTAGCATCAATACTGGTAGCCTGCTAACAGCCACAGTGCTAGTTGGCTAACTCTATGTTTGCCTTTCAAACGCTACCAGCTTCTACGTCTGGCTGTACAATGATGACCTAACATATTAAAAAATGTAAACAAAGTGTTTAGACAACAAATTACAGAATCAGCTCGTCAATTATTAGGGCGGGCAGTCGCTAATGTAACTAGCGTCGCTCGCTTGTTATTTTAGCCTTCACCCCACAGACGACTAACAGGGTAACTTCGTCCTTAACCCACTTTGTTTATATGGGGAAGCAGCCAGATGTTGCCCCGATCCTCAAGAAACACACAAATAGAGCTACATTACAATTTAATGCAGAGGTACAAACTAAGTAGAGAAGCATTTAGGTAGGCTACAATTTTATGGTAGCATTACTGGTACAGTACTTGAATAACATCTCACAATTGGTGCACCTTGATGATGTTTTCTACAACGTTTAAGAGCTAAATATAGTGCGTTTTACTCCATTATTTTTTTTTGTGACAGTTGGTTATTTTGCACATTAATATTTTTCCATACAAATTATAGGAGAAGCTCATGAAACAGAGCTCTACTATAAATCAACCCCCCCACGACTACATGAGCTAAGATAAAACCTCTTGACTTACCAAAACAGTAAAAGATAAGCTTACTTACATATTTCTGCATTAATATTTTTTTTCATAACTGTGAAAGTGGCCATTGGTTATATATAGTATTGTAATATGTGTAATATATATGTAATATACTTGTATACTTAAAGTAGTTAAAATTGTACAGAGCAAACACAGCACGCTTTCAAAACCCACAACTGGTGTACAAAGTGTGACTTATTTCTTCTTTACTAAATTAAGATCTTGTTTTGTTTTGCTTGGTAAAGAAATCAGACTGATTCACATTTTTCACTGTTTCAGGTCTGCATCATGGGTGAACCACAGCAGGTTAGTGCCCTGCCTCCTCCACCTATGCAATACATCAAAGAATACACAGATGAAAACATCCGTAAGGGTTTGGCTCCCAAGCCACCTCCACCCATCAGAGACAGCTACATGATGTTTGGCAACCAGTTCCAGTGTGATGACCTCATCATTCGGCCTCTAGAAAGCCAAGGCATTGAGAGGCTCCATCCTATGCAGTTTGACCACAAACGGGAGCTTAAGAAGCTCAACATGTCCATTCTCGTGAACTTTCTGGACCTGCTGGACATCCTTATCAAGAGCCCTGGCAGTATAAAGCGTGAGGAGAAGCTGGAAGATTTAAAGCTTCTGTTTGTTCACATGCACCACTTAATAAATGAGTACAGGCCACATCAAGCCAGAGAGACACTGAGGGTGATGATGGAGGTGCAGAAGAGACAGAGGCTAGAGACAGCTGAGAGGTTTCAGAAACATCTGGAGAGGGTGGTGGAGATGATACAGGGGTGCCTCGCCTCCCTACCTGATGACTTACCACAGATGGAGGGTCCAGATGGAGTTGGTGATGGGACAAGGGGTGTCTCTGCAGCAGCGAATATTGGTTGTTCTTCTGGGCAGGCCCCCAGGCTGAAAAGTGAACCGATGGATGTAGAGGAAGCAGGTGCCAGCTGTATGGCAGTAGGTCAACAGGACAAGAGCGTCCCTACTTCAAAGAGAGACAAAATATGGGACAAGGATGCTGCTATGTGCAGTATTATTGATGAAATTGCTTAAGTTTTATGTTGATTAGCCATGTTTCTTTTCTGTAAATCTAAACAGTGTTTGTTATTTTGTATGCTGTACTTGGTGTAAGTATGGAGAAGTTTGCTGTGCTTTCACTGGGCCTGTTATCCTCTCTGGGATGGTGTTTTATTTCAAAGCTGTCATGTAGATATTATTACCACTTCCTGTTAAGATATTCAAAGAATTTAAATACCACACAGATCAATTGGGATGCCAGCTTTCAGTTTTTGTAATAAAACAATTTTTTAAAAATCCAATTGTAGTAGGAGTGCAATGCTGTCACAATCACATGGTGATATTTTAGTTGCCTGCAGTAATTTGCGGGAAACTGCATCGAATCACTTCGAATTCTATGTGCTTGAATGCATTATATCATTGACCTTTCACATTTGCAAAGCATTAAGTCCTGTCACTGTGACTTGCACAATGTCAAATCTAGTGAGAGTGGTCAGGGAAACACCAGTATGTCAGTATGTATCTATAGTCTAGTCCTTGTATAGCAGAGAGTTTACCTAGTTTTTCAATTAAAAGGATAAATAATATTTAGATGCGAATTTAACAAAGGTTTTTAACAAAACCCTGTTCCAACATCTGATGAGTAAATGGCACTTGGGAAGCAAATTCATTACTTAATATTGTTATTATATATGTTCATGTACATGCCGTATAAATCATGTATTTCACACTGATGTCTGTGTTTGGCGATCTGCAGATTCCAGCCTTATTTCACTGACCCTTAATGGCTTGCATGAGAAAGGTTCCTCCTGACATGCACTGAATTGTATAACAAATGTACATAGGTTTTGTTATAAAACTGCTCTGCAGCATTGTCTTGCTATGCCCAAAACCACAGAAGACAGATTTTTTTACTAACTGCAATTTCAGCCTCCTGCAGTTTGCATCTGTACAGGACTTCCTGAGCCCCTTGTTTGCATTGCAACATGTAAATTTACACATGGCTTAGTTTTTAGGATATGTAAGTAAAAAGTGAACGATCGTAACTGGGTTTATGTCACAGCCCTACCACCCCGCCCCCTGGCTATTATTATTATCATCTGCTGGGATTCCCTTCATTGTGACAAGGTAATTTCTATCCAATGCAGTCCTGAGTTTAATTGTCATCATCACAGTAACAAGACGCACCAGATCATCAACACATTTACCCCCTGGACTTTTCATTAAACCGAATAAAAAACTAAGAAGTTTTGTCGCAGGAATTATGTTATGAAACTCGGCATCCTTGGGTTTCACAACAGGGCGGAGAGCCATCCCTTCGTCCAATCGGATTGCGCGTTGCTGCATCACGTGGTCTTTATTTATGTAATGTAATGGTGTTACACGGTAACCCAGCTTTTGTGGCAGTACATACGTTGCTACAGGGGTTAAAAGCGGACACTGGCTACTAAATAGAAAGCACATTAATGTGTAAATACTCTGCTCTGTTTCTTGTGGCGTTTATGGAGTTTGGAGCGGCGCATTGGACTGGAAGCTGACTTTTTTTTATATTCAACCTGCTTGAAAAGGGAAGATGTTATGTGTCCCAAACCAAAGACTAAGTTAGAGCTGAAAATGGATAATGTCAGTTTTATACGAAAAGGACATTTGTGAGGTGAGCATATGAGAGCTGATATTAGCATTAGCCTAGCTGGTCATAAACCGGTCGGGTTCGAGCAGACGTGATATAAGGGGACACATTTACTGTATCGCTGGCTGCTGGTGCGTGATTTAAATGGTCCATGCACTACCACTACACAGAAAAGCTTCTCCGTCTACATTGCTTCGACGAAAAAAGCTGCCTTTCCTCCCACGGTACATTGTTTTGGTGACATAATCCATCCAACCATGGATCTACTGGAGTGTCCTCTCTGTCTCTTCCTGATGTGCGAGCCGGTGACCATGTCGTGCGGTCACACGTTCTGCCGTAGGTGCGTCGGGGGCCACCTCCCGTCCAAATGCCCCGCGTGCAATGTGAGGCTAAAACAAAGAGAGGTGAAAGGCATGAAGAACAACGTTTTGCTCATCAGTGTCGTTGAAAAGTGCTGCCCCGAAGAGACCAGAATGAAGTGCCATATACAGGAGAAGCTCAAAGCCAACGAGTTCGTGGAAGCTTTAAGCATCACAAATGACGGGCTAGACTTAGGTAAGGGACGCATGCAAGACACCATCACAGCTGCAGACACAACAAAAGTTTCTCTGATGTACACTCAGGTTCACTGCTGAAAAGATGGGCTACTGGTATGGATATAAAACATATTTACATAAGATCACATTGCCATTAAACAAGAAGGCAGACTAGTTTGGAATCCCACTTTTGCGCACTGCACACAAGCTTGGCTGATTCCCAGTGACAGCATCCCTTTCACAGAACACAGCACAGTAGTGAGATACAGTTGTAATGACAGAAAATACAGGAAACTCAGTGTCTCAAGGATTTACTGTATCTACTGTCAAATGCTATTGATGACCCAAATATATAACTGGGTCAGTTATCAGTCTTCTGATGCTCCTCCTTCCTTGTTAGGTTTACAACCAGAGTCTTGTTTTCCTCTGTGTGCACATTGAACCACTTAGGCAAAACAACAAACACTAATGTTTTGAACAGAATAAGAAACATGCAATGAAAAAGTTAACATGCATCAGTTTGGTGTTAAATTTTCCCTTCTGTCTTAGTCACACACCGTATAAGAAGTAGTAATAACATCTACAACAGCTGTTGTCTGGGAAAAATACTGGACACAGGCTGAGCCAATTTCTGTTTTTAGAACAGCTTTTCTGTGCATTTCTGCAGTCAAAAACTCATGCACTATAAAGAGAGGAATGTAAAGAGGACGTTTTGTAATATTTTCATAGCTTAGAGGATGCCTTAGATTCCTAGAACCAGCTTTGCAAACAGAACCTTTCTGATACTTCATCTGTGCAGTCACTTATCTTCTGCACTTGCCTTTGTTGCTGCAACTGACCTTATTTTCTCCATGCAGCAGTGAGAAAGCAAAAGGGACAAATTCTGCCCTAGATGAGTTTATCTTGTCAGTAGGCGTCCTGGGGATCGTAGGAGTGTTTCTTCTTCAGTGAATCAACGTACCGTTGAGTTAACCTACATGTTTGGCATCTCTGCCAATCCAATTAAACACTGCTGCTTACCTTCCCCAGCGCTTTCCTTGTGTAATGATTTCCTGGCAGATTTCTGTGTGGCAGTTAAAGGTTGGGCCTGCCCCTTTTACTTCAAAGATTTCATAATGTAGGCATTGTCAAGCCCTGAGACTGTGCCTGTAATTAAAGCTTTTATAAATAGTAAATAAACATGACTAGAGCAATGGTGTCAGGAAATAGTTATTCTTTGAGCCTTGAATACACTCACACACATATTGTAGCAGATGAATTGAGACATTTCATTTACTGGACACACAAACTGAACATAGATTGTACAAGCTGGTTGGACTTCACTTTCAGATTTAAGCAGTGGGTGAAAACATGAAAGTTTAATCTTGTATGTCACAGATACTGGAATGGGAAGTGATTGTACATGTACTACATATATGTAGAATTATGTACACATATAAAATCTTGTGAGTTTGGCCTCTCCTTTTTACAAACACATCAATCCCATTTTTATTCTCTCCAGTTCTAGGACCTCTTTTTTTAACCATTAACCAATACTTTGTACCAGTCTTGCACCTACATTGTTTTAGACATTGTGTAAATGTTAATTATATTGTTCTATAAAGCTTATAAAAATGCCATTGTCATAAATTCATAGTGACATTGTCTAAGAAGGAGCATTTGATGGGGATCAGTTGCATCTTGACGATGCGTTATCAGTTCAGTAAGGTCAATATCAGCACCACTAGTAATCCAGCACATCAGGTCACATGTTTTAAAATGGATTTCTGTCATCTTCCAAGAAAAACAGCACTACTTGTTATGCATGCTGTTTCCTATAGTACCTGTCAGTACGTGTTTGTTGTTTGCATTCAGAGAGCTGTGTAAAGGTGGGTCTAAGCATTGAGGCCTCGTCTCTTCAAAATTGTACAAGGTTGCAAGAGTTTTGTCTTGTCTCTTTCTCCCTCTATTACTCTCACTCCTGTTTCTTGCGTCCTCAGTCCCAGACGATCAGAGTTTGAAGGTGTACAGAGCTGAAGCTAACTGGGGCCTGTTGCGTTTCACTGACGCTCTGACAGACCTCGACTACCTCTGCTGCCTTCGTCCCAACTGGACTGAGGTGAGAGACTAGACAGTTTTGGCCAAAGACATTATGTCTCGCTTTTATGGTGTCATTTTTTTCCCCTACACAGCATGAACAAGTCTGTTGAACTTCCATGAACAATACTAAATTTAAAGCTGTCATTTCACTTCAGAACACCTCTGTGCAAGTCTTTGCTGAATTTATCCGCACAATATGCGTGTCATGGGTTGGTTTTGTAACATGCATGTAACAGCACAAATAGAACCACAAAAGAAAAGGTGCTGCCTTTTTTTATTTATGTTGTTATGTTTTAACTTAGTCTGCCCAGCTGACCTCTTTAGAGAGATTTTCTCTTTATTGATGTTATGTCATTCGCAAAGTTATACAAACAGCTACTTATGTCATAATGTCATTTAATCACTTCGTGTCAGTGGGTGGCTCACTGCTAATGCAGGAACGCCTACTGTACATATTCATTTATATTGTGTCCTTTTATTTCCAGAGATATCACTTGTAAATTTCACATTATATTTCATACATTATGCAAATGACAATCAGTGCAAAAGGAAGCAAGAACCAAATAAATATCATCATACTGCAACATCATTTGTATAAACTTTCTGATGGGGTTGTGTTATAGAATTTTTATGTTCTTTGCAAAGAGACTTTACATGTGTTGTGCACTTTTACACGCAGTGTTGTGCTGATTGCACTGTTGTATTTGGGCAGGGCTTCTTTCGTAAAGGGAATGTACTGCTGGAAATGGGTCAGCAGACAGAAGCTCTCATCCAGTTCCACCATTGCCTAAAACTTCAAGCTGATTTTGCTCCTGCAAAGAGCCAGATCAAGAAGGTTCGTTTACATCACTGAACGCTCATCAGAGGGGAGTTTAATGTGCATTTATACAGAAATTACAATCAAACAATGTGTGATTTAATATACAAAACAAATTTGCTAAACAAAAGACTTTCCTTATTATGAATGCATGATTTTTCATTTTAGGTCACATCATGATTCATATGTTTCAGAAGCCAAACTTAGCTTGCACGATCATCTGCTCTGATTAAAGATCATTTCCAGTATGTGTGGGTACAGTCTGTGGTTATTATAGATAGAGATTGTCCTCTTTTTTTGATTGTGTTATGCTTTCGAGTTTGTTTTCATTTCAGTCTAGTGTCAGTGTTGGGTTCTTGTAGTGTGAATTTATCTTCCCTTCTTATATTTTATTATCTAACACTATTATTTGTAGTTGTGGTGGTAGGAGCAAAAGTATTGATACAATTTTTTTAAAAACTACCACAATTGTGTTATTCAAGTATCATAAAAAATATAAACTAGATTAAATGCATTTTACATCCAACATTTTGAAATTACAACAGCAATCTAAGCCACATTTGATTTTTAAATGTATTCCCTTTCACAAGTATGATTTTCATCACCTTCTTTCATTCAGTCTTAGTCCACAGCACTGGTGAAACACATTTATCTTCATACTTTAATGTGACTCATTTGAGTTGTGAAATGGATTGAAATGGCAGATCCTGGAGGCAGAGGGCATGGCAGTGCCGGAGGAAGTGTCCTGCATCCTGCAGGTGGTGTCAGAGTACTTGAAAGAGCCCTGTCCCATTACCAGCCTAAGCAGCTCGCAGGGGCCGACCCACCCTGAGGGCCTCAAACATCCACCTGGAGAAGAAGGAGAGGGTGAAGGCAGGAGAGACGCACACCAGGTAAGCTGGTTAGGAGAGTGCACTTCAGTGCTTTGTTTTGGAGGTGTTACAATGTAAATATAACCCCAACTGATCAAACTGTGTGTCTTGTGGGCTCCAAGGTGAAACATGATACAGGTACTGAGTGCTGCCTCAGCCTCTGCCAAGCTGTTTCCTTCCTCCCTGCTGCTGAAGAGGACGAGGAGATGATGATGAGGAAAGAAGAAGGGCATGGCAGGGGTATGCTGATATACTCAGGACACACACTTCTCATGATTTGACTGTCATCTTCTTCATCACCGTCATCTGTCATTGTCACTGCAAACAGCTTTACCATAACACCCAACAGATGGTTTGAAATTGCATAATAATCGTCTTCTTCTTCTTCTTTTTCCTCAGTAGTGTAAATTCACCATAAAGCTTGAAACTGACTGTTTTGTGTCCTCTCTCTCTTTCAGGTGAAAGTAGTCACCGCAGAGGGAAAACCCTGGGTGTTCTCACCGTGTCGGACTTTGAGTGCCCTCTCTGCATTAGGTCAGTGTCCTGGAGTACTCGCTCCAATCAATAATGCATTGCTGTCTGTACCTTGTCTTCTGTAGAGCTGTAGATCAGGCTGAGTGTGTTCTCGCTCTCCTCTCTGGTTAATGTACACAAATAATCACCGCTTACATCTCCCGTACAAATAGCATGAATATCCTTCCTCTGAGAGGCTGTTCTGACTAAAGCGCATGTCTTTCTCTGTTTCTCTGAAGGTTGTTTTTTGAACCAGTCACTACTCCCTGTGGTCACACCTTTTGTAAAAACTGCATAGAGCGGAGTCTGGACCACAACCTCCGCTGTCCTCTCTGCAAACAGCCACTGCAAGAGGTAACCACCTACAGACACTTTCATATGTCTATTCTCAACTGAATCGAAAAAGGCCCTGTTTTTAGCTCGTGAACATCTCCACTTAAAAAGCTGATTAATTATTAAAATTGTTGCCACCTGGTTGTGGTCTTCAGAAACCAAATTTAGCTCAGTCAGGGTCAGATGGATCTCACTGCTCTGTTTTAACTCTGTGACAGCTTGGTAAAAATGATGTTCTACTCATAGACCTGTCCTCTGTTATTAAATTCACATTAAGTTAGATGACAAGAGAACTTCCTGGTTCCTCATTCCCATGTTTTACTTGTGGTAAGTGATCACATATATAGATATGAACTGATTGTGACCTCACAAAACAATGCCTTGAAAGCATGTCTTCAAAAACTTTTACTTGGACTCAAAGATGAACTGATAAAATTTTGTTTTTCAAAGGTCAAGATCACTGTGATCACTCCAAACATGTTCTTAGCTATAACTCAAGAATTCACATGCTAATTAACCCGGGGCTGGTTGGCACAGGCATGCAACCCCAAGGTGGTAATTCTAGTTGTATTGTTAGAACACAATGAGAGTATTTATATTATTGTGTATGACTGCTGACAACCTGCTCTTACTCTACTCTTCAAAGTACTTCAAAAACAGGAAGTACAACCCCACGGTTCTTCTTCAGGACATCATGACCCACCTTTTTCCCTCCCAGTTGGCCGAGAGGAAACAGGTCCATGATGCTGAGATGGCTGAACTGTCCAAGTAGGCACCTCTCAGTTCAACATAATACAATCTACACTCAGGATTTATTGTAGCAATCCTCTAGACTCTCACTGATTTCTCCTCTGTTTCTTCCTATGCAGTCTTACTAAGGACATCCCTATATTTGTTTGCACGGTGGCCTACCCTGGAGTTCCCTGCCCCCTGCACATCTTTGAGCCTCGGTATCGGCTGATGATGCGTCGCTGCATGGAGACTGGCACTAAGAAATTTGGCATGTGCAGCTATGAGCACGGCAAAGGGTATGCAATACACAGAAACACCCTTCATATTTCTCTTTAACATAGATATTTTGTTCAATTACCCAGAGCAACCTACTCGTGGATTTGGGTGGATAATAATGTGCTAAATTAAGTGACCTAAACATCTAACCAGATTTGAAGTTAGATAAAGTCTCTTTGCATTTACACATGTGTTTACAGTTATTTTGACAAGACTCTCTGGGCATGGAGAGACCATGTTTTCTAACAGTGAAGCACACAGCAAGCTACGTGGAGCCTGACGATTGTCAGTGGTACAGCACAAGCAGGCAAAGCTTAAATCAGTCATACAGTATGTGACCCTGAGGGGGTGGAAAATAGCAGCATGGTCACCAATCTGCCATGAGATCTGCTGTGTATCTTCATCCTCCACGAAATATTTTGTGCTAGTCCCACTATATGTTGTCTTGGTATCAATTTCACATCAGGGTTATTGATATCAAATTAAATTATAAATATAATGTTGTATTTAAACATTTCATTTCTGTAGATCATTATATTGATTGTGTAATTTTTTTTAAATTCTGTTGAAGTCATTTATCTTCAGTCATCTTTCAAACTGAGGACGTTGATGATCCCTAAAAAAAAAAGCACGAAATATAAGTAGTGAATAAACTTTTTGCACTACAGTGCCCATTTTTTGAGTAATGTGGCAAATATCACATTCAAATATGTTTTGAGTTGTACAAAAATAAGATTCATCCTTTTGTTTCATGTGCTGCAAGGTTTGCAGACTATGGCTGTATGCTGGAGATCCTCAGCCTGGAGCTGCTTGCTGATGGACGGTCCTATGTGGACACTGTGGGTGGCAGCAGATTCAGGGTGCTCAAGAGAGGTCAGAGAGACGGCTACCACACCGCTGATATAGAGTATCTGGAGGACCTCAAGGTTGGCATCTTGAAATCACAAACTATACCAACACTTAAATAAGATACACACTGAAAATGTTACTGCTAGACAACTTGATCAGTGGATCTCTCTCTCTCTCTCCCCCTCAGGTTGATGGCAGTGAGTTGGAGCTTTTGCAGCGCCTCCATGACAGTGTGTACCAGCAGGCTCAGGACTGGTACCAGCGCCTGGGTAGCCGCATTCGTGAGCAGATCAACAGACAGTACGGCACCATGCCAGATAAGGATGGAAACATTCAGGTTGGGGCTTTAATGTTGTTGTGACAGTAGCTGTAACCTTTCACCTCTACAACATCCCATGTCCAATATACTGTGTTGAATGTTACACATTAGCCAGTCCTGTTGTCCACTGCTGAAATGATAATGCTTCCTTAGTGACTATAGTAACATTAAAAAACAGGGGTCATTTCTTCTATTATTTACCATTATTATTATTATTATTTATGTAGGTCTTTGCAAGTGTTTTCTAACTTAAGGTTTTCTACAGTCGTGGCTAATTGGCAAATTTTAATCCATTTAGTACAAATCATGTATACGAAACATTACTGCTAACCAAAGCCCCCCATTGTTTGTTTTTAATTGATAATTTTGTTTCACCTGTGCTCCAGATAGCCACTGTTCCATTAATTGCAGTATGAAATGATTTCCAGAGATTTCAGACTTGTTTTTGATTGGTCATTCTTTACAGAGAAATAATGTGTTCTTTTATTTTTGTCAAAGCTCAGTCGTTCGTCTCAGTTGTTTTGTTCTAATGGAGTGCAGTCTTTTCCAATCAAACTGCACTCAGACCTCCATCGTGGCACAGTGGTAACATTAACTTTGAAACTAATAAAAACTGACATTATGTTTTTCGAGATAGGATCTATGTGAGCTGCAAGCTTTCACTGAAATAATTGGAAATCATCAATTGTATGATTTCTAGTTGAGGAAAACACAATTTAGAAATTGAAAACATCACTGTGCTTGAAAAAGAGAGAGCAGTCATTTCAAGAGATTTATCCTAAAAAGACTAATTGGATTGTATAGTACTGAAGGCATTTTCATGATAAACGAGGTTATATGTTTCTGTTGTAACTGTCTTATAGGCCTCGTCCAACGGCCCTGCCTGGTGCTGGTGGCTGCTGTCAGTCCTCCAGCTGGACCCTGCCTATCAGACAACCGTTCTGTCTCTGACCTCACTCAAAGACCGCTTGGGACACCTCCGCCTCGTCCTTGAGTACTTCTCTCAGAGCTAGACCCCACAGCACAGTGGTACTGACTGTGGCTCCAGCCAGCTGAGAGTCAAATATTACGCACACACAGACAGATGGAGTGAAACCAATGAATGCACTCACACCATAGAGTCTGGGGGTTGGGTTTTTTGGACTACTCTGAATCATAGAGGGACTGTTAAAGTCACAGCTCAAGGCCAAATCACCTGGTCAAAAGCAGAAAGATAGTGATTTTATTTTAAAACATGGAGCAGTTGTACAGGGGTGGATTTATGTTGTTTGAGTTTGCATTTATCTTTCTTACACCATTTTCTTCCCTGGGAATTAAAGAGGTTTCAGAATAGTTTCTGAACACACACTGTACTTGCTGTACCAGCAAGAACTGCATGACTAACCAAAGATGCTTCTTATTTAAGGTCATCAAAAGTGGTTAATTATTATTTGTGGATAAAGGAAATCTGCTCATTTTCTAAAAAATTTTACTGAAAATCTACACTAGGTGTCACTGTTTGTCCAATTATTACAAACATGAAGAACATGCTACAGCATCAGCCAAGCTATTGCAGTATACTGTACTGCCATGTGTTGCTTATTCAAATAAGACTCTTTGCATTAACGTAGCTAAGTTTGGAGTGAGAATAAATATTGATAGCACTAAACAATTTGTAGAGAATTTTTCAGGACTATGCACATCAGAGGATTATCCATGTGTTGCAAGTAATCATTTTGGATCCCCTGAGTGATTGTCGTTTCCTGGAGGTGATGCTTGCATTTTAGTTGCATTTATTGGCCTTGATAGCGATTGACTGTGGCTTACTTTATGCTATTGAGTAATCTTAAAAGATCCCTATTAAGTATTAGTAAATATTGCAATAATAAATTGTAGTGTCTCTTGGAATGGCGGCAACTGGAGGATGTTTTTTAATGAATGAACTGTCTTTGGACGCTGTTTGTTATCATTTGATGGTAAAAAGTCTTCTGTGTAATTCTGAAAATGAGGAGATGGGGTCAGTGAGTGGACGATTCAAGTGTACCAGCATTGTTTTACAGTATGAACCTGTGTGATCATGTGTGTTGATGGTCAGGTATGGATGCAGCACTGTATGCATGTGTGTCCACTGTTAAAGAAAGAGTAATTTTTTGACCGTCGCCATCTTCATTAGCTTATGTGTAGGCCACAACACCTACCTCTGGCCTCTACCGTGTCTCCCTGTCTGTTCGGCCTCTAACACCAGTCATGGTGCCTCTGAGTGCCTGGGCCAACACGCCTGGAGACCCGCAAGTCTTAGAGTTACTCCACAATACAGAGGGTGGACTGTGTGATTTTTGCCATTGACTCTCATTGATATAGTGCTACATTCCATAGAATGTTAAAGCTGCAATGATACATGTAGTTAATTTACTAACAAATACGGGCTTAACTGGGTGAAACGAGAGAGCTTATGTTTGTGTTGTTTTTTATTTTGATTAATGTGCCATAAATATTTCCATGTTATGTGTTTTATAGGGATAGGTAGCTGAATAGTAACTGTGTTTATGTTTGTCTACATCACAGATTCTGACTTTTCTGGCTTTCAATCTCATACTTTGTATGGTGGACAGTGAACTACCATTTTGTCATGGCCAACATATCACTTTAAACAGTCAGAATTAGTCCAGCAAACACACTACAGTTAAGCGTGATATTGTATATATAGCTTAAAATAAAAGGGGTAATCAAGAGACTTGATACGCACAAAAGTGTCCCACTGAAGGACAAACTAATGGACAGAGAGATGGATACTGGAGCAGCATTGGTTTCCTGAGCAACAGGCTAATCTCCGAACTATGACTTGGGAACTAATATTTACTTGAGGAGAACAAACACCATTTTTACAATCTCTTATAATGGGCGAATGGATTTTGAAATTTTTGAATCCATCAAGGAATAAGATCAGAGTCTGAGACTCTAATGTGCCAGTTACCGTGACATTTTTCACAAGCTGTTGACACTGAAAAATGGGAAGCATCACAAAGGTCAGTTTCCTGCTACTAGACATGATTTAAGCTTATTCAAATCAAAAAGGGATTGAAATTCTCATAGAATTTTTTTTGAATGACCAGCGTCATGAGCCTTTGTGGTAAACACATGACAGCAATACATGACCACAAGTCTATGGCCACTGATTCAGATTTCACTCCCTTCTCACACTTCTTGTTAGACAAAACCATATTTTTGCAAAGTGAAATGATTTTGTGTGTTTTGTTTTCTGATGCTCAGCTGCAGTCTCCCACACATTTTCTCTGTTTTTCAATCATTTCTGTGTATCACTGTCATTACTTAAAGATACAGCCTTTCAATGAATAAATTGGTGATGCTCTGTATGTTGATCACAGCGGACGGTCTAACAATGGCTTAACTCTTATCTCTGCACCTGTGTGCTTAAATGCTAAATATATTTGACAAATCAATTATTTCACCTCTTTGTTTTTGAACTATTTGTCAACTTTGAGTTAAATTTGCCTGTAATCTTTTAATAGGTTCAATGTCAATGTTGCTGATGCATTTTGCCCCTTTTAATCCTTTGGCAGGCGTCCGTTAGCCACAGTTGCAGTATAATTAACTATCAGAAAATGTTCTCCAACACAGTTAAAACATTTTGCACTGAAACCACATTGTCTCCAATGCAGAACACGGAGCATAGCAAGTGACTCGTTCTTGGCAGCAATCCCCCGTGATAACGAGTCTTACACTTGTGTACTTGGCAAAGGCTGTGAAAAGCACAATGGTTTCCTGCTATCTGCTGCAGCTTTGCAGGAAACGTTGGCTGATGTGGTCTGATGGTCAGTGGTCTGTGGGCTGTGTGTAAGACTACAGACATGCCTGCTCTTCTCTGCACAAATACCTCCACACTAGTATATTTAAACCCAGTGAAACTGACAGTTTTTAGCCTGTCGATTTATTTGTATTCATTCCTCCACCTCCCAGCCAATAGCAGTAAATTACCGTGATCTGATTATTATTTATTTGCTTGCCCCATGGATGACTTTTTAAATGTTATTATAAATAAAGCTTATCGAAGCAAATCCTGCATTATCTTCATTTAATGTGCCTGTTCTGTGTCTTAGTGATTTGAATGTTATGCCACCAGTATTTTGGTCATTAAGGTGATTATTACAAGCCAAATGGAAGTGGTGCGATCTATTGCAATTCACAGCATGAGAGAAATTGGTACAGAGGAGGGGTGATGGGAGTGAAACATGCCTCACATACTGATAGAAAGACACTTTGGCATGGAAACAGTTATAATTACTGGGAGAATTGTGAAGTGCTGCAGCTGCAGCAGAATGAAAGAAGCCTTCGGTTTGCTCTTGTGGATAGGAATTAAAATTAGGATGGATAGAATGGGTATTCCCACTGAATGTCCAATTGGATGATATATTTAGATTTACTGCCAAGACTTTTCATAATATAATAGCAGAGAAATGGCAGGGGTTACAAGAACAAAATATTTTTATTGATTAGTGGGGCACGTGTCTGGAATAGCATCTTGCTTGTGTAAAGTTGTAAACAGTTACTTCTTATCTAATACAACCAGTTTGTAATCTGAGAGGAAGCTACTGTAAAGTGTGGACCTTTCAAAAGCACAAGCAAAAAAAAATGTGAACAAATCTGAAGGTCTGTAAACACATGCTATGAACAAAGTTTCCACCAGGGGGCAGTCTGTAGCTGTGGAAGAATAATAGAGAGTTGCACAAATGGATTCACACTTTACAAACAAGAAGAAATCTCATGAGAATGTGTCTTTTCCATTTTATACAAGCTCACAGTGATCATGTTAGTGTCACAGATCAGGTCAAAAGGTAGAATCTGGCTGGCAGGGAGAGCGAAGCATGAAACAAGCTGGGAGGAAGTAGTCATTTCCCATGCAGCTACAAAAAGAAGAGAAATTAGAGAAAGTGAAAAAAAAGGATGCGTGAGTGTTGGCGTGCATGAGCTACACTCCTCTCCGAACAAGAAGGGAAAAAAAAGAAACAGCGTAGCAGAAGTGAGGCATGTTTCATGCCAACATCCTCTGCATAGGAAGCAGGCAGATGAAAAGAGGTTTCACTGGCTTCAGCGGGGTTCTGTAATGCAGCTCAGCGTCTACATCAAAGCCCATTACATTTGAAGAATGCCACAGCTTTTCTGTACTAAATTGATCCATCGGCTTGCGCTGACTCCCTGCTTGTGTATGACTGAGTAAGGATGACAGGCGTTTTGTAGGAGTTATCACAAAGGGGGGAACCGGCTGTGTGTGTCTGTGCGTGTGTGAGTGTGTGTGTTTGGATGTGTACGTGTCTGCTGTTAAAAGGACCAAATTTCCTCATAGGGATAGAAATATTTTAAAAAAATCTTTCCCTGAGAGGATATTTTGACGAGTTTTTGGGTTAGAATTTAGGTTTGGGGATTAAAATTGGAATTTATGTTAAGTGAGGGTCAAGGTGAGAAATACAACAGAGAGAATGGTGTCAATATAAGTCCTCAAAAGCATATTACAAATGAGTGTGAGCATGTGTGTAAATCTTTAATAATTATCCTCCATAATTATGAAACAACTCACTTGGGTCTCCACAAAAATAGAGCAGTCTACTCTCTGTGCAATATAGAATAACAGCAAGGGAGTCACAGAGAACATCAGAGGATGAATGCAGCTCTGTTGTCATAGGAACAAAACCCAGCCTGGCAAACCTCAATGTCAAGAGCAATATTATCAATTAGGAAATTGTGAAACTTTGAAGTGAAAAGCATCTTGTTTACCTTATGCAGCCTGAAAGACAACACACAGGGAGCTAACTCCTGCTGATATAAGTGTGGTAAATTGAAACAGAGTGAAGGGGAGAGAAAGATAGTGGCAAAGAGCTCAAGTTGCCAAATGTGTGTGTGTGTGCGTGCGTGCGTGCGTGCGTGCGTGCCTGCATGCATGTGTGTTCTGCACTGCTCAATGCCCCTCTTCTGTGGAGGATTACAGTTTTCAGTGTGTGTGTGTGTGTGTGTGTGTGTGTGTGTTTGTGTGTGTTCTCCTTTGGGTCTGAGGCTGACAAACCTTGCTTGTTTCTGTCTTTGTATAATCCCCCTGAGTGTCAACACGATGATAAACCCATGAGTATACTCTTGTGTGTCAGTGCCTCTGAGAGCCAAGGTAAACATATTGGCCACCTGCCTCTGCAACCACCATGGGACACATCAGAAATACCTTGATATAAAGAAACACAAGAGATCAAAAAGAAAAAAAAAGACAAAAGACAAAGACACCCGGCCCAGAAAGAGGCATTGTGTTGCAGGATTAAGCAACAAAATTCTTTCCTTTCTTCTCCCTAAAGCTCCCCCTCGAAGAAGACACTTGATGATTCAAGCCTTCAACTTAAGATTTGTGAGGCATACAAAAGAATTTGACCTTCCTTGTTCCATGATTGATAGTTTAACTTGTCACAAAAGATGGGTTAGCTCCTTTGCCCCTCTACAAAATAAATATCGGAGGCAACCCTGGCACAGATTGAGTGGGTTAGAGGGGACAAATAATAAAACATGGGAGTCCTTTTATATTCTGGTGATTTCTTGTGGAAAAAAAACCAAACAAAAACAAATGAAGCAGATCGGGATCACCTACTGGGAGATGAAAGACAGGAGAAACAGGAAGTGGAGGATTGGAGCGAGGGGCACTGCAGGAGACATGATGTCATGCAACTGGCTCACTGATTCGTAGAGTTACCGCCTGCTGGGACACACACCTGGCTGTGGGGCTCCTTTCAGATGGTCCTCACAGTTGTATGAAGCAACTGTGTCCATGGTCTCCATGTCTCCCTTGTTTATATATTTACATACCTGAAGGACAGAGAGATAGAGCCAAATTAGATAAAGGCAGGTTATGCCCAAATACAGTTTGTAACAGCAATGTGAGTGTGTGTGTGCAATAGGTTTTTGAAAGTGTGTTTTAATGTGTATCCAAGGCCAGCAGTATGCTCCAGGCTAAATTAAAGCCAGTGTGTTTGTGCAGACAAAATTTTTGCAATCAAAAACAGTGCCATATTTGGCTTCACCCACAGCAAATTTAGCACTACCTTTTTTTTACCACTTGTCAACCAGTTACTTGTCAACAGTGACATCTAACGGATGTATTTCACTTTAAAAAAAAAAAAAAAAAGTATTAATCTCTTTCCATTGTTCCCTTAAACTCTCAAGTTTCACGATCTGCACATCAAACCTCACTGACCCACCAGTGAGTGAGTCGATACAAACCCATGCCCTGCAACCAAACAGTGTTCAAGCCCCCAGAAATGTATTTCAAATTCTAGTGGAAAACCTAAGGTTTCCAAAGATACCAAACATATCAGTCTGAATTCTGTGGAAATGTGTGCAAAATGATGCGGGTAAATAAAAAGTAAAATAATGTAAGTAGGCTAGTACTGAAGTCAGTAAGTAAAATAAAAAAGGAGAGTAAATAATGGAGTTACATTCATCAGGTAACCAGAAAAAGCAAATTAATGCTACCATTGCTCTTTGTCTGCTAATTGTGTAAAATGGCAACTGTTCGCTAACACATTAGCCCTATCAACTTTAGAGGGTAATATCATCTGTCAGTGCTGTGTTTACAACTTGTTCTGCAGCCTCCAAGTGGCTAAAAAAATGTATTATTACTGCCTTCAGGGAAAAAAGAGGGAACCCCTGTGACAAGGGTTAAATCCAACACAACTCACGTATCTTCACATGAGCTAGCTGTGTTATATTCAAAAGCATTTCAAATTCTTTAGTGAGACCAGCACCATGAGCGTTTGATTCCTGTGAAGTAAAGAAGCAGAGAACAAGTCAAACTAGACTCTCAAAGTTTAGCAAGGCAAAAGATAGATATCTGCTTTAGAAAAGGATGACAGGATGCTAGGAGACATATAGCAGAGATAACTTTTGAATAATCACCATCTTAATAATGAAAAACAGTGTGACAGATCATATCTACAACAAGTTCCAAGACAGTAGAGAGGATAATGATCGCGATAAAGATGATGAAAGAAGGAAATAAGTAGTTGAGGGAAAGTGAGATGATGCAGTGGAAGTGGAGGAGGAGGGATTCAGGAAAGAAAAGGAGCTGAGAGGAGTGATTCAGAGGACAGGTCCGTTTTACAAATAAGCACATTTCAATAAATACAGTGATATCAGTCTATTTCATCCCTTCACCTGGTGGTCATAATTTTCCCAGCGGCAAGTCATCATGGCGTTCTCACAGGAGAGCACGCCTCCCCTTGGGTGAGTTTGGGATTTAAGTTTGTTGCAAAGCAAAGGTGTGACTGGAAGATAAGGAGACGACTGAATAGAAACATCAGAAGCCAAAGCTGTGGAGATCATATTTACTGTGGAGCCCTCGGGTCTTATCATTACAGTAAGTCCTGTAACAAAGGAACAATATCCAGCAGCAGGGGAAAGTGAAAAGTTAGATGTGCTGTGGATGAAAGAAAGAAAGAAAGAAAGAAAGAAAGAAAGATTTCCTGAAACATGAAATATGCACACCATGAGCACAGTGACTAAGTAAAGCATCTCAGCATCCCTGAGCACAGGGACTTTCTCAGATTTTGATGCTTGGTTGTCATGGAGGCGAAGCAGTCGGCCTTGGTTACCGTTACATTGATAATCTGCTCAGTGGGCATTTCTTAATTAGATCACTGTTGGACACAGACATCCTGTGTATTCAGGGACAATATTTAAAGGTGTCTGCGCGCGTGTGTGTGTGTGTGTGTGTGTGTGTGTGTGTGTGTGTGTGCATGCATGCATGCATCCATCCAAATAATAATGTCCGTCTCTACATCTGTATGCAGCTTATATCTTCCCTGAGCCTCCCTGAGGCTGCTGCACAAACACTTGACGTCAGCATCTGTAGAAACAAACAGTCCTCCCATGTCTTAAATAGGCACTTAGTGTGAGCAATGAGACTCATTTATTTCAACTTGTGCAGAATGCGGAAAATGTTCCAAGCAGGAGGCCAAAACCACTTGACTGAAGTTACGAGTTTATGCAAAGTTTTTAAGACTCAAAAGTCCACGTGGTCATCCCTGAAAGATGAGACACAATCCGTCCTAATACTGAGTGACAGTGGCATGGATCATTATGACGCACAACTACATCTGTCTCCATTTGAGCAGCATGGTCCAACTCAAAACACAGCAGGAGAACAGTTAGAGGGCTGGATATGCTTCATTAGATCCACACATCCCGACAGGTGACCGCAGTGTGCTCAGTGTGAATATTCATTGGAGGAAGTTTAGCTTTTAGTTTAGTGTTTGTTTGTAATATATATTAAGAGTTTTATCATGTGGCAGAGGGAACTCTGGGAGGCTATTTGAGGGAGTGCTTCAATAATGCTCTCCAACTTCTAAAGAATATCTCTCTTTTATACTCCCCCATAAAGAGATGTGGAACCGCATGTGCACATTTATTTGTGAATATTCATATGCCACAGTGCGCTTTCTGTCTGTTTTGCCTAAGGGGAACACTTGAAGAGACATATGACAACAAGACACAAAATCATTTTAAAACTGGTGAAAAAAAAATTATACCATTATGCATCATTGGTGTTCAAGAGTGGGAGCACACACTAACATGCACACACACACACACACACACACACATGTACTTTCTCACATACGCTCTCATACAAAAGCATGTGCTGGAGCTTTGTGAGTGCGGTGTGTGTCTCCTGTGGGGGATTTGCAGAACATAGCAGTGAACATAGCGCAGGATTTCTGTCATCATTGAACACATGGGGAGAGGAGTCTGCCTAGACAGCAGCATTGACAGATTGCATGAATAATTTAGGAACAAAGTGAGAGGCCTCATAGACCTCTGAATCACTACCAATGACAGCTGCCTGCTCCGACTTTGGCTCCTCTCTCATCTTTTTTAATGCATATTATTTCCATAAATTCCTCTCCTTACATTTCTAAGCTGTGTCCAGGCGCAAAGGGCACAGTGCTGAATCTCTGACATGTGAACAGAGGCTATGACCTGAGGGATGAGGGAAGATGACTTTTGGAAAACAACAGAAGAGATGGCCTTGAGATTTCCCTCATAGTTTTCTTGAAACCATGAAACCTAAAGTGCTTTACCTTCTTGGCTAAATTTATAGGAAGGAGGTGTGGAGGAGGCGGACTGGACATAAATATCAATTACAGTGTTACTGTAGATGATAAATGGGACATGACAAAATGATTTCTAAGGGATTCACACTTGGATCATAAGCATTCTATAAAAGGTGGCAGACAGTCTGTATTGATTAGCAATTTCCAGTCAGATATAATTGGGGGATGGTGATTAGTGGAGAAAAGGGGGTCTGGAGGGGAGAAGGGAGGAGACAAAAATCAAATCTGGTGGAAAATGATTAAAAATGTGGTTGCTGCATTGCAGATGTCCAGTATCAGTCAACAACAAGCTACAACATCAGTGGTGTGATTAAACTTTTAAAGAGGCAGATGTGCAAAATACAGATGTTGTAATTTACCATCTTGATGCTCCGCTCTCACAGTCATCAGTGAAGACAAAACAACAAAGCTCGTTACTGAAGCCAAATCATTATTTACATTTGCATAATCATCACTACCGAGGAACAATAGCTTTGATTGTCATTATTTGGCCAGTAGAAGAACATTACAAGGAGATGCAACTCTGAGCAAAACTTTCTACATACTTTGATATATCAAGACAAGGTTTTGCATGTATATACCAAAGCTAGAATGATATCAGCTGATATCAGCATGTGGCACAGCTACTTTCATTTATGAATTTGTCAGCCAATAAGTAACAAGAAACTGCAGCACATATACATGTACATATACAGTATGTGGACATGCATGTTATGTATACCCAAATGTTGAAGTAGACAGGCGACAAACTGGCCCACTTCACTGCACCATGTTTGAATTTAAGCCAAGCTGCAGGGGTTGATATATTCACTTGAGCTCATGATTAAAGAGGGTTTAAAGCCCTGTCTGGAGTGTGTGTTTGTGTGTGTCATAGCAAGGGAGGGTGGGATATGGTAGTCAAAAAGGATTGCAGGCTGTAGCATCAGCGCCTGCAGCCTTGCTCCAAAGTGTTTGGACTGATGTTAACTTTGGACAACTTGTCCCGACAGCAGCAACTTCAGAAGTGTGATCCAAGTAATTTCTCCGAGGCAACCAAAAACAATCAAGGTAGATACAGCCTATATCCCACAAGGCACTCTATAATCCCCATAGCCTTTATTAAAGAGTGACCTTTTTCATCATGGATTAAAAAAAAAAAAAATCACCAAATCCAGTGATTTTTTAAATGGCCTCTTTGCAGAAGAAGTGATTAGAGGCAGCATTCCTGTTCCCCATGTCACGTACAGAGGGACTGGCAGACAGACCTACTGTAATCTGCATTTTTACCCCCCCCCCCTCCTTTTTCAAAGAGGAAGTTGAAGGTTTATTAGAGTGGGTGGCCTGTGATTGTGTTTTAATGAGAGAATGACTGCGGAGGGGAGATAAGGCACCCAGTTCAGGCTGAGAGGTCCTTGGTGGGATTAGAATAATCATCAAAAAACGCCATGTCTTTAAAAAACACACAATGGAACAGGGTCGCTCCTGTCATCCTCCACTCTTCCGCCCATTCATCCCTCCATTCTCTCCATCCCTCCACCCCAACAGTCAGCCAATTGACATTCCAGGGTGATGGTCCGCTGCTTGCAGTGGAATGTGACATTTCCTCTCATCACTCTCTGTACCGAGCCAAATGTGCGGTTTTAGACAGGGACAGTGACAAAACGTGGAAAAAAAAAGGGGGGGGGGGATGTGATAGATGTGAGAGCGTGAGGGGGCACAGAAAGAGAGAGAGAGGGAGGGAGATGGAGCAAAATAAAGATGCATACAAGTACTAAATTAATGCAAGCTAATGATAATGAGGCATTCAGATATATGCAGCATCATTAGCCATCAAGATTTCAGTGTTTCTGTGTTCCTGTGTAAACTTCATTTACATGTTCCCTGTTTAATGTCAACAATCAACCGCTGGCTTTGAGTTGCATTATGGAAATCAGCAGCATGAGAAGGATAAATATAATAGTACTTTTCATTTAGGCTTCCTATAAATGTCATATGCTAATGCGACATTAAGACTTGTTATATACTTGCTTCTTAGTAGCACAAATGCACAGACAACTGGCTGAGACACAACTGTTGTTCACATCTTCATATTTTGTGTTCAGCATTAAAAGCATTAAAAAGGGACAGAACAGCTTCCTATCTTGTACAAGGTAAATATAATTCACCATGGAGACACTTGTGTCAAACTTGCATTAAGTGTTTTTTTTTTTTTGCCACTCGGGACAGTGGAAACAAGCTGTAAACACAACACAGAGATATTATCACCTTATCAAGTTGATATGGTGAAGTTGTTTGCAAACAGTTGGTACAGGATAATCTCTCAGACCAAGTGATTAATGTAAGTCTCATATTCACTCATTTTAGCTCTGTTTTGTTCTCCACCAACTCCTGAGGGAAAGATAACGATATTTGATAATATAAAATGTATTTATCTGCTAAATGTTTACGAGCCGTTCGCTTACTTTGTTTGTATAACATGTGGTGGGTTTATCAGTGATTTATCACCAAAACAAGGTTGAGGAGAGTAAACCAAAGCAGTGAAGTGGCTGGCAGGCATGAGAGAGTGAGCTGAAAGGGACTAAAACGGTCTGTCGATGGGCACTGCAGAGTCCGGTGATAATTATCTGTAGTTCTGTCTTCTTTCACATACATGCAGTCATTCAATCCCTTATTAATATAAAAACTTTAATTATGGCAGCTTTAATGTTTAGATCACAGAAAAAAAAAAAACTTCCCTACTGTGCTTAACTGCATCTTGTGGACTCTTTTTCTCAAGTTCATTTCTAACACAAATGCATTGTTTTAAAGTGAGTATAGTTTGAGCCTAATTCTATCTCAGACATTTAAATTAGATCTGAGCGGAGAATATTTAGATTAGATTAGAATAAAATAAATTCAAAGGCTGCATTGTTAAGCAGATTGGTGTGAAACTGTGATGTGTGCTGAGAAGATGATTTAACATCTTTTCCTCAATTTTTTTAAAATCATCTCTCAGCAGTGTTGTGGGCTTGGAGCTGCAAGTACATGGTGGAAGTAGACCTAATTTGTGCATTGAGACTTCTCTCATATGTGATTTACATACTTCAGGGGACCATAAATGATAAATGTTTCTTAGACAAAAGTTCAAATTTGGGGTGAAATAAAGGTGAAGACAAAGAAAGGGAATGAAAAGATGTTAGTTACTTTGGGTTGATGGTAAAAAAACAATAGTACAAATGAAGTTGTATCTCTATGGAAACCCCACTGGAGACAAAAAAGAGCTCCAGTTGGATCATACCCTGGTTAGCTATTGTTTGATTATTGATAAGGATGGCCTGATCGCAAAGAGGAACTGAACCTGTGCTGGAGAGTCTCAAAAAACCCACCTCACCACTTTACCTGAAGAGCATGTGTGGGATGAAGTGTGTGAATATCATCATTACCTTGTGTGTGTGTGAGGGAGTGAAAGTTCAAGAGGTGTCTGAGAGCATCTGCTGTTGTCAGTAACACCTCCATCACCGTGCATGTGTTGTCCTTTTCCCAACCTGATCTCACTGTACACCCAATTATGGTGTGTCTTTAATATCAGTTTCCTCTGTGAGTTTAGTGTTAGTCATTAAGATCTGAGCAGAAACCTGACGCCAATTTCAAGGTGGCTCTTATCAACGAGTTGTGATGTCACAGTCCAAAGGTGTTTAACATTGATAGAAGCCACACAAACACGGTTACGGTCACGCAGCCCGAAACGCAAAAGATGCCACAGAGGGCGCCGTGCAACTTTCATTCAAATGATCAAACAGAGAGAACCTGAGTGTGAAAAGGTCATAAAACCCTGCAGGGGACAGGGGATATGTGAACTCTCTTCAACTGGAACTCTCCCTTATTTACCACTCTTTAAATGCTGTTTAAATCAGGCCAGCTAATCTGAAAGGCTTTACCAGTGCTGATGTGTGTGTATACACTTTGTGACAGAGAGAGAGAGAGAGAGAGAGGGGGCGAGAGGAGGGAGAGGGATAGAAAGAGAGAGGGAGAGTTTGTTTGCGGCCTCTCTCTACAGGGAGAGGGGGGATTATGTTTCTCTGCTGTCATGTGTTCTGACATTCAGAATGTTATTAAACTTCAACAGGCTGAGCTCAGGGTTCACTGATTACTCTTATTGGGGCTGAATCCATTATTCAGGGTTTACTTCACACCATGTGTTTACCAAAGTCACAATCACACCTGCACGCTGCACCCACTGATGCATGTACACCTGCACATGTACTCCTAAATGCATACGGCACATGCATACATGCATTCTCCTTCCAGATGCTCACTAACACACACACACACACACACACACACACACACACACACACACACATCAGTGCATTAGACTAAATGCGCCATTACCGCAATAATACATTTGAGGTAATGTGACTGTCTTGGAAAATTTGATTTGTGTGCCTACTAAATATGCATTGGGCCAGCGGCAAGGATAAGGCTGAAATTTCAAGTTAAGGATGTTTCTACAGTGATGTGAGTGTCTTTCATGTGAACTCTGACACTGACAATGCGAACAGAAAAAACTGTCTGTTTAAACTGAACAGATTGCCCACTCACAGCTCCCAGCAACCACACCACTGTGCACTGACTGGTAGAATGAAAAATGTCTAATAGTGTCAAAAACCTGTTCCTTTTCAACAAATGGCAGCGACAATGGAAGCGTTGCTTTGCAGTGAAGGGATTTAAAAAGGGAATTTTTGGCCTATTGAGACAAATATTACATTTAAATAGAGGGTATTTCCTCTTCCTTGGATTTTGACCCTATCCACCAGAGAGATTGGCTGGGAGTCCACCTGGGTTGTGCAGGGAGGCTCCCGTACTTTGATCACTGTGGAAAGTAGCCCTGCTCCATAATCCCCTCATCTGTCATTCTGTCTCAGGCGATGTGTGCTGCCATACATCTCCCCCTCACTCGCTCTCCTGCTTTCCAGCTCTTTCTGTCTCCAGCACCGCGTTCACTACCTCCATCCATCTTGCCCTCAAAGCCGCCTTCTGCCTGCGTCCACCGAGATGGACAGATGGGAAACAGAGGGAAGAGAAGCAGGGTTCAGGGCGAAAGCTTTCCCTTAACTTTGGGAGGGCTGGCAGCAGAGCAACTTTTCTGCCCCCCCCAACAATGAGGAGGCACATATCTCAAACAGGGACAGTTAATCTTAAGAGCATCGGACTAACAGGCTCTGTCTCGTGATTGACTGTCCCTTTCAGTCGGTCCCTGGGTGACCCTCAACGCCACAGAGACATGGGAGGCCCAATAAAGCTCCAACTGGATAATAACTCACCATAACCTCATACGTTTTCATTTACAGAGCAATATAATCGCATTACCAGTTATAAATCAACAGCTAATGGGATAAGTGAAGCCTCAAACTGTGAGCCGTGATGTGTGTACTGACCACTGAGGTGCTGAAGCAATATTTAAGACACTCCTGCCTCAGGCCACGTGTAGTATCTGTGTCTGAGCGGCTGTACAGTGTGGTCAGAAGGCGACACTTTTTCTCTTTGGTTTGTTTATTCTGTGCTGCAGCGCAATCACTTTGGAGTGAAACAATTGACTTTCAGCTTTAATTTGAACTATTTGCATCCACATCAGATAATCACTGTGGCTCTTTTTTATTGTAGGGAATAGAAATTCATTTACAAATGAACACAGCTTAGAGCCACTATATGTAAGATTAAAACAGTTCAGGGCTTTGGTTTGGTCTTAAGCAAGAACCAAGACAGAGAATAAATGTATTTCTTTAAAAAGAAATCTGACATAAAAAAGTGAAGATACTGTCATATTTTTTATAAATGACTTGTTACTACTGATGCATTGACACTGTTGGCGAGTAGTGATCTGTAGTTTAATTACATTTTGCTGCAGCTTGCTGGTACTTCAGCTTTGTTCTCAAGTGCATAATGATTCAAGTAGTTAAATTACATTTTTATGGCCCAAACAATTTTGGGCCATAAAAGTGAGGCATATCCTGGCATTGCATTCGTCAGGCAGTCCACACCACACACTTTACCTTTGTGTAGAACATGTGCAAAAGCCAAGAGCAGAGCTCTCATCTGACCTCGTAATCACTCTTTTTGGAACATGAGTTTGGAGACATCACATAATTACCTGCATAGCCCCAACCAACTTACACCTAAAGGTATCATCAGTCAGGGAAATTGAACACGTTTGTATCTTGCGCGCACGCGCACGCGCGCACACACACACACACACACACACACACACACACACACACACACACACACACACACACACACACACACCCTTAAAATCTCATGTCTTCACAATGTCTTCTATGTCACTTTCTGTTTTTTAACCAATAATAATGATAATGATAATAATAATAATAATAAAAGACGTCCTATGTGAGCTTAGCTACACCACTGTCTTTGCCCCTTAAAAACTTTATTCTGCTGTGTTTTCCTAAAACTGAAGATCTATGTGTAAATGAGGCAGCAAGTTCTTGACAGTCAGCACTTCAGCACCTCAATTGTTGTTTATTTCAAATCAATGCACTGCAGTACAGAGCCAAAACAATTTAAAACGTGTGTGTGTGTGTGTGTGTGTGTGTGTGTGTGTGTGTGTGTGTGTGTGTGTGTGTATTGTAAAAAGACATGCATACGTACAGTATATACTGGTATGTGTTTGAAATCAAACAAGCACTATGAGACTGTCCTGAGGCGATGTCTGTGTATTGTCAGTGTACTGTTAGATGCTGTCTTCAGATCTCATCCTGCTGCAAGTGCCAGTCACTCAGACAGAGCGAAACGGCCCGAGGGCTGGATGGATGAGAGGCGAGAGGTGCTACATGCTATCGTACAGGGCTTCTGTTTTGCACCATCTCTGTGGGCGGAGTGTGTATGTGTGTGTATGTGTGCACTTTGGGCTTATGTGCACTAATGTCCATGTCTGTGTGTGTGTCTTTGCTCATGTATATGAGCGGAACAAAACTCCCACTCAGAAATGTGTGCAGCCACAGCCTGCAGCTGCTTGTGGGTCTATGCAACACACACACACACACAAACACACACAAACACACACACACACACACACAAACACACACAAACACACACAAACACACACACACACACACACACACACGGAGGAACAAGGAGAGGACAAAGGGGGAGACAGGTGAATTGCAAGTGACTTAAAAAGATAAGAGTCAACATTCATGAAGCTGTGTGTAACTCTGCCTTTTTGCCATAGACTGAGGCAGTTTACTCAAGCTGTTGGAATGAGGAGAGAGCATTTCCTCCCTGACGGCTGCGAGACTTTTACTCCATTCTTCCAACACAAGCTGGCAGCAGCGTCTTCACCACTATTGATTTCCCTTCCTCCTCTATTTGGAAATACATGGCTCACATGCCAGGAGGAGACACCGCAACAAAGTTAGACTACCTCTCTTCATAACAGTATTATTGAAATGCAAAGGAAGAGAAGGAGAGAGCTTGGGAACAGACCTGCTTTGGGAAAACAAAAAACGCCCACAGCTAAAATCAATAAGCACCACCATGACACACACAAACAAGTATAACCACCCAAATTTATTACTTCATGACAATATTCTCACAATTACTAGCTCCTGAGCGTGCACAGACACACACACACACACACACACACACACACACACACACACACAATATACTAAGAGTTCAAAGGTTCATGGAATAATGATTTAAATGTTGATGCCTTCACAGAAACGGGAGCTTCCAACAGTATCTGAAGTTTATTGTAGCATATCAAAACATCCTTCATGATGCACCTTAATGAACCACAGTCCCAAGTATCCACTCATGTGCCAACTGCAACCCAGAAGTAAATACTGACAAATGTTTTACAGCTGTTGTTTTATCATAAAGAGACACCACTTATTAATGTAAGTTACAAACTTTATGCCTAACTTTCATGTCAGGCTAACAACAGCAACCTAGTTTTACTTCTGAAGCCAAGGAGGATTTCATACTACATTATTTTGTGTGGTCACAGCTTATGTAAAAAAAAAAAAAAAGCCCTTCACAATAATACACCCACTGTGAAGTAGCATTCTTTATCAGATTTGGGCACATTTATATCAGGCTAAGCATAAACAGTCAACTCAAATGCAGAACTCAAGACACATGGTAGTAAGATCAAAACATTTCAGTTATTTAGTTCTGGGTTTTGTACACAGGTAATCAGTCCAAAAATCAGGCAGTGGTATGAAAAACACAAGGCTAAAGCATAGTCCAAAAACAACAGAAAAACTAGTCACACACACTGGACAGCACGAGGAGGGGAGACTAGACACACACCAGTACAAAGACATACTGGCACAGAAGGAAGGGAAAAGAGACTATATACTCTGGGTGGGGGGGTGGGGGTAATTAGGCACAGGTGAAACACATCAGGGAGGAGCAGGTAATCACACAGGTGGGAAAAACATGAACAGGATGTGAAGGATCTGAAACAAGACGTGAGTTGAGGATTTCAAAAATAAAAAGAGAAATAATGACTGAAAACACTGGGAACAGATGAACATGACTTTAGACAGCAGAGTGGGATGTGACAGTTCACTTTCTTTTCCTTACCTTACCTGCAATACTCAGACTAACCAGCTGTGTACTGCAAAACAAGAACAATGTTGTTTTTTTATTCCCAAGGGATCATCACCTGATAATGCTAACTTATGAAATTACTAAGAAGTTTTATTGTTAAGTCTTTCCCCCCTCACCAATATAAACCGTGTATGTGGTGAATGGAAAGCCTGACAGACACAGTGTTGCTAATTAAATGGGTGGGCTTGGTAAACAGTTAATTTAATAAAAAATAAAAAAAATAAAAAAATAATGGCTTCCATTATACTCGTGTGAGTGATTCCACAGCTGTTTGTTCAGGTGTCTTCGAAACTGAACTTGTTGCAAATAAACTGTCCCTAATGTGTGAATATGTTTATTTCTGTGAACGTGTGTGTGTGTGTGTGTGTGTGTGTGTGTGTGTGTGTGTATGTGTGTGTGTGTGTGTGTGCGTGCGTGCGTGCGTGCGTGCGTGCGTGCGTGCGTGTGTGTGTCCACTTGTGTAGGTATGATGCCGCTGCTGCTCATCAACAGTTCTTTAATGAGACACACAGTGTGTGAGAAATCTGCACCTGGACACAATTAACCGCTATTCCATCTGAATGACTCCAGCCTGGAACAAGCTACTCTCCCATGTACTTTTCTTTGCTTTCTCCTGTCTCTTTTGTTTTGGATGCTTTCTGTTTTCTCATCAAAATTTCTTCTTCGCTCATACATAATATTCCTGCTGCCTTCACCACCATCAGTGCACCTGCAGGGGTCTCAGAGAAACTTCATTATTTCCCTGTCGAAGACATCTTTTTTTATTGTGCTCCTAAAGATATTATAGTTTCAAAGGACATCATAATTTTAGGATGTGATTTACTGGTCCTCAAAGATCCAGGACAGGTGATGCATCCAGATTTAATTTTAGATAAGGACTAATTACCTGCACTCTTAAAACCTGGGGACATGATTTCATTCTCCTCAGATAAATTTCATCCAAGGTGTGAGCTCAGAGTCAGTGTGTGGTGACTCTGTTAGTCCAGCGGGCAGTCCAGAGCATTCAGTATCACACACTAGACTTACAGCGAGGACAGGAAGTTAGCACAGACCCGTATATCTGATGTTAAATAAATAAGTGATGCTGGAAAACACATTGAAGTTGTTTGACAAGTCTCTTCTAACACCTTGTATCAAATTCACAAATGAGAATCTTGAGATTCGCAGGGTGAGAAGAAGTGGTAAACAAAAATGCAAAAAATCCTGTGACTCTTGAAACACCTTGCTTGGAAAAGAGAAAGAGAAGGAGAGAAAGGAGAGATGTTAATTATACATTGGGCCTTTAGCTGTCAGAGTGAGAGAGAAAGTGGGGCCTCTCCAGCTGTTGATGTCACTAATCATGGGGTGTGACACAGCATGACACCCTGCTATCTCAGCGTAACACACAAGCACAATGTACACAATAAGCACCACAGCACACAATGACACATTCTATATTTGTATCTTCATCATAGCGATAATTCCTTCCTCGAGGCCGAACAATAACATAAGAGACGGCTGTTGCATGAAATGTTTGGGGGGGTAATGAAAGTTATTTTTCGTTTTCACCCCTTATGCACACAGATGGAATTTGCAATGAATTTAAATGATGCGGGCAAGAAAATGGATAGATAAAATACGAACAAATAAATGGATCATCAGACAGAGTGTGTGCACATAGGTACACTGAGGATTTGTCTACCACCACCAGCTTCACTGACACGTCACAGTCATTTCGTGTGTGGAGTAATAACATTGTGGTGGTTCGATGTTAAAAAAAACACCATGCTATGGATGTTTCATAATGAAAAAGGGTGAAGATTTGAGAAACAGCTTTGACGAAACTGAAATTGGTCGTCAATATAACTGTCTAAAATTGAAGGCTGTAGTCCTTTGGCTTCATCTGTGTTCTAAATGTGCACAAAGGTGAACTAGGGATTTCAGAGTTTGTAGTACAATTTAGAAAATTACTGAGCCAAAAAAAAAAAGAGCTAATTTCCTGTTGCTGCATCAATGAAGAAAAAGCCTGCGAACTAGTTCAGGCGGTCGGCTCATATCTGCCGCCACACCCGTATGGCAAACACTTTTCACTGTCACATATTAGCATCCAAAAGGTCTCTCATATGAATCCACAGACAATAATCATCTAACTCTCCACTACGTATGGTGAGAGCTGTGGATTTTATGAAGGTTGTGGATGGTTTTACACTGAAACTATAGAAATGAACTATAGATTTAAGGTGCAAGCGCAGACTATTACTGTGTGTTTAAGGCTGTTTAATGAATATTGCAAAGGTTCTATGTTTTGATCTGCATTTACAGTTTCAGTTCGAGAATAGGTGACAGTTGATAGGATATACATAGAGTAAATGTGTATAGCTACATTTAGCATTATCGCTGCTACTAGCTGATGTTTCTCACTGGAAGTGTGGTTAAAAAATTGTAAGGGTGTGTCACAAATTCAATTCTAAACAGTGTTTTCACAGATCTATTTCACAAATTATTTCTTTATTTAATAGGGACAATACTATTTAACATAGTTCCAATAGAAAGCATAAAACTAATGTGTTGTACTACTGTGTTTATAGCTATTGCTAATTTTCAACTCTTGTCCCTGGTTGTGCTTTACATGGTGTAATTAAAATAGTAAGTTTTCATCATCATAAAACCATATGATTTCTACCCCAGTGCAGTGTGTGCATCCTCGAACCCCATCTACGGATCAGTGTTGTGTTTACAGCTCGTTGCACTGCCCCCAAGTGGCCAAAAAATAAATAATTGCAGGTTTAAGTTAAATGCCAAAAGGAACTGTATATCTTGGATGATGGTGGCATTGGAGGAATTATATTATGGTAAAAGTTTGACAACACAAAATGATGGCTGAATGAAATTGCAGAAACGGACCGGAATGTAGAAACTGGGCTCAAAGGTGATTCCTTAAAAAATGTAGAAAAAAAAGAAAAGAAAAAAAAAAGAATTTTTTGGAAAGAACTGAAGTCAAAGAGGAAGATTTGAGTAGTAAGAAGTATTAGGAACACTAAAGGGATAGCTCTATTACCAAAATGTGAATTTCTACAAATGTGTCAAAATGTGTCAAAACTGACAGCCTGGTGTGTCCTCTACCACAAACTGCAATGTCCCCAATTTGAGGACCTTGCATGTTGCATGTAATCACCATCTCTCTCTCTCTCTCTTCTCACACTTCCTGTTTATATTCTCCATCATAGAAAAATGCCAAAAACATGTACCTCTCTCTGTTCTGCACTTCTATCTTACTGTCTATGCAGGTCCATTTACCTGCTTTTATACAAGCGAATAATTCATCCAGACATATGCAAATTGGTTTGAGTGACATGCATGTGAACATGCTGCATAATTAAATGTTGCCTGCACTCACTCAAGTTGACAAAATTGGTTCTTTTTAATTGTTTTGCAGTTCTTGTAAGAATGGCTTTTTCTTCTTCTTCTTCTTCTGTCACATAAAGACAGACTGCCTGAGATTATTTTTTGGATCACTGCTTTCCTTTCAGACCCAGGCAGAGCTTTATCCTTCTCTGCCTGTTATATCTAAAGTCATATCCCATTTGCCCAAGGCACAGAGGGAGATATACGACTCCCGTTGAAATAAAACTGAAACTGAACCAATATACATAGTTGATTCCTTTATTCGGTTACAAAAGCATGATGACTTCCTTCCAGGACACTTTGGTTAGAAAAAAAAGTTTATTTCTCCAAAAGTTTGATTCCTAATAGCTGTATTCTTTTTTATTTTTTTAAACTGAGAACCCATTTATTGACCATTGTTTTCAATTTAAAACTCAGCAACACCCTTTTCAAAGTTTAAAAAAACAACAATAATGATGTTTCTGGTGAACAAACTGATTAGATTCCAATAGTAAAATACTGTGAAAAAGGAAAACGACAAAGAAATATTCAAATGGTGTTAAATTTCAAGCACTTAAAAAACACCAACAAATTAAAATGAAACTAACTAAAAATTGGCTTTAAACAACATTAGCGTCTACAGATTATTCAACATCAGTGTGTGTGTGTTTTTTTACACCCCTCCAAGTGTATAACACTTTCCTGGCACCCCAGCTGTCCTTTATAATACAAACATTGAGTGTCTTATTTTTTTTTTATTTTATTTTTTACAAATCTTGTTATGGCATATAAAACATCTGTCTGAGGGTAAAGCCTCCACTGAAGAGTGCTGTGCTGTGTCCTAATTAATACAACATCAGCAAAAGAAGACGCAAAGATGAAGGAAGAAAGTAAAAGTACTCACGCAGTAGGTAACTAATCCAGGTACACTGAGGCATGATTTGTAGGAGAACAAACATTTTCACTGGGGGAAGAGAAAAAGCCTTTTATATACATAAGAGTTGGAGATATGTATGATTTCAGTAAACTCTGACTGCCCATTTTTCTTGCCTGTATGAGGATGTACGGAAAGAGAGAGGTCATACATTAGATTTGGTACTCTTTTTTTTTTAGGAAGCAGAGGATGAGCGGTGCTGCCTTTGTACAGGCGTGAGATGAGAGGTCAGCTAGTGTGTGCGGTACATAATGTAAAGGTGACCTCTGGCATCAGACAGCAGTGACCATTTCCAGCAACAACCTTCCAGTCACCTTGAAGTAAAATCCCACTGTTAGGACTCGTAGATATCGACCATGTGCGATGATGATGATGTTCAGTGCATTTCAGGACATATTATTATGAATTACTGTAATTTGACATTTTGATGTAGCCCCTTTTTGCACAACCTGTGTCATACGCTAAAGGTTTCTCATATCTCAGTACAATCTCTGTGACAATCCAGGTACCTGAAATTGCTGCATTGTGGAATATTTGTGTGGGTGGAGAGAGAGCAGAAGATAGACAGGCAAGAGGGAAGGAGGGAGATTTTCATGTTTCTAAGAAGGCACATGATGTAACCTTTACACAGCTGTGATGCTATTGGTTTTGTCGCACTTTGACGGTTTTCACCTCTTGAGTTTACAGGAAAAGGCTGGCGATATTCTGTTTTTCTTATTGACAATAAATCCTATGAGAAGACCTATGAGACCAAAACCAACAATCAATTGATCTTACAGAACAAGTATTGCTGATGTAGTTGAAGCCTGTTAAACTGTATGTATTTATTTCTTTGCTTCTATTATTTATAACATGTCACTGAGCCGCAGTGTTTCACTGGCTGACATTTTCCTTCATTACTACGAAAATGAACGCTGTAGTTTGTTATTTCTTGAATAAACTCCACACCATGCAGAAAATACGTATTAATCTGCAGATAAAAATAGTCCCTAATAAACTCACTGTTTACTCCTGTTTGAGAAACGTTTACTAAAAACTACAGTGCACAGCTGTTTGAGAAAAATACAGAGCTTATTAAAAAAAGAAAAAAAAAACGTTATATTTGTTTCCTGTTTTGAAATATGGCATGGAGAATATCTTCATATGAAATTAAGGGGCTTTGGATCGAGTATCACAAACAGGGTAAGGAAAACAGCCAAGTGAAAAAAAACCCAGCTTTATCAGGATTGTGTGTGTGGGTGTGGTTTTGATCAGATTTGATTGACAGTGGGCCAACAACATCAGTAAACAACCCTGCAGCTGTCATCACATTTTGACTCTAATATTGCTAAATCCTAGCTGCTTCACAGAAATATACGATATCACCTTTTCCAAACTGAGTCTCGCTCACGTCACTCGAATGAAAAGAGCTCAGACAAGAGCAAAGATACGGAAATCTTTCATGTGAAACGACCAAAACTGTGGAAGTTTAGGGAGAAAATCGTGAGTCCATGTTGGAACCCATTGCTAACTGTAAGAAGCTGATTCAGGGCCTTTGCAAGATGAACCAACACATTGTTGTCATGTGCAGCCTTATTTGATATGATTGTAAACCATAGCATTAGCTTAAGTTTTGTTTTCAGCTGTTTGTCAGTAACTCATGGGAATATCCAACAGAATGAACCAAGAAATGCAAAGTACATCATCAAAAGTCCTTTTGTTTACATTATTGAAATGTTTTGGGATGAAATTTTCCTTTAAAGCCTCCGTGTCAATCCCAGGTTGTCTGCCCAGTTTCATCTCTGCCCTCTACGGTCCAGGGCCTGCCACTCTGATTTCTGTTTACTTGACATGATCTAAGAGGGGGATCTCCACAGCAGGGCTGTCCAGTGATCACAGCAACCTTGACCTCCAATAAATAACAGATAATAGCGTCTGTGAAACTTCCATGTCAGTGCTAGCTAGCAACAGCGAGAGGAGGCCAACTTTCCTTTTATAGGCCATGCACAATCTGCAGGGGATATTCAACCCTCAATAAATTGAGAGTGAATAGCTGCGCTGTCCATTTCATTAAAACTGAATATGGCTGAAAATACATCACAGGAGTGAGTGAATTATGCAGCAACAGCTCTAACAATAGCTTGAGGAATATTTTCTCCAGATTATGTCTGAATTTGTCGATTTTTGTCCTTTAACATGCTGCAAATAGACTCCCTAGTATATCAATGGATATGCTATGAATGTCACAACAGTAGAATACAGTGTAAGGTCACTCAGTACTGTACAAAGCCACAGAGTTATGTGTCAGTGTGTTGTCTCACACAGGTCAAAGTGAGCATGTCTGACTCTGCGCTCTGTGATCATTAAATACTAAAACTCTCTACCTATATGCCGGCCAAACCAATGACCCAGCAGCAATAAGTGTATAATGTATCTGTGTTCATTTGTGAGAATGGTCATATGGCACAAAGACAAGGCATGATGTGTTAAATGAGGTGTAGCAGCAATGCATGTTTTGTTGTAGCCTGGTCAACCGCTGAGTGAAACAGCATTGACCTTCAGTCGAGGATAAGTCAAATCAAACTACTTCTGACAAAGCTCTTTATGCTATTACAACAGTGTAAACCATATACTATATCGTAGAAACTGGCTATGCTACACAGAGCACGTTGTCCTTCCAAAATGGCGTGTAAATGTGAGAGTGAAAGAGAGCGGGGAATGTCCCAAAGCAACAAAATCAAATCATCGTAGCAGTCACAAGTGTTTGTCCTCCTCTGCCACATCTGTGCAAAGACACGTTCCATCAGCCATCACAAAGCATCTAGGTAGAACAAGGTCAGCAGTGGAGGTGAAGATATTGCACACGCAGACTAACGTCAACAGCTCCATCGAAATGGCACAGCGCAGGCGTCACACTGAAGAAAAGAGAAAGAATTCTTTTTTTTTCTCCACATAAATGAACACTGTAAAAAATTCAAAAACACGCCCCGTTGACGGCTTCTTTATTGCAGCACATTTCCTTCCTTTTTTCCGGTATCTCTTTTTCAAACATCCACTTATTTAAAAAAAAATGTCGCGAGTCTCTGTTCATAGTTTGTACGGAGCGGTTTGAGAGTGCATTTTGGCAGTAAGTAAAGTCTTGAAAGAGTTGGGCGCGTTGACAGCCAGGAGAACAGATGGGTCAAACTGGACAGCCATGATTTTTGAGGTCCTTAAGAGTCTTGTGCTCTGCTTTTGCCCCACCCTGCCTATTCCTCGCCACCAGCACAGTCATGTGATGATCACATGCCGGAGGCACCCAGTCCCATGCTGGCGGTGTGGCTCATACAGGGCAGCGTCTGAACGGTCTTGGGGAAGTCGTGTGTGAGGATTCGTCCATTCTCTCCGCCGCTCCCGTTGCCACTCATCCTGGTCAGGGTGGAGCAGCGCATGGCGTCGTTGATGGATTGCTGTAGAAACAAAACAGATTACAGTTAGTCTGCGTACCAGATTTCTACGTATCTCACTCTATGTATATCCTAATGACAACAGAGAAAGCTTATGCAACACTTAGAGCTAGCAGCGCACAGAGGTAAGCATTTTAAAAGGTCTATCAGCTATTGAAGGATCAAGATAAACCTGCAGAATGTTATGCAGTTTCTCTGGTGTTTGTAATATGAATATATGCACATAAGCAGCTGTTGATGTCACTATCTGAATGTGGTGCTGGCACAACAAGAAATTCAGAATGGGCTGTTAGGAGTCATAGGGTACTAGTTTTCGCCCTCTTTATCTGGGCCTAAGTGCTATTTGCGGGTGGTAAACCGTGGCGCTGGCCGATGTGCATCAGCGTCCTAATTTGTAACAGGAGGAGCAGAGCGAAGTGTAGGCAGTAAGAGAGGAGCTGAGGCTTCACTCATTGGTTTAATAGCTCCATTCTCCAGCCTGGCACAATAAAAGCCACTGGGCCCGAAAGTTGACCTAATGATGTGTGATGCATGTGTGCGTTTGTGTGTGTGTGTGTGAACACGTGCCTCTTTGGTGTCTGCCTGCCTCCCCTATTCTATAGCTGATTAAATTGGGCAAAGCGAGCGCAACCGGTGAGTGCTGCAAGGGGACTGGAGAATCACACCGCCCTCTAATTGGAACGGTGTTGTTGTTTCTTTCAAGCCAAACAGCATAAAGGCACCGCTGGACTAATAGGCTCCTCGCCAATCTCATCAGCATACTGATCAGGTGCCTCTTCGTGGGGCTGATTAAAACATAAGAGATTCTTGTCCAAGATCACTCCTTGTCTTGGCCCTGCCTTGTTTTCTTTTTCTTTCTTTTTTGCTGTTTATATGAAGAGTATATCAATACGCCACAAGGGGCTTTGATGTTGGAAGAATGAATCAAAGATTGTTTGTTGTAAATTGATCCACGAGGCAGATGACTAACAGCTTCCTTATCGCAGCCTTTTGGAGGACAGACCTCACATCCCCAAACAAAGTCTAAATCAACAAGTCCTTATGCGTTGAGACCTCTGAACATACAACAGTTTGAGTTAGACCTGTCTGGGTTAAAGCAGTGATGGAAAACATGTGAGCCGCACCAGGCCTGCCTTATGGTATACATATAAAGGATGTTCACCACAATGGGCCCTGCGTTTGCGAGACAGTCAGCAAAAAGAGAGGAAGGAGCAGGGAAGAGGTTTGCTCAGAGCGACAGAGGTAGATAGATGAACCACTGTGATTCAAATTGCCTTTATACCTGTGCTGCAAAATGAAATTTCTTCACTTGTGGAGAGATTATTGTAATGAGTGCAGAAATAGGATTTAACCAGAGGCCTGTGATTAACATTTCTGTAAGCTGAAATAAAATGGTGAAACATGTATTAGAAATTTTAAACTCTACTTTGTCCAACAGAAAAAGTGATATATGATGACATAATGCAGAGTAAAGAGTACTGTCCTCTTGTAGTGACGAACTAAAGGAAAACGTTATACGCTAATAACCCTGCGACACTAACACAGGGAAACTGATTGGATTCAAAGAATATGTAGAAAGAGGCATAAGGGCAATTTTAAAATCAAGTGATTCGACAACACTGCAGGAGATCAGTGACGTAAAGACTGAGCGAGGGAGCGGCAGAGGTAGAGAGAGGTACAGGAGAGCGTTTGCACTGCGGTGGAAGCCTTGAGAGGCCCTACTGTGATCACGGTTAGATGGGCGGAGGGGTGTGAGGAGGCGGATGTCATCGTCATCATCATCATCATCATCATCATCATCATCATCATCATCATCATCATCATTTTCATCATGGCTTGATCACAGCGTTTCCTACCCCGTGTCTGTGCTCTGCCCTTATATCTTAACAGTGTTGTTGGCGTACAGGCCGTAGCTCTGCAGCTCTGTGTAGGGGGCGCTAGCACCACTGTCTAAGGCTGAGCAGTGAAAGGCCTGAGCGGCTGAGGCGGCAGCGGCTCGCGCGGTGGACACCTTCATTCGGCGCGACTCGGTCCTGGACTTGTAGCAGAACTCCACCAGCGCCACCAGCATGGCCAGGCCCAGGCCACCGATCAGGATGTAGAAGACTCCTGCCACATTGCTGAGGCTCAGAGCGCTCGTCTTGTCCTGGAGGGAGGAGGG
>NW_019525151.1:199009-251468 GCF_002814215.2 Seriola lalandi dorsalis
GGGGGGCAGAGCAAAGTGTTGAGGAGCAATACCAAAGACTGTACACATACACACACATGTGACACACACATACACAAGTGCAAGGACTCAAATTCACTATAGCAAAATAACAAATATACTCAAACAGACCCATACATTCTTAGGAGCACACACGCACACAGACACACATGCACACACACACACACACACACACACACACACAAACACACACACACACACACACACACACAGAGAATACAGGTGAGCCTGTACAACCATGACACAAGAGGACAAAACAAACACATAACCACACAAAAACAAGACATCGACAATAAAAACATATTTCAGAGGCCTGTCTCACAGAGTAGCATTTAATATGTTAGCTGGATAACCTAGAAGAAGTTTTTGTTCCGGCAACTGTGAGGAGATCTTTGAGTAATAATCCAAGTATGGATAAAATTACTGTGCTGATCATGTTAAAATAACTTTATATAAAATGGTAAAATGACTTTGTTTTATAACTCCTAAGATAATTTATTACATCAGAAATAAATTAAAGATTTGTGATAAAGTCAGTGTTCCTCTTTGACTACAAAACAGGGCTTCCAGCAAAAACATTACAGTACTAGACAATGTCGGAAAAACACAGTTTAACAATACATTTGGTCAGGGTTAGAGAATGCTGTCACCTGTCAGAGGGCTCAGTAAATTTATGGTGACACTGCATGATACCCCCTGCCCACTCAACTTTTGGCACATTTTACAATAGGTATTGATAAAAAAAAAGATCATAAATTATTTGTAGTTGTTCCTTTGCGGCTATAAACCAGAGTTTCTCACAGAACAGCAAGTACAGTAGGTAGTCAGAAAAGCCTTGAATAAAGTCTACTGCTGCATATTAATTGCACTGAGGTCGAGTGTACACTGTTGGACTCCATGTTGGATATTCCATCACTGCAGAGACAGAGAATGTGAGGCGACTTCATGATGACACTATCATATAAATAAGAAGTATTCTGACTGCGCCCTAATGACGAGAAGTAATCAGCCTTTTTAATTTAAAAAAGAAGAATGTCTGCACACTGAAAATTAGCTCCCAGTGATTTATTCAAGCCACATTTTGGTCACAGGCCTTTATCAAGTCATTTTTAATTTAACAAAGCATGCTGCCGCAGTGCTCCTCTCTACAGAAACAGAGGTTACATTAGTGAAACATTTTAATTTTCTGTTTGTTTCATATTTATTTGTGTCATTTTTTTTCTTCGTAAGGGAAGAAGACAAAGTTATTCATGTTTCTTTGAAGATCCCACATGTTGCAAGTGCACGGGTTCATAGCTTTGTTGAAACAAGCTTTGTGAGACCAGATTCACCAGTGTTAGATTAGATCAGTAATGCTTGATACTAATTGAAGAACCACACTGTTTGAACTTGCTTCGTGAGACAGGCCCCAGATACTGAAAACAGATACTGATCTAATATTTTTGACTATACATTTCTAAAAATTTTACACAATGTCTCAGTCAAATTACTCAAACACACACAACTATTTTCTACAAATAAGATTTTGTGAGGGAACTGGTAGGTTCAGGTAAAATACATAAACACCCCACAACACATGCATTCATGCAGCAACAGCACAAACAAGTCATTTGACAAGTTTGACATTGCTTCATATTATAGGCCATTATTCTCTATTGCAATGGTACCTCCTTACATTTCTGCCTATTTATAGTCTATAATTAAATGGAATCATTAAGATTAAGACTTAAATCAGTCAATATAATTTAAGTCATGGAACAATGACGACTAACGGGGAGGTTATTTCATGTAAATCCACTTGGGGAATACATTTGAGATCAATGCTACATGGAAAGCTATGCTGTTACAGTTGTTATTATGCCTTGACCTGCATTTGAGTTTACAATTAGCACAGGCTATTAGCCACCACAGATTTTCAGGCTTTTATTTCTCCATTCACTTAGATAAATAGATTTTAACTCCAAGGGCAAATTTGCATTTTAATACATTTGGTCTGTCTTTGGGCCGAACATCATTTAGATAATCCTTCCATATAAAGTAGTATTATGTGATGTAATTAATGTTTTTATACTCAAGTGTGTCAATCTGTGTGCTATGGACGACTGAGAGTATGCAGATTTCAGAGACTAATTCTTCCTCTCAGGTTGAATTTATGTTTATCACCTGGAGCTGTGTTCACAAAGCTTCCTAATGTTGGTCCTAGCGGCCAAATCCTTGGATGGAGTGTATGTGAACGTGTGTGTATTGAAACTTTCTACTTAAAAAATACAAAAGCTACTAATGAAGTGTCTTATCCCTTCACACAGTGAATAAATGTTAGAATAGAGAGTTAAGAGTTGTTCCAGAGAGTGTAAGTGTACTTTAAGCAGATGAGAAAATAGTTGCAAAATGAAAAGCATCACATATTGAAAGAATAGCTTGTTCAGTTTGTTGCAGAGAGTGTGATGAGAAGACTGATACCTTTCTCATCCCTGTATGGTAAATATGAAGCTAAAGCCTGCAGCCAGTTAGCTTAGGTTAGCATAAAACAGAAATATTAAAACATTAAATTACCAGGGTTTATGTGCCGGATTGTTTTATTAAACAAAACAAATTAAATGCACATAAAACCTATGTGTTAGTGAGCTTTACAGCTGCTGCCAGGTGGATTTTAGCTAAGCTAGCCGTTCCCCTGTTTCCAGTCTTTATGCTAAGCTAATTTGAACTAGCTGCAGCAACATTGTTAGTGCATAAATATGAGAGTGGTTAAATCTTCTCATTTAACTCTCGGGAAGAAGGTGATCAAGCAACTTTTCCAAAATGTCAAATTATATCTTTCAAGTCAAGTTATGTTCCCAAACACAATATTTACTACAGAGAGATTGAAAATTTCACAGTAAACAGCTCTTAAATATGAATTTATGAATTGTGACTTATGTCTGCAAACATTATTTGTTAATTGACCAATGACTAAACTAACAAATAATGGAGTACCTTGCTTTGAGCCTTTGCTATGTTAAAATCTCTACATAAGATAATATTATTTGTAATATGTTCCACAGAGACAGAGCCCACCATAGCACATAGTTTGACACCCCTGCATTCAACTATGAAAATATGAGCAGGGGGAAGGAAGAGAAAAAGATCTTGTGCTGACAGATCAGAAGGCTGGTTACATCTCAACCACATTCAGAGGTAGCTGAGCTCAAGAGCAAAGCTTTTCTGACACGAAGAGCTGCTTCTTGAGACAGTGGATAACATAAACCACAAATGCATGCAAGCACAGTGGCAGACTTGGTGTGACTTGGGGGTCGATCTAGCAGATTGACAGGGTTTGCATCTATACATGCACACTCTCCAGTGTGAGATGGGGCAGAATTATCATAAAGGTTATGGCAAAGGCTATGGCTAAACTTATTTGAAGGGTTCAGTAAAGTCCAATGGCCTAATGTCATCATCTGTCTCCCTCATGTCCTGTTTCTTTTTCTCATTTTTTTTTCCTCCTTGGGATGGAGATCTATTCTAGCAAATTACTTTCAGAGTGATTTTTATTTAATCTAGTACAAACTCAAGGTTATCATAGGACTTGATCTGTGTGTATGCGTCTGTGTGTGTTTGGGGGGTTGGACAATCTATTTTAAGAGGATTTATTCCACCTATATGGTAACTGTAGTCCCTATGTGTATATCAGTATAAATAACAATCCTAACTAATCCACCACACAATATTTATTTACACGCTGGTAATGAACATTAAATCTCTGACAACACAAGCTCATCAGTGGGAAGAAACAGACACCGGAGTACCACCAGAATACTGGCCCAAATATAAGACGATGTTTTCCTTTGAAAGATACATTTTTAAAGGTGGGGGTCCTTTCACATAAGAGGACCAGATGTTTTACATATTCACAACAGCAGATGTCTTTGAATAATGAGGGCTCGTGTGCTACAGAATTGCTACTCTACGACGGACCTGTGCTAAGCTAGCTTGTTTTAGTGTTGCTGAGCATGCTATGGTCTAATACCTGCTAGCACTGATCAACCCCAAAAAATTCCAGTAAGCTATGTCACATTCGAAAGGAAAAAAGAAAACCAATTTGTCCTGTTGCCAATTAAAAGTTGAATTCATAGGCAGTAAAAGACATTGATGTTCAGTTAGGGCTTTCCCTCATATAGCCTTACTTGGTTTGGTATGACCTATTGCTTTTGGTGGCTAATGTTAGCAGGTATAGGTATACTGTAGTGTAACTGATATCGCTGAGCCAGTGTGCTGACTTCACTACTGTTAAATTGTGCTATAGCATTAACTATGGTCCTTTCAATGACACTGGCTGCTCTTCAGCAAGTAATGTAGACTAAATTACATGTAAATCTTACAGCATAAATGGATTGCATTCACTCGAGTGTTTTCATTTTTGAACATGGCTAGACTAGAAAGAGAGCTGAAAATTTAGAAAACACAAACAATTTCCTACATTTGTGGAAAATAATAATAGCAGTAGTAGTGACAGTAGCAGGAAGGGGTTGATTTGATTCCATTTGATTATTGGAATTCAAAATGTTTCTTGATGAAGCGAAAGTGTCCAATCAAATTATTTGTTTTGCTAGACTGATGTACTGATTTTTCATATTTTTTTCATAATCTTGTATCCCAAAATGTAATTTCTTTACTCATACATAACTTACTATAAACAAATACAACTTTTTAAGTTGATTACTTTGTTTTTAGTCATTTACTGCACCTTTATTTAAATGTAACAATACATGTTAAACACAGTGTATCTACCTACTCTGTTGCATGTAGTGTTTCTCATCTTAGTATTTATCCAAAAACGTGTTCTAAATGCGGGGTCGTCTTATGTTCGGGCCAATACGGTAGTACCACCAGAGCCACATGGGCATATTGCTCAGTGTAATAGAGGCTGAGGGCTGGACGTGGGGCTGGTCTAGGATCAGGGCAGGGTTGTGCTGGGAGGTGCTGTGAGGTGACAGGTTTGGGTTGGAGACTAACCTTTCTTCCGGAGTCCTTGCTGCCACACTCCCCTTTATCGTACCACCATTTGTTTTTCAGTTTGTCTAAGACGGCTTGCTCATTGAGTTTCAACACCGCTAGGTTTACTGGGATTCTTCCAACCATAAGGAAATAACATAAATAACATATTATACCATGTTATTTTATGTTATTAATTCAGAAACACACAGCAGCAAATACATACACACGTTAATGCTTGAGCTGGCTTATCGGTCAAACTTATCACTTATCACACACACCACACACACACCCACACACATATATAAAGCATAAAAATCATTAGAAACATCAGAGTCAAAGTGATATGCATTAATACTCCATCTAGCTTGGCTTGCTCCCTAAGGCAGTAGATGTGTATTACTATATCACTTTGGGTAACCGGCACACTGCTTACCCTCATTTATGCAACCTGAATGTCTCAGTTGTATCTTTAGTTAAAAGCAAGGATGTAAATGGCCACATTTGAAAAATAAACAGGAATATAATCCATATCTAAATGGATGCATGTGGTTTTAATGTATCAATGAGCATGAGCGACCCAGCTGGTTTAATTACAGGACATTGATCCGTTTTAAATTATTGTCGCTCATTTTGTTTAAGCAAGGCTGATGATACAAAATCCCCCCCCCCTCTGTGGTTTTCAGATTCAGCCGCTGGTGGCCACATAATCCCCCCCTTGGCACTTTCCCTTTGCTCTTCCCCACACCACAGAGAGATAAAGTGTTGTCTGAGTAGAAGTGCAGTGTGAGCCTGCCGGTTACCCACTTCCCCACAACCCTCCCTCCACTCTCAGTGGTGGTGGGTTACCCGCAGGGTTTTTCAAACTGGCTCTGACCTTGGAGTCCCCGCCCCCGCTGCCGCACTCTCCCTTGTCGTACCACCACTTGTTTTTCAATTTGTCCAAGAGGCCCTGCTCGTTCAGTTTTAACACTGCCAGGTTTACTGGGTTTCTTGAAAATAATATAAAATGATAGTCATTAGGAGACACTCTATGGGACAGATATAAAAAGATTGGTCGCATGGTGGTGGTGATTATGACAACATTGACTTTCTATTTGAGACTCTCCTGCTGATAACTACTGATATGAAGCAGGAGTCCTGGCTTTGGATGCACATGTTCAATATATGTTAGTTGGGGCTAAAATGCTGAGCACCCATACAGTAGTAAAGTCAGGTTTTACCAAGCAGGGGCCTCAGAGAGAGGCAGAGCAGACACTATAAATGGAGATGACTTGGATACAGAGGACTGTCTACAGATGGTAATTTCCTTTCAGTGGCACCAGCATACAGATTGCTATGGTAACTAACCTATCAATATTCAACCCATAACGGCATCCTGGTGGATAGAGGCCCATGTTGATTCATTTATAACTATCAGCAGAGATACAGACTGAGGCTTTGAATGTTTTAACAGTCACGTTCACTTTCATGGAAAGTTTATGTCTTTAACAGGCTGAAAGGAAACTGTGTGACCAACTATAGAGAGTCCTGAGACCATACGAACCGTCTCGTCCAAAGCATCTCCTCAAAGGTTGCTTTCTCTCTCTGGTGAGTGTGTGTGTGTATTTCCTATAGCTGACTGGCCGTGAACAAAGACTCTCTCCATCCACAAATCACAGAAAGGCAAAATCTGACATCATAATTTGCATAAAAGAAGTTAAGATTACAGACTTTGTCAGATTGTCTTTGCTCTCGAATCAGTGTCTGTTCTTCTCTTCAGCAGCAACAATTTAGCTTGGTAACATTCTGCCTTTCTCACCAGTGGACGCAGAAGAGTCTTTATCCCCAACCTTGAGTTCACAACACAGCTGTAGGGAACACGGAGCTGGTAAAACCTCTGAATTCTTTCTCAGCCCAGTGGACTCAGACAGAAAGAAAGAAGTCAAAGTGTGTGGACATGAATGGTCTGGAGACCTGCAGGTCATTATGTTAGTTTGATCAGTTGGTTCGAGGCGAGCAGATGTCAGGGAGGCTACTGTATGTTAGGCAGGATGGGGTAAACAGTCAGGCAGACATGGGGGTGGCTGGACATCGTGCATGTAAGAAATGGAGCAGGAAGCACAGAATATATACAGAACATTAAACAGGAATCAGGATCAGGAAGTGTTCTTTGATGACCGCCCTGTAAAACAAAGAGTTATGTCATTTGAGTAGCTTTGTTTTCAAAGAGCTACTTTCAATTAGGGGCTGCAGTGCAACAAAAATAATACAACATATATATTTTTATATATCCAATGACAAGTTCAATGTTGTGAGATCTGTTTCGGTCATAAGTGACAATCCACATTATACATGTGCGATTTTCTATTCTGCTTCATTCCGTTGCTTTACTGCTGCTAGTCTAAGTGGTGAAGGAAGTATTCAGATCCTTAAGTAAAAGTACTAATACCACTCTGTAAAAATTTAAAATACATTACAAGTTAAGGTCATGCACTGAAAGTATGTAAGTATTATCAGGAAAAAGTACTTAAGTACTCACGCAGAAAAATGTCCCATGTGACTGTTATATTATTTCAACATTAGACTATCGCTACTGTTACATCAATGTCTAGGCAGCATTTTACTGTTGTAGTTGGTTGAGATGTATTTATTTAGGGCTGTAAATAATAATTTTCCTTATGGAATAATCTGCTGATTACCTGCTCAATTAATCAATTCAACTGACTGTTTTGTCAGTAAAAGTTCAGAAAATAATTGTGTTTGTTTTGCTCAAACCTCACAATTATTAAAAATAATAAAAATTACTAAAATAAGTTATAGGAAAAGCAGCAAATATTTGAGTAGGTGGAACCATGAACTGTTTGGCATTTTGGCAAAGATTATCAAAATAGGGTAAGTTTTCTGTCAATCAGCTAATCGATTAATCAACTGATCATTTCAGCTCTACTTACGTATATTGTTAGGTATGTACTTTCATTTATCACAAAGCATCATATTTTATAAATTCTTCATATGTTTTGTATGAAAAAATCTTAATCTAAAAAGTAACTAGTAACTACAGCTGTCAGATAATTGTACTGGAGTAAAACTACTTCAAGTACTTCAAATTTTATACTTCAGTACAGTAACTGAGTAAATGTACTTAGTTTCTTTCCACCACTGTTACTCTCCACTTGTGAAGCACAATAAATGCATTTTAACGTGAATGCAGTGAAACAGAAAGTGTTGTAATCATGGCTAGCTAATTTAACCAAAAACTGAATTGATGTTTTTCTTTAGCTACAGTTAATCTACATAAGAATTTTCCCAATGAGTTCCACGCAATGTGAACTGGTATCTGATCGGTATGAGCAGATACTCTGAGATTATGTATCTGACTCAGTATCTTGAGAGAGAAAGTCAGATCGGTGCATCCCTAATGTTCAGCAAATTGAAAATTCAGCAATACAAAGTCATGTATCAACAATGCATTACAGTTATAATTGAACTGAACTCTTTGAACTGACAGGACATTCACATATGTCTGATTCTAGGTAAGCAGCACAATCAGTTCACTTCTCCCTGACCCATAAAAAACATTCGAATTATTCTCATTTCCATTCCTTTAACACAAAACGTCCAATCATGAACATTTGTTATCTGTTAGTGAAACTCAGTATCAGACATCTGTGAATGGACAGAGTGGCAACCTGCGAATAACACACATCGTTGGCTAATAATTAACACAAAGAGAGGGAGATAATGGGGGCCATCCTCGGCTGTTCAACACTGCATGGCATTGCTACACTGTACGTTTAGACCAAGCTGACGACATGATTTGGGAGCAGATTCAATTCACCACTTGTCTTACTACTAATACAGCACTTACTGGCAGTATGAAATCCAATTTGTCTGGATTTTATAAGGAGCCACTGACTAAGGCTTGTCAGCGTGTTCTGACCTTTGGCTGTCAACCAAGGTGGAAGCCGAATGAATCCTCAGAGAGTTTGAATGAAATCTCCCCATATGGCTCCTTTCATTAAAATGAATGGGGCCTATTAGAGACAGATTAAAAGCTTCAGATGCCACCAGCTCCTGTTCTCTCTCTGTAGTAACAGGAGAAATATGAATGGGAAGTTGGTTAATATGTTAATGTAATGTGAAATGACAGCTGCTGCTCTTGGACATCGATCGCATAAGTACATCAAGTATGAATTATCATTCATTGCATCAATTATTACATTGAATATGGCAAATATAAATTCAACTCTGCTGACTCTACATTCAAGGTGCGAGCCCTGGTGTAAGTGGGAAAGTAGCCATATGGGATGTGCTCCTTGTATTTGGGATCCTGCTTCAAAAGCCCTGCTGGTTTGTGAGAGGTGCAGTTACATCTTGTATGCGTGTGTGTTCCAGGGGATGCTCGAAGCAGACCGCATGAAACCAGCCATCGCAAATACTTATGAAGAAGAATGTAATTAAAGGGCAGCAGGAAAACAAGTGTGGGAACATATTCCATAGTCGTACTTTACACTTCTGCCAGTGCTCACAAGTCAGCTACGAATAGGCTGGCTGCATACGTACATATGCAGACACAAACAAAGATGGGCTTCAGTCATGAATATGGGCACGATGGAGTTGTAAATGTCTGTGTGACGTGCGCAAACTACAAACAAAAGAAAAAAAAGTTTGATGAAGTATTTTAAAAGCATCAGCATGCCTTCTACATCTGATCAGAATGAATTCAAAGTATGAAAAACAAAATACTAAAACTGATATGTTATATTATTATGATAAAAAAAAGATGCACAAATAAATAAAAAAGGCATGAAACCAATAAATCCAAGCTCATGTATGTGTTCATACATGAGGAAATTCTGCAAATGAACAGGTGACATATGATGCTCATGCATGAGCTCCAATAAAAGCTCTTGAAGGCTTTTATCCAGTGCAGTGGCAGAGGTTTACCTGAGAGGGGAGCCCTTGGGTGTGGCGATGCCATAACCTTTAGAGTCCAGGTTCCCTCCCACCTTCATGGTGTCGCAGGGTTTCCTCTGCTCTATGTACTCGTTCATAGTGGACTCCAGCAGGTAGGCATACTTGCCCTTGGACTTCCTGACTCTCATTACACCCTCGTCCGTGGTCTTGACAAACACAGATGGGTCAGCCGCCTTCATGTAGGACCACATCTTCTCGAACACAGCGATCTTAGACCTCTGACAACCAGGAATGGAAATGAGAGAGATGGGAGGAAAGAGAAAGAGACAGTCAGTGTGAATACTATATTATATCTCTCTTTAAACTGTAAAACTACTGCTCCTGCTTCGCGTTTAAAGCGTTCAACTGGCAAAACACAGGCTGGCTTTTAATATGAAGCAGTCACTGGAAAAGTATTTTGTATTTGTCACAGAGGTTAGTGTTTGAATAAATGTTTCCTCACCCTGAAGAACTCTTTGGTGGAACCGGCATCCAGCGTTCCATAGGCGATTTCAGTCTGCTTGGCCAAATCCTCAGCACTCTCTATAGGAGACACCATCCTCTCCACTGTCAGGAAGGCAGCCAAGTTGGCAGTATAGGAGGAGATGATGATAAGGGTGAAGAACCACCACACGCCTCCAACAATACGGCCAGACAGAGAGCTAAAAACAGGAGGACAGGATGTTTGGTTGGATCAAAAATAAATACATAAAAGACACTGTATTACAAGATCATGTACACTCCAATTCATAAAATGTTTTCCCATGTTATTTTTTTCATGCATCAAACAGAATAAATAATATATATTAATGCAATGACTTGGAAAATAAATAGCAACCGTCTTTTTCTTCCTGGCCAAATTTTGCGCACAATCAAGAAAATCAATCAAAAACCTTGTGATGTTCGCACCATCCAAATGACCTACATTGCATCACACTCCCTCTGCACTCACACACTCTTCATTCCACCAGGCTTGGAGAGCTTAGTCCAATGTGCTAAGGAAAGATAACCAGTTCCACAAAGGCCCACTCAGCTTCCTGCCTGCCAAATTAATCTCACTTTAAGAAAGTTGCCAATATGTTTCATGCAACCACGCGCATTAATTGTTGGGGATTAATAAGCAGAGGAGAACACTTAGACACTGCTCTAATTGCACTTTCAAAAAAAGAAAAAAAGAAAAAAAAACAGGATGATTTTTGAGCAAAATCCCCTGAGTCAAATCCCTGTCTTTCCCCTGTGCATGTCTCCTCACCTCGAGAGAAGCCAGCTAGAACAGCAACAGCAGAAATCATGTTGCGTTACATATCAGGTCCACGACAAGCGCGGAGGCACAGAGTGGCGGGGCTTACGCAATGAAAATGACACAAATCTGAAACAAAAAAGGCTTTCATGATTCACCTTTGTGCCGTCAAGCCAAATGGAGCATGAACATGAAGGCGAGATTAAGTATGGGGGGAAAAAAAAAAAAAGAAAAAAAAAGAGAAGCTAAAACATAATCATTTAAGATGCTTTTCAGATGACGGGTGGATGATGAAAGAGCAGCCAGGGAGCGAGTGCAAAGCAAACACAGAATGGATGCAGAGCCTTTGAAAATCAGGCGGGAGAATGCAGAGCTGTCTGCAGGGTGTGTGTGTGTGTGTGTGTATGTGTGTGTGTGTGTGTGTGTATTTTGACTTGTTCACTGATCACTGCTAAAACGGCTGTGCGTAAGGTTAAGCTTTGACTGTGAAGTGAGAAGAGCAACATGTTTTTTCCAAATACCTCAGTGAATATTTATTACTGCAGCAAAACTGTTCATGAACAAGACGCTGGATTCTCCTGCGTCAGAAGTGAAAATTAGAGATACAGTTACAGAGCCAAAAAAAACATCTCAGTCCTTGGACCCTCATCAGGTAAACAGTACTATATGTATTATATATATTTATGTAAACATAGACCAAAAAAAAAGCCAATAAAGGGGCACCAGCAGCATCTCCCAGCATCCATACATGGTAAGGTCTATTATTGTTTTCCCTCTACTTCCCTCTTTAGATTGTGGACAAAAATAGTATGTTACGAAGTACGAAATATCAAAAGATAAAGTACATATAAATAGTACATACCATCTGATAGGATCAAGATACACAAGGAGGACTATACACATATACATATACACAGATCAGCCACAACATTAACAACAGGTGACTGGTTATAATGTTGTGGCTGTTCATTGTGATTTAATACTTATTTTTTATTGTCAATTATTTAAGATAAGGTTCTTTTGCTTCTGTCTGACACTGCCATATTCACATGTACTGACTCAGTGGCACAGTTGTTAACTGACTGAACATGGCTGACTGTTTGTGTGGATACATGTCTCCGAAGTCACCGAAATGTTTGTGAAATGCAATATTTGCGGGACAACATAGGCGGAGCAACAAGTCACTTTCTAAATATTTAACTGTTGTCCTTCATGTAATAATAAAAACATTGTGGCATTTTTGATATCTTGAGAAGGATGAGTGCTCTGCCACAGCCTAACCCCCCCAATTTTGCCTTCTGGTAAAGTTAAGTACTGCGTGCATACAAAAAAACCTAGCAATTTATTTATCTGATATTTGCTGCCTGGTAAAGCAGAATTAAAATCATTTTTACTGAGTGGTTTTTACTTTAGCATCTGCAGCCTCTGTCGCTGCAGCACAGCAATGTGGAGAAAACTTTCCCTAACAGCAGAAAGAGTGAGGGCAGGGTTAATGAATGTCACAGAGCAGTGACTGAATATGTGGTGAAAAGCCCTGCACACTTTCAGCACAGCAGAATCTCTTAGACACTGAAGTGAAAACAGGACATATTTTTTAAAATGGTACCACCCCCCACCAAATACAACTAAAGATTTGATGAGTGGATTTGGATTCAGATTAGAGAAAATCAAACCTATTGAACCTCATTATCACAAGAGAATATTTTCAAGAACATTTTGTCGGGCCTATTACCCAAAAAAAAAAAAAAAAAGCAAAGTTTTATTATATTATGAAAATAGTTACCATTAGTGTATGTTATAGAGACAGGTTAATACTGTGGAAATAGGAATATTCAAAGCACATAATCAAAATTAGAGCTAAAATTAAGCTAAAAATTATTTTCATTGTATTCACTGATTAACTGATTAATAGTTTTGTCGAGAAAATGTCATAAATAAATAAAGATTTCTAATTTCTCTGAATTCCCGTGACATACTTAAATGAATTTTTTTGCCAACCAAAGCCAGTTTACTTTCATATATACAGTATATAGAACTATATATGACAAAGAACAGGAGCAAGTTCTCATGTTTCAACTGCTACAACCCGTGAATTTTGGCATTTTTGCTCAAAAAAATGGCTGAAGTCATTATTCGATTATTAAAATAGTGGCCAATTAACTCTCTGTCAAGACGAAGATTCAACTTATCAAACAGACAAGGGTACAACAACATAAGAAAAACTATTATTCATCCTGGCTGACAGATCAGATATCAGCTTCTTGTCTCCAGGAGCAGATCGAATATGAATTTTACCTAGAGGTTTGAGGACAGAAACACTGTAGATGAAGTGAGTGTAAATGTTCCACATTTTGCAGATTTCTTTAGATCTTTTACAATAACAATTACGATACCGTGCACATTACATTGCTGATTGAATTGTGTCTAATTACTACTCAGTTCTGTTAAAAAGAGAACAATGTGATAAACAAAGACCCACCCTAAGACTGGGGGAAAAGAGGAAAAGTGTGGTCTGTTAGGCTGAAACAGCGATATGAGAGAGAGAGAGAGAGAGAGAGAGAGAAATGGCAGAGATGAAAAGTAAACTGGATAGTACCACCAGAGGCTGACAAACTTCTTAGCTTTGACTGCTGCTGGCCTCCAGAGATGGCAGTAAACAGCTGTCTAATCCTTCTCCTTCAGTCACCCTTTTTTTTCTCTTCTTCTTCTTTCCTCCTCTCTCGCCTCTCTTCCTCTCCTTTCTTTTTCCTTTCCCCTCCATCCACCCTGCATCTCCGCTGTGCTCTCAGCCTGTCTGTTCATGTGCTTGAGGGCTGACAGGGGTTTGTTTTTTCAGCCAAGACAACAATGGCCTACACCTTGGCGCTGACATCGATGCATTCAAGTATGCACGCGTGCACACTAGCACGCACACATAGATACAAACTTGCATACACTTTTTTCCTAAGGACAATGCAAGTGTGTGTGTGTGTGTGTGTGTGTGTGTGTGTGTGTGTGTTTGTGTGTGTGTATATGTGAACAACCGGGTCACCATTTGCTGTGTGACTGGGATGAGGAGAAATAAAGGGGCTCTGTGTGTATGTGTGTGTGTGTGTGTGTGTGTGTGTGTGTGTGTGGGTGGGTGTGTGTTCGTTCTTCAGCAGCAGTCTTCCTCCCCAGTTGAGGAGAGCGACTGGCAAACACAGGCCTGTTTGTCTCTGTTTGTTTCCTTTTGAACTCGCTTCCTTTGAGCCTCCTTTCCGCTCCTCATACATTATTGCACAGCAGCCAACCTTGGTGCTTTGGTAAAACATTAACTAAGCTGTCTTATTACGGTAAGGGAAATCGTCCAAGTAGCACTGTAATTTCATAGTCATGTTAAGGCAATGATTAATCAATTATTCACTCTGCCTCTTTTATTGCATTACTATGAAAAGAAACGGTAATAGAGGCAGCGCCAGCTCAACAGCCGTGGTGCGTACAGCAATACAGTAGAACCGCATGTGCATATCATTAGTGCTGAAATCATTTTTGATTATTTGACTATTGAAATCATTTAAGAAGCAGCTATACCGAAGAATTACCTGTTGAAGCCTCTAAATCTCAGAGATCTGTCTGTTTTTCTCTTGTCAGAGTAAAATCTGAATCAGAATGAAATAAAAAGACATCACATGCTGAAGCAAAATCTGATGAGAATAAACAAAGTACCAAACTTGAACCCTTTCAAATCCCCTATTTTATTCATTTAGGTTTAGTTGTTAATTTTAGGTAACGCAGCAATTAAACCTTAGCGTAACGTTAGCAATTAAAAATCCTGCACATTGTCTAACTTACAGTAAACCATTTATTTAAAATGTTTCAGTGCTAGACCTTCATCAAGCAAATGATTATTAAAAATAAGGAGCGATCTTAAATCGGAGTGGCTGTAAGCTGGCACCCAATCGCATCACCTCATGTGCAATAGAAAGTGACAATTAACAAACATGAATTCACAATATAACAGTTTCCACTATCATACAAAGGGGTAAAGGATTAGAGACTCCATAAAGTGACAGAATTTTTCACATTGAATAGGTAAATGATTCTAAAAATGAATGCCAGGCAGATAGACAACATAAAAAAGATCCACTCCCAAATGTTATGTTACATATTACATATGTAAAGTAGCCTGTAGAGATTAATACACCTTTCGAAAAACAGCATTAATAGCAATACATTTAGTGAACATAACAAATAATTAAATAAAATCTCTTTAAATGGGCAAAAATACCATGACTGTATCATAACTGCAAGTCCAGGTCCTTACAAAAGGATCCTCTAAGTTAGAAGAAACTAAATACTTAAGATGTGGAATTGAAAGAGTCACAACTTAATGTTTTGAAAAGACCAAGATGGTCAAAATACTCAAGAAAACTTGTAAGACCCTTAACAAATCTCTGAGGAGCCCAGTATACTCTGTCCAAACTGCTTGTCAAATGTTCTGACAGTTTAGGAAATCCCCTCTCCCCACAACTTTCCAACATCAGATTAGGGAGGTCTGTGTCCAAAATCAACGATCCAACATTAACGTCCACTTCACGGCATGATTGTCCAGTTGTGTTGAGGTGAGGGAGGACGCTGGGTTTGAACTCAAAACTCAAGCTCACTATGAATATGTCCTGAATATGCCCCCCCCCCCCCCCCCCCCCCCATGCAGCAACATGTCTCACTATGTGGGGTGTTATCCTGTAGTGAGTCATCAAAACGAGGGCGATGAAAGAAAACAGCTGCTGTTGCATCTGGAAACAGGGGGTTGGCGGAAGCAGTGAGACTGAACCAAAACAATAAGCTGAAAGACACTGAAACACGCCATAGAGCTGAGTGAAACTGAAACGGCTCAGACAGGTGATTATTGCAGGTTCGGCATGATGAGTAAGTGCTTTAACGCACACACAGTCATTTGAAAAGCTATTTATACAAAAATATTGATTAAACAGCTTTAATGAATACAGGTATTTTCCATTCTTTTAATGCAAATCCACCCTTAGCATAGAACGCGTAAGTATGTTCCACTGTATATGTACAACATATACAACCAGTGTCAGTACTGCACTGTAAGTAGACATAACAGAGACCAATATTTTTCCAGGTGTGCGTGTTTTGCAAAATGAATTGGATCGTCTGTCTGTCAGATCCAGATCTTTATCCTTTGTTATATGATCTCCACCCACAGTTCCCAGAGATTCTGCTGTAGCACTAAACTCTCATTAGAATTCCCCTGGCTGGCCTCCTCTATTCGATATGGTAATTAGCAATGACTAATGACTTTAGCAAGTGTAAAAAATGAGCCAGTAATGGCCACATTACAATGGATTAGGAATTACAGAGGTTTAAATGAGAAAGAAAATGGTCTCTAATTATGGTGTGATTCTAAGACAAATCAGGGATGGAAAAGGAGTTTTCTGCTACACTGCTTTTTTTTCCTTTTTTCTTCAAAATCGGCGAGACAGCTGTATGTTCTTAATGATTTGGCACAACCACTCAAGATATATCTGGTAGGACGAGATTTATTGTGTGCCAATCAATTGAGAAGACAAAATGAGAGTGACAAGAGGCTTGAAAAGTGGAGCCTGCAAGCAAAAAGCATGAAGCACATAAGCAGGAAATGCTCCAGAGACAGCAGCGGTATATACACACATACACATATACGTCAGTGATATAACACAGTCTTAAGTGTGAGTGAGTGTGTGCTGACTAATTGGCAACTGCTGTGGTGAATTGCAGGAAACATCCTTAGCAACCACAGCTCACTAGAGGTGACAATTATGACAGAGTTATGGTGGGGGAGGAGGGGGGGCATCACAGCAGGGCATTATTTATATCAACACCACATCAGGCAGCATCCACTTATCATCACAAGACCACAGAGCAGAGAATGTGACACAAAGACTTCTGTAGGTTCAGACAAACAAAGACAAGTCTAAGTGAATAAATGGATCTTGTCTGACTAATCCCATCCTGTATTTCTCCAAAATAAAAGTCTTTTTCTCAATTGTGATGACAACCAAGTGAAGCACTACTGCATTAGTTACCTCTGGAAGAATGTACAGCTCTATAGTCACCTGTCTAAGTTGTGTGTGTACAAAGTGTCTGTATTTGCTGACTTATATCACACTTTTGTTAATTAGTGTTGCTTTAGCTGCTTGTAAATGTTTTGAATTGATAAAAGTTTTATTAAGCCCCTCGATTCCCTATAGCCTCCCCAGTGAAAAACAGCCTGTTAAACACATGCATAATAATGTGGGCACGTCAGGGTAATTAGCCAGAATAAAGTATTTATAAATGTGATTACCTTTTTATATAATTCAGTCTCCATATAGGTCACTGTGGTTCCTGAAAGCACATGCAAAAGGGCAATTTTGGTCCTCCTCTGCGGCTCCAAAACTGAGCTAAGCTTAGAGCAGACACGGCAAATTGGTTGGATATGCAACACACAATGCTTTTAGTGCACGCCAGGCCACAGTAAACAACAGACACTTTTTGAAAATGCACTTATCTTACGCTGACAGTGTGTTTTGTAGCTTTCTACCACTTCATTGTCTCGACATTGCTAAATGAGGCTCCGGGGGATGAGAATGTGTTGTGGGCAGTTTTGCTGCAAAGTGGAAGGTTTACTTCTGATTTGATTTGCTTGTGCTTTTGTTTTGATGCTCTCATGATTGTTAGATTGCATGTTTTTCGAGCACTTTCATCTTCAAGGCCAAACTACTATGTAAGCTTTAAGCAAGGAGCAGAAAATCATTTATTAAAGCGCCACTCCTTCACCCCCCCCTCTCCATCTAAAGGTCAATATTACCATGCCATTGAGTTGAAAAGAGAATATTATGATAATGTTGTTACCAGCCTGCAGCAACCACACCAAAAGCTGGTAATTACACTCATTCAAGTACGCTATGGAAAATCTGAAAAAAGCATTACGATTCAAAATGCTATGTGATTGTTTACTGCATGTTCGTTTCATTAAGAAGCAGCTGGGTTAAGTGGCTGCTTTGCAACACATGCTGGAGTGGTGGAAGCATGAACACAAAACAATGAAGCTCAAAGCTATTCAGGAATCGATATGTTTGAGATACGACTGTAATGTTCCTATCTGTGGCTGTACACGTGTTCTGCGAATGATATCATGGATGCTGTCTTAGCCTCACGTAACCTGAGATAAGTCAGTGCTGGTGAGCTGTGAGAGTGCTCGCTTCGCGCCCACACACATTTCGCGCAGCCTCTTAGTCACTCCGGCAAGAAAACAGGAATCCAAACATCACAACTGTTCACTGAAAATCAATACCATCAGAACACAGATAAAATGACTAACAGTGCATTAAATCTGGCTGCATAATAAGACAGAGATGACATTCATGTGCAGTCTCAAGTGGAGTTTCACATACCAGAGACACTTCATGTGAAGCCGCAGTGCTCTGAAAGAAAAATCTATGTCTCTTTATGGTTGCCATGGCAGCACGGTCTGCACTCCAAACAGTACAGCTGAGCTGAGCGAGACTTTAGTCATCTCACTCCTCCTCCTCTCCCTCTCTCTCTGTGTTTCTCTCTATAAGGGCAACCACCCCTATAGTAGGATAGGATTGCCATTACAGAGGGAAAGCTCTCATTAGGTGTCCTTTCAACTTATGGGCTCGCAGACACAAGCCGGATATCTTTCCAGTCAAACTATTGGCAGTGTTTCCTCCGGTCCGGGTCGATTTCCCATGTGGCCTCGGACCTGGTGTATAATTCATGGTCGCATGAAAGACATTCATATACTGTCACAGCTTGATTACAGCAAAAGCCCCTCTTCGCTGCTGGAATCATATGTGCGCCTCTGTGTGACTGTGTTTTAGATGCAGATTTGACAGAGAATACGCCTCTGAGGGGATGGTGTCTTTGTCTGTGTACAACGTGTAATATCCCAGTGAAATCCTGAGGGGGTGTGTGTGTGTGTGTGTGTGTGTGTTTATGTGCGCTTGTGCCTCTCTGTTTCTGTTAGTGAATGTGCATGCATGTATGATCAAAAGTTGCCTTCATGCAATTTCCAGATAAATAAAACATAAATGATGCCGTGAACTAAACTGAACCGTCTCTTTATGAATAAATCATTCTTTGCTACCAAGTCTTCCCCAACTGCTTTGACAGTAACCTACTAACTCCACAATTACTTAACTTAGTGGTGTGTAGCACGATCTAATTTCTTGTTGTTAAGATAAAAACAAGAATAACGCAGTGTTATACCTAATTGATCCCTGTGCAGTGTTACTAATTCCTTGATCACAAGGATCCACTTAGTTCGTCCCTGAGGGCTTGATTAGCAACCAAACAGCCACTTGCATTTGATCATACAACATACCAACAACATTACATTCATGACTTCCTCAACCATATAATACAGTGTTTGGCTGCATGGATGGGAACATTTTCCAGAAATATGTAAAGAACAGATGGATGGATGGATGGATAAAAATAATGCATTCATTTTGATTAATTCATTATAGAATTAAATTAAATTAAATATAGACATAAAACAGGGGGAAAAAAACACTTTATGATGCCCCTTGACACCATATTGGATGTGGACAATTCTGTGATGGATGTTCTCTATCATCCTGTGTCCAGTCCTTAAGTGCTCTTGCGTTTGCTTGGCCCTTTGGTGACAAAGAAACAAACGGTTGATTCACTTTTCAAAAGAAGAGTTCATTCAGACCTTTCTGTACCACTACAGCCCCAATTTTCTAATGAGCACAGTTCAGACGAGGAATCATCAGGTGATCTGGTGTTGAAAACGGCAAAAACCTCCTCTTAGCGACAGGAAAGGCTCAGGCAGTCTATGCAAAGGAAGGAATGCCGTGTACTGTATGTACTGCCCTCGGTCTGGCCCAGCATTTGCGGAGAAAACTACAATAAGTTTGACGAATCAAATGCTCGTGAAGCACAACAACAGCACGAAGTGACAACCGCAGGGACAGATGCACTGATGGAATTGTGGCGCCACATACTTTATGTTTCCATCTGATTTGGTGCACTATTTAACTTGCTTCTCGTGGCAAACACTGATACATGCGACTCACAAAGCATGTAATTAATTATATAATTTTTTTTAATTGCTTGACAGCCCTAATTAAAACACCACTGACGGTAGCAGTGCCAAGTTAAGTTTTACAAGACAACATGCAAGATTTTGCACATTTTAGTCTACATGACTACATGTCATGTAAATTTGATGATAATAAGTCCACAGTTAAGACATGACAGCATGAAGCCAGCGGTTTCCATTCCGTCTAAGTATGCCTTGAACATTAAGATGAAAAGAGCTAAAAACTTCACTGAGATAAACTCTTTCCCACAGTGAACATTTTTTTTGTCTTTATTTGTCTAAATTCCATTATCAGCCAGCACTAATAGAGTTGCAAGTGGGGACCATTTTGAAAGCTCTCCGTGGTGGGGTGTTCAAGGACACTCTGACATTAAAAATATTTCACAGTTAGTTTTTAAATCAGCCTCCGTGCTGAATAGCATTACAAAAAGCCAATATTGTAACTTTGACAAAGAGGATGAAATATAAACCTTTGGAAAATATTCAGAAATAATATAGTATGTAAAATCTATGCAATATAGTTAATGGCCAAAAACACGATAAACCACTGTCATACTGTATCTTTGTTATTCACACTTATTACTGTTGCTATGCCTGGGTTGAAGTCTTAAAAGAAAGGAACTGGCTGTTCAATTTCTTGAGTAGATGTATGTATATTGAGGCTGCAGTGTTTCTGCCCCTTCCTATTTAGTGTTTCAGAGAGGAAAACAAGCATTACTGTATGACAAAAAAACTCAGTTTGAGAAATACTGAACCTATAATACACCACATACACAATCCATTATTGAATGATTCTGACCGCCAGACTGAGAAATTGGTGCTGTGGCAGGCGGGGTGTGAGTGACAGAGCTGATTTATTTCAGTCTACAATCATGTAACAGTAGCAACACAGGCACTGAGGAGAGGAGACAACTCCACGGGGCCGTGCAGTTCAGACACACACAGTCACACCTTGGTACACACACAGACATCAGACACAGACATAAACATCTCCAAACACATTCACTGGAGGAACATCATGAACCGACGCCCTTTTACTCAAGTTTTCTTCCTGCCAAGAGCTCCCACCTGGCAAGCTTCATACGGAAAATGAGAGCCAAGTCAAACTCCACAAGGTCATGTTTGATACAGGACCTGCCGAATGTACATGCTACTGCTTTTTCTACACTTTTATTCCTGCTCTTAGCTTCAGCTAAAACACTATATAAATTCAGTTCCTCTGTTGCGATGTTCAGAAGTAATGAGCTGAGAAACATTCAAATCCAGACTAACACCATGTTTTGTCCTGCAGCTGCTTCACAGTGACGGTCCATCAGCAATGGTCCCATTAGATTTTGGAATATAAAACAGAATATCCATGCCCAAGGTATAACAATCTGTTAGGATGCTATTAGCAATTTTGATTCTAACTAAAGCACATATTGTTATTACCGTTACTACTTGTAAGTCTCCTGTGTGTGAGGGGGAACATGATCATTTCTTAACCAAAAACAACTACTGGACGAGAGATCTATTAAGGTTGGAGAGCAGAGCAGATGAGAGGAGAAGACTGAAAAGAAGTGAACAGAGAGGAAGTAAATGGGTGGATGGATGGATGGATGGATAGACTGGTGGTGGTGGAGGGGGTCACTCTCAGAGTCCACCTGTCTGCAGAGATAAACACAGGGAGGGCGCAACAGCACGGACTAGGGCTTATGGGAGGGCCTGACTGACAGTGCTGACATTTAGAAAGAGCACAGTAAACAAAGTCTCACAGAGAATAAATAACAGGGGGAGAGGACACACACACACACACACACACACACACACACACACACAAAAATACATACTGTACACATTAATGCATCACATCAATGTATGAATGCATGCCAAGCCTGTATACACACACACTACACAAGCTCAAGCACTCACACACACACAGAGCTGATGCAGACACCTTGACGCAGAGATACCTTTAGACTGGTCCAATCAGATACTGTTATGCAGCAGACAAAGAGAATGGCAGTTAATGCTTGCTTTTAATAGAACCCCACACCCACACACACACCCACACACACACCCACACACACACCCACACACACACACACACACACACACTGATACACGCAGACAGGGAAATTAAACACGCCTACTGATTAATCCAGGACAGGGTGGATCGTCAGTCTTGTTCCTTGGCCTTTTGTCTCTTATTAAATGAAGAAGCGTAAAGCGTGAAGTAATTGGAGCTGCCTACCTCAGGGCTGAATGCACCTCTAGAACATTCTGTTTTCACCCATTAGTGATAAAGGCACAATGATGAGTGGTTTATAAGAACCTGCTCAGAAACCCCAGCAACACCATAAATAAAATGTCTTTTACATTCTAAATGTAAGATTCTGCAACAATAAGACAATATAATATAAGAACTACCAGTCGTTCAGCGAAAGGAGCCACAACCTGTTCAATATTACAATAGAAAATAAGAAAATATGAAATAAGTCTAGAAATTATATAAATAAACCAATACTTTGTGAAATAATTTTCAGAAATTATTAAAATGCTAGCAGCGTTCTTATTTTCATAATAATTATTTGAGTTCAATTTTATTCCGTTATAGAATTGATTATTTTATAAAGACCTTTTTCAAAACTTTTACATTTTAATTTAAGTTGTTATCACCCACCAATAGTTGCTACCAAATATAGCCTGTTAGCTCTTGTTAGCTAGAGCTGCCACAATGTCAAACTAATTCTACTGAGAAAGGAGCTACTGCTGTAAATAAACATACTGCAAACACTGTAACTAACCTATGCTATTGGGCTGCCCATCCTACCTACCTAGCTTACCAACTAACTAGGTGTCATATGGGCTTGAATCATTAGTATCAAAATGAAGGACAGATACTCTTCCATAGAAAAGTGTCATTATCCAAATACTGAATTTATATACAATTTTGAGGCACTATTTGAGTATTCACTTGTATTCAACTTGAACTACTACATTATTACATTTTAGAGGGAAACATTTACTTTACTCCACTACTTTTATCTGAAAGCTAGTTACCTATTAGACTAAGATTTTATACACAATCAGCTGACAATAAATTACAGCTCACATGTCAATTCATCAATAATTCCATCACAATAACAATGTATCACTTTTACTTTTGATACATTTTCTGCTAAATATATCTTTACTTTTATGTAGGTAAAATTTGAGATGCAGGATTTGTACTTTAATGGTGTATTTTTATGTTTTTATGAGTGGTATTGCTACTTTTACTGCTTCCACCTCTGTAAACTATGTGATGTTTTGCTGATTTTCTCAGAATCTATTGTTACTGTACAAATACCTAAAATCATCTGTTTGAAAACCTTGAGACATACTTTCAGTCTAATTAGATTTCAGTATGCAGAAGACAAGAATAAAACAGAAAAGACCTCAAGTTGCTACAGGAAAACATCTAAACGGGAAGGCATCTTAATTTAATCACGTCCAACTACCTATAATTATATGATAGATCTTGTATGATTCATCTATACAACCAAATTCTACTTACATACCTGGAAATAGGTTGGAAAAAACAAAGTACATAAATACAGGATGTAAATGAGTTTAGACCAAACAAATCTAAAGTAATGAGCAAACACAGCAAACCTGTATGCATACAAGAACAAAAAGCATGGCTGGATAAAAAAAACTCTCAAGTCCCAATAGCCCAATGAAAAGGCACACTGTGTTATTGTGAAACCATGACAACAAAATATGTGTGGTTACAAGCGCTACTGCTTTCATCTGACAAACCACGAACAATAATATCACGTCTTTTTAAGTCTAGCAGAGAAACTGATGCCGCTTTAGGAGATCAACATGCACCTCATTGTGTGAATATGCGCTGTGCTAACTAGAGCAACTAGGTCACCCAAATTTTCAAGGGGAAGATGTTTGCCTCAGGGCAGAACTCAGTGGGGTGAAACATTCACTGTGTTGGTTTTCAAGACACCAAGCAGACTCCACCATGCTGATTGCTACACCTTGGACTGCTGGATTTTATTTTGTTTTTGTGTGTGTGTGTGTTTTTTTTTTTTTTTTTTTTAAGGCTGCAACACTGACTCCCAAACAGTATTTTATTAACAACACAAAAGGGACAATGAGAGTCACCTTGAAAGGACACTGTAAGTAAAGGAAGATATCTCACTCAAGTCCCTGCAGGATATGAGCCCTTGAAGCTGCCACCCTCACTGATGACACTAAGGAAATCTTCTGTTCTACCTGAAACCTATTTAAATGAGAACATGCACATGGACCAGTACATGTCTGGGTGCACTTCAGTGTGGGTTAAGTATCCCAAAATACTTCAAATGAAAACTGTTGCTGTTACCGGGCAGAAAAAACTCGACATACTTTCATCGTTACTACTGTGTGGCACATCTCTCTTTATTAGTGGGTAAATGGAACTTCAGGCCGACAGCCTTGTTACAGTTATTCTACAAGCGATGATGAAATATGCCTTACAGCTGTCTAATTTTACAGTCAGTGGCAGCATCACCAGGATTGCTGCAAGAACAGAAGTGATCTGTTTTGTCCCTTTAAACAGTCAGTGAGGTCTTGCATCAGGAGAGATTGTTTTCCCCGCAGGCAAAACAAATGCAGATACCATGCGAATATGTGCAAATCCATGTACGGTCAAGCACACACACGGTAACCTACACGCACATGCACACACACAAAACATGTGTGTGTGTGGATACAAAGAGGGAATGTACAATTTGCAGAAGCATGGTGACATTCTGCCTCTCTCCGTACGACGTACAAGGAAATCAATAGTTATTGGAGATGCATTTTCTGCCTGTAAGAGAAAAACACTCGGACAATAGGCTTCATCCTGCACGAAGCGCAGTGGAGTCTCCAGGCAGAACATGGTAAATATCAAGTGAGGGCCTGTGGGAGTAGGGATCCAGTACCTACAGCATGTACTGCTGAGCACCTATGTGCAGGATGCAGCCCTGTAGGTGCAGAGATTTTCTTCCTTCTGATATTTGTGTAATGTAAGAGCAAAGTGGAAATACATTCCATAAATGTCACAAGATGGAAGCCAAGATAAATAAAATTGAGTGCTGCACAGGGCTATGATTTCTTTAACCTTCAGATACTCAGTCAGGGAAGGTTGATTGAACACCACTGCTATTTCTCAGCAACTCCCTTCTAAAACAAATACTTACATTCAGACCTATGAGCCTTACAACACAACACATCTCATATTGTGGGTCACTGATCAGCTTGGATGATGCAGTGATGATGCACTTACTTCACAAGGACTCTTTCTATATACTAGTTATGGGATCTTTTGGAAAACAGTTCTCAGTGTGTTCCGTCAAAACCGCCAGAGCAGCCATACACCATCTCTGGGAACAGACATGGCTACTGGATTCTTCTTCTCATGTCCTTTTAGATTTATGGTGGAGGCAGGAATGATTATCTGAGGAATGATTATCTCTATAAACTTGTTTTTTTGTATTGTATTTTGCATTTTGGGAGAATCAATTTTCAAACCATAGTCAAACACTGATGAGTTAGATGAGAAAATTAATACCACTCTCATATCTAACTGTCCTGTCTAGCTAATGTTTAGTTGTTTTGTTTAATCTGTATGAAAACTGACATTTATCTTTACCTTTGGACCAAGCCAGGCTAGCTGTTTGTAGCCTTTATGCTACTCTGAGCAAACCACCTCCTTATTTACCATACAGACATGAAAGTGTCTCCCACAATTTCTTTCAAGTTGTTGAGTACACATCCGTATTTATGAACAGATGGTGACATTAAAAACTTTTCAGTTTCTAATCCAAACCGAAGCAACAACATCATCCTCTCCATCCTCACGGTATAGTAACTACAGTTTAGATAGATTATGCATACATGCACCAGCCCACTGCACGTATATACATAATGCATGTGTAGCTTAATGTTTAAAGAGACACAATGCTCTAGCTCTACCCATGACCTAACCTGTCTCTGCTGGTTCTTACAGTGATAATACTGACATTATCCTCTCATCTCCTCCTCCAAGTCCCCCTGGAAAGCTCAGAAAGTCGACCTCAGTGTCTCTAATTTCAGACACTTAATGAGATTTTTAATTGGTGACCTTTTGAGAATGGTTTCATGCCACAGCTCATGAGAGCACTCGAGGGGAGCCAACACATACCACTCAATACTTGCACCAGGATCCTTCATAACAGCCTTTCAAGAGTCTGATATTTACCTTTACCCACGGATAGACGGATGGACGGATGGATGGATTGATGGATGGATGGATGGATAGATAGATGGATGGATAGGTAAATAGATAGATAGATCGGACTGATCTACCAACACTAACAACAGTACTAGTCCGAGAAGTTCGTGGTATCTTAATACCACCACAGGCAGTGTCTGGAGACAGGAGAATGAAAATACAACACTCTACAACATGACCACATCCGAAACTACCTCTGCTGCTCCTCATCAAACTTTCAGCATTGCTCTGTTTGACAAGTGACTGGCAAAGAACCAAATCTCAACAAACAATGCTCAGCTGAGTTGAACAACAAAGCAACACAGCATGTTGAAGCGTTGGTGTGGCATACATAAATACATTGTATGTAGGTGGCGCTGAGTGTCTCTTTGTGTACCAACAAACAAAAGAAGCGATTCAAAGGACCGTGGATGCAGTGCAGCAAAATTTGTGGCCTCAGTTTCTTACCGTGGTGAGATATCGCATCCCTGCTGCATGAAGGCGCCCAGTGAAAACCAAAGGGAGTTGAAGATGCCGAACTCATTGGTCTGCTCAGGACTCTGTGGGTTAGTGTTCTGCTGAGTTGGCGTCTGGCCCTGCTGCATTCCGTTAGAGGCTGCAGCCTGAGTGGGAGTCTGTGGCTCACCTCCCTCCTCGTAGTCCTCAGCGTGCCACTCGTACGGGCTGAACCGACTGACAAGGAAGAGGACGACGCTGACGCCAATGTAGGCAAACACTATGCACATCCAGATCTCGTAAGCCAGCGGGTCCAGGAATGAAAACACACCAGGTTTGGATTTGGTGGGTTTCTTAATCATGATGGAGATACCAAGGGACATGAAGGGCTTGGAGAAGTCGATGACTTCTTCACGGACCAGGGTGATGGTCAGAGGAGCCACAGCCACATCTGCTTTCTGACGGAAAAAACCAAAGACAGACAGGGCCATAAACAGAAATACACTGCACCATCAATCTGTCCGTCTTTTATGTTCTGCAGTTTGTTAAAGGTAAAACCACAGGATTGTGCAAACCAGAGTTCTTTACCAAACACCTACATATTGCAAGACCAGCTATAGTAATAAACTTTAAAAAATAAGGAATCTTTTTAGACCCTTTAGCTGCATTTCTCTGGGAAAGCTAACGTCGGTCAGCCTCAGCTATACTTGTTTACTACTAATCAGCACATGTACACATGCTAACACATGAAACTAAGATGGTGACCATGGTAAACATGATTCCTGCTAAACGTTATTGTATTAGCATTGACATATTCAGGTGAAAGCACCACTGTGCCTGACAACAGAGCTGGAAGCTAGCGCGCTGTTAAATGACTGTAGCAACCTTTAAATTATTCTCATGTTGTAAGCTTTTGGTTGCAGAAAAAAAAGCTATCCCAGTGAAAATTGTTGTAGTTAGTCATTTTCAAGTCTTTGTCTTTTTGATTTTACCACTGGGGTATTTTAAAACTGTAGACGTTATGTGTATTTTCCACCTTTAAATGGGGAATAATCCAACACAAATCTGTCCACTCACCCCATACACCAGTTCGCCCACCATGCCGTTCCACATCTTGGTTTCAGGATCCCTGGCTCCATACTTGCCATCTGAAACAATCTTCAGTTTGTACTGGTAGCCCACGTGTTTGGCTATCTCTGCAGCCAACTCGACGATGTAGCCCTCGTACTTATCGTTTCCCACGAGCTGCTCATGGTTCTTCTTCAGCATCACATATGGAGACTCCTGTTAGATGTAGGGAAACCATGTGTAACAACAGAATTTTTTTTTTTTTTTCTCCTCTCATCAATTTTACGTCAAGTGTCAAAAATCACATACAAGAAATGAGTGACCTGTTTTTGAAGTAATTAAGAATTTCACTGATGTGAAAACAAAATCTACGCTGATATGCATTTCTTGACACAAGCCGTTGTGACAGTAAGTAACATAACATTTACAGCATGACAATTTGTTAAGCTAATTGAGCCAAAGACAGCGTTATTGCTTGTAATAAAGCTTTAGTATGTAGTTAAGTTTAATAATACTATGTGTAAATTTTAAGAAGCAATATTATTAATACATTTGGTGCTACAGTGCAATTCATAACACACACATCCCACCCTTATTCAAAGCTAAGGCTCGGGAAAAAAAAAAAAAATCTTACTAGGCCCAAAATATAATTGCTGCTGTGAAAGGTTTGGAAGAAAAGATAATTCTATGAAATTACAAGGTGTTATTTTGGCTTTGTTCCTTGAAGGTATGGTGTGTAATTCAAATACAAAACGTGCCTAAGTATGATCATTACATCAGTGTTGTCGTGTTGAAAGGAGTGTTGATAACATGCAGCAGGCTGTGGGGAAGCGGAGGAATTGGACAGGGTTATTAAAGCTGAGAAGACATTGGATCTGAGAGGGAAAAGGAAGTGTATGTGTGTGTGTGTGTGTGTGTGTGTGTGTGTGTGTGTGTGTATGTTTGAGCCATGTAGACGGTGCAGCAGCCACTGCTGACCTCTGCTCCGGGGCCAGGCTGTTCTTCTTGTTATATCACACTGACATTTGTACATCTCACACTGATTGGATGTCCTGAGAAATTACAGCTGACATGACACCTGGTGCTTCACATTACTTTCAGAAAAATGTGTTTCATATAGAATACCAGTCAGTCTGTATTGTCCACCAGCACCAGCAGGGCCTCAATTCCCACAAGTTGTTATGTGTGTCTGCTTTTAGCTAAGGCTGTGCTGAGCTGAGCAAATCCTGCCACCATATATCATCAGGGTCTAGAGAGGGTGTGGAGTGGGGGTTTCCTTTGTGTGTAACAGTTATCTGGGTTCTCCTGCTCTTTATGGTTGAGGTGAACGTAATCATTGTTACACGTGGAAACCCGAGGCCCAATGGTAGAAAAAAGGCACCCCAGGGAGACAGTGGGGAGAAAGGTCTGGCATGCAGTCCTTCTACATGCTGTGCACTTGCACTCAAAGTCACAGACAAAAACAGACATACACACAGACACACAGACACACGTGCGTGCGCAAAGAGATATGGCACGGCATACACACAGTCCTCCCGGACTCAGTCTCATCGACCTCGAACTGTTCCACTGAGATCCGCTGTCACTCAACCGTGTTAAACATAATACAGACACACACACATACACTCAAGAACATATTTCAAATACACATTATGTGTACAAATGTAAACACACACACTGCAAGTGTACAGAATCAAACAAAATACATGGTTAGTATGTTTGATTATTTTTATCAGGGGTAAAAAAAATTTTAAGTTAGTGAAGTTAAACAGACCTTGATGGAGCTTTGAAAATTACACAATTTGCTCTTGAATGCTAAAATTTCTTGCAGAATGCCTATCAAAATAACTGCACTTATTTTAATAGTTGCACACAGTGAGTGCCATTAATAACCAATTTCTAAAACTAACCCTTAAAATTCCAGTCATGGCCTGGTTTTAGTGTAAAGCCATGATCGTGGAGACGCCAAACTAAGGTTCTCCATTAAACATGTCCTGCTTCACTCCTCCACATATCCTGTTAGCCCAGGCTTAGTCTGTGTGCACAGGCTGGGAAAGCAGGGATTGCAGGGAGAGCGTGAAGTGATACCTTCACGTTGGCAAAACAACATGCTCCCTGAAGCAACGAATCAGTCGGCACAAAAGTTATAAGGTGCAGAAACTCTCCTGCTACCCTACAGCCCAATAAGTGTTCACACCTTATCTCTTCTCTTAGGTTCTGAGACAGAAAACCAATTTATCTTCTTAGAAAAGGGGACACTGATAGGAGATTATGTCAGAGAGAGTTATTTTAGGTCCGTACTCCTTGGAGACTGCAACCTTCGGGTTTAAATGAGGATTTTCATATGTTTTTTAATTAGATGCCAATAGACTACATGTTTTACATAGTATACCTAATGCTCTACATCAGTGGCTGCCGACCTTTTTTGCCATTTCTCGAGTACCATTTTACTGTAGTTAACACCATTCATATATAAAAGTGGATATTGTTAAAATAAAACTTTCATACAATTGAACTGTCAATGTTAGGTTGATTTGATTGAGTCTACTTCTACCACTTGGAGTGGCAAATTTCAACAATTCATTCATTAATTTAATTCAGTGTTTCACCTTCTCTGCCATCTACACAACCTCATTTGCAACATGTAGTGTTAATTGGTTACAGCAGACCCAATGTGGATATACACTATATATTTAAATCAAATAATAATTTCTCTTAAAGTAAATGGACCACTCTACAGTCTTCCCTTTGGTGTAGTCACACAGAAAGTTTTTGCGTCAGGACTTATGCATGATGTCAGAATAGGAATAGTGAGAAAATGTTGGTATGGTTAGGGTGTAGCTAACCCTGTACAGTCACACAATAAATGTAAAAGTAGCCTAAATTAACTAGTTTTTTTCATGACATATTTCCAACCTTTGCAACAATGTTAATCAGGTATAAACAAATTCTGTAAGATATGTAGCTCCTTCTTTAATTAGTTGAATTGATTATATTAGTGTTAATGCTGGAGTTTATTTAGAGCCATTTTGGCACAAATTTGTTGACGCTTGACTAAATCCTTCCCCCATTTGGAAGATACAGCTGCAGTCAGAAATTCCCCATATCTTAATTAGGACTAGGAGGCTGATCAGGCTGAGCAGATATTCCAATTCAGCTGCTCGTATATTTTATATGGATGGAGTATAGCGTTATCAGATGATTCTCATCGGTAATGCCACTATATATTCTTCTGTTTTCTTGCTGCACCTACAAGGTCCCAGATTGAAAGCTTCTCTCTATAAAATAAAATAGCACAGATTGGAGTGTGCCGATGCCTCTCCCTGTTATTCTACATTGCCTCTCAGCTCCATCACCTTCACCAAGCCTTTATCTGGCGAGGGGTGAATTTCTCTTAAGGAAAGCACATAGTTGAAATCCTTTACCCCCTTAACCTCTCACAGTGGAGATCAGCTGCACATACACTGCACTGCTCGACCTGACGTCTCCTGCAAAGTATCTTAAATCAGGTAGTGTGTGTGTGTGTGTTTTTCTTTTTACACATTTCATCCACTCATCGAAGAGCTACGCCTGTTCTCACTCCAACAAAATTTCATGGCGGCAGTAATGCCCACAGATAAAAGACATTCCCACTTAAAAAATACACCAAGAGAACAGAAAGAACCAGTGCTGGGCTCCAGGCGTCCACACACATGGCGTATTCTCTGATATTAAATTTTCAACAAGCTGCAGACACTGAGAACATCCTGTACCTGCAGAGAAATGCAACCATCTTTATTACCCTCTACTGTACATCAGCCAGGTATTGCCAACTGTGTCCTTTCTTTTGTGAAAATGTCAGAATAAGCTGGCTGCCATGAGAAATGGTCAGATTGAATCTTTTCTTCTCTATTCTCAAACCCAACCTCCTTCATGGACCCTGCCAGCTCCATCTCAGTTAAATAGGCCAGGACACTTAACACAGCCTGGCCAAGTCGTGTTGAACAGCCTGATGGTGACATCGGAGCCAAATAAAGAATATGGGAGGAGAGAGAAATGAAGGACACAATGACACTTCACACTGTCAGAAATAAGTCTTCTCCAGTGCTATTTAGGACTTTCTAACTACTTAAATGATGAGGAATGAACTCCTGGAGCCTTCCGCTCCACTCGGTTTTTCTTGACATGAAATGTCAAGCTGAGTTGTCCTTGTGTTGTCTTTTAAATGTAGATTGAATATGTAATGAATTAAGCCTGCAACTCATCAACATGCCAGTAGGACAGTGATCCTGAGACAAATTTCTACACCTGTATTGTGTTTGCCAAATAAAGAGATTCAGATTCAGATTCTGAGCAGGCACCTGTCAGACGGCGAAAAGTTAGCAGAACAGAGCAGAAAAGGAAGGAGGGGAGCAAGATACAATCACAGATGTCTGCTGAATTCTTTCAGGGGCCTGAACCTTTAGGAACTCTATCATAAAAGAAAATGAAAAATGTTACCCTTTCTTTCTCTGTCTGCGTGTCTCTCATTTCACCTGCCCGTTCTCCCCCAAAAATCCGTCAAACCGCTCAGTTTTACTCAGACTCACCAAGATAGTGGTGACTATGTACGTTCTGTTCTGCAGGCCGTAAGTCTCGTTGCTGCCTCTCATGAAGCTGGCCGTGGTCACGTATTTCTCATCCTCGTTCCAGTAGCCAACCTAAGACAAGGAGAAATCCAGAGCATGTATTTATTAAAGTGCTAAAAATGAAATTTTAGATTGAGTGAAATCCTTTACTTTTGCTCCTACTCATATACTTGATAATAAAATCTATTTATCAAATTTCTTAGGACTACAAAATGTGCTTAAATTTAAGAGAGCTTGAGGTCTCTTAAGATGGCTAAGAGTAGATGCTTGATGGCTGAAGTACAGAAACCCAGGGGAGTGTGCACCCTATCTACATCAATTGTACTTAATATCACTGGTTATATTTACTGTTATTGGAAGCAATACTGTGGGTATAGTTTAGAATAAGGTAATTTAACCATTTGATTTTACCATTTGACAGGAGCTTACATCATTTTTTTTATTTATTGGCGCGCAAACAACAAACAAAGCTGACACTGACTGTCACTTTTCATGCATCCTCACTGTCTGCACTTGTCAATGTGACACTCAAATTTCTCTCATGTACCTTGTCTATAGCTTCTATCGTGCTCCGGTATGGTTTGCATTTCAGCTACATTTCTCTTATTTCAGCCCTGCTTATACAAATATATGGTGTATTATAAAAAATATTACATCGTTTCACATTTCACATTTTTATTTCCTTTAGATAATAAAAAAAATTTAAATCGCTTTTTTTTGCAATAAAACCATATCACTGAATTAATCATAAGGATATTTTTTTTAAAAGAATGAACAACAGTGCAAATGTAGCATAAGACCTTGTCTTTGCCATTCACATGAATAATCATGGATCATTTGAGAGCTGTTCTAAAAGGTTACCCTTACACTTCACTGTAGGTAGCAGTAAATCGCTCGTTAAATGTGTCTTAATCTTCAGTCTTTTTTTTTTTTTTTACAGTCTTTATCTCCGTAGGGCATTCTTAACAGAAATGCTTAGATGTTTGATAGATACAGGCCTAGACATTTCTTGGACTTATTGAATACTGGTGTAAGGAGCAAACAATAAATAATAATAATAATAATGAGCTTGCAGGCACAGTTTTTAAATAGGGTCCTTAAGCAAGAATAAATATTTGAAATTGGAGCCTCAGGCGACCTCAGTCCTACCTTCTTAGGTCCAGATGGGGCCAGTTCCATGACGCTCACGGTGTAGTTGGTTCTGCGGCCTTTCTCGTTGAACTGAATGTGACCAGTCAATCCATCTATACGGACCTGTAATGGAGTCACACATATTGAATAAGTAACTCTCAGACTCGCCCGGCAGATGGGTAAATAATGGCTGCCGTGAAGCATTTTCATACAAGCCATTTTCTTCACGTCTGCTCTGGCTTGAAGCATTGGCATGCCACGCTCACACGCGACGCATGTCGAGCGTAGTTTGCACATGTTTGTATATTATTCATTCGTGAAAATCCACGGTGCCTGGGTCCCTATGGAGGTGAGTGACAGACGGTGTGCGTGCATGTGTACAGTGCAGTGTGTTTGTCTTGGCTGTGTGATGGAGTTAATTGAGCGAACACGGCTTCAATCTCCAGTCTATCCGCAGGCAGATGGGTAGATTGACTCTGAGCAGGCCTCTGCACAGCCACTCTGCAGACAGAGCCTCAGGCCACACACACACACACACACACACACACACACACACACACACACACACACACACAAACACAGACACACACACACGCACACAGACTCACTCCTCATTCACATGCAATTACATGTATGCCCTTGGAAACATTGGAAGCATTTATTATACACTATTCATTGTCTATGTAAATGGGGTCCCAGAGAAAATAAACATTTAACTTTTAATTGCCTTTTTAATTGAGAACTGTTTTTCTGCAAATAGTAAGAGTTTTTAATATAAAATAATTGTCCTTGTTACTCGATATACTTGGTTTTAGATGCATGAGTGTGTCTGTGTGTGCATGAGATCAAGAGGTCTCACAGCCAGTGCAGTATTTCCATTTCCACTGCCAAATATTTCATCTCTAAACTCAATTGCTGATGTCATATTCCATGATGATCACAGCCCAGTGTTATTGCCCGCAGGTTTTGTTTACTAGCCATGATGTCACATTTGATACCGGAGAGCTCTCCCACGACTTAATGTGAACTTTACACGACAGAATGAGACCTAATTTGTTCAGCCAGACCCGGCTCAGGAGCCGTTAGCCAATGTGCCACTCAAGAATTTGAGAAAGTGTGCGCACCAGTCCATGTATGAGCATGTGTGTGCGTGTATCAGTGTGTGTTTCTATGTATGTGCGCCAACCTGCTGCAAGGCTCTCTGGATATCTATGCCCTGTCCCCAGGGAGCTGGTGGGTTGGCAAGACACTCTCCGGCGTTGCCCCTGCGAGAAATGTCTATCCTCTGTCTCCTTAGATTCTGGAAGGCCGTGGACATGACTTTCACCCCGTCATATGTTAAAGCGCCTGTGTACTGCAAAGAGAGAGAAGACAATTAAAAACAGAAGCGACACTAATAAGAACTCATAAAGGTCTTGGCTGAAGAAAGGCGAGGCATTTTGAGTTAATTTTTTTGGCTCCATAAATACACAAATGTTTGGATTTGAAATCAATCTTCTATCTCAGTTGGTTGCGCAGTTGTTATGGCTAAAAATCAATAATCATTTAATAGCAGAAGTCCCACATATGATTCAACAAACTCAAAGGTAGATAGGATCAAGGGCTATCTGCCCACCAAATTTAATGAAAACCCTTTCATAACTTTTACCAATATGCTGCCGACAATCACAAGCAAACCTACTGACAGGGGAAATAACAACCTGCTAGGCTGAGGTAACCCTAACCTCACACAGAAAATCAGTGATCACAACTACAAAGAACGTGGCTGGATTTACTTTGACAACATGGCAGGACTCTCTGTATAAACTGCACAACGTCTTCTTTAAAGACAGAATAAGGAAAATAAAAGAAGAAAATAAGATATAGATAGAAGAGAGTGAAGGGTAAATACTTTGAGTCCACTCTTGGGCACTTTGGAGTCCTTGTTGTCAAACTCCATCCACTGCTGGACGACGCGGCTGACGCCGGGCTCCGAGTTGTTGACGAGCTGGAAGCCGGTGATGTTCGCCCCACCTTTCCTCAAGTCTGTCAGGTCGATGTCCAGGAAACCCTGAGACAGGGAGAAGGATACGCAGGGAAAATCTGTAAGAATTCTGATTTTGTTCATCTGCACAGTCCATGATTATTGCGAGCAAAGCAGATCCCTGAACGAAAATCATTCAAAATGCCTGGCAGTGGACAATTAACCATGCTCGCCACAAAGAGGGGCCATGATCTCTGTCTTGAGGTCAGCTGGAGTGACAATCGCGCTTATTGGTTTGTGACCCTGTAAAGCAAATCAATGTCTACTTGCAAACCATGGTCACAGGTTATGCTTCAAAGTGGACCTCAACCATGAGTAGTTCAAAGAGAAAATCCAAAGTGAGAGTTTTTCTTTGGAAGTTCTTTCATTTGATGGATTTTCAAATGAAAAAGCCTTGAGGTGTCATGGTATCCAGCATTTCACCAAACAACAGCCAAAAATTGAAAAACAAATTAAATTTTTATGTGACAGAAATCTGTTTTGGTTTGTTTTTTATCCATCTAATCATCTTTTTCGCCCCTCTGATTGTTCTTTGGACCCTTTAGGGGGTCCCAATCCCCAGACTGGGAACCACTGTGCTATATGATTAACAGGATAAGAAAACAGAAATAAACACATTCCTGCTACACTGAGTAATATTTGTTTTTTGGACTTTTCTTTAATTGCTGCTTTTGTTTCGTCTTGGTAATTTTACCTCTAAAAACAGGCAACATATGAAACTGGTGGCAAGGTGGTATTAAAATACACATTGCTTTGTTTCACAAGCCGAAAAGGCAGGAAACCGGTGGGTAATTTAGGAGACTGCATCGTAGTAACAGCTTTAACTCTCCCATCAAAAGTGCAAGGGTTAATTGCATAATGAAAATGACAATTTTTTCTTTTTCACTTAAGAGAGGTTACCCAATTGAGCAGACTCCATCCTTGTCTTTCCTGAGGGACATGAGTAGTGGGAAAGGAAATAGAAAACCTCATTTCATGGCAGGAACAGTCCGCAGCTAATCTCTGATAGACTGAGTCCTCACAGGCTACTGTTAACAGGGGCAGGATCAAACCCTTATGGGCTACTGTGAACAATGCAAGGGATGCCGCAGGCGGAGTAGAATGGAGAGAGGAAGCGATTTACTGTAATGGTATCTCCTACTTGTATTTTTTCCCCTGACTATTATGTGGAGAAGACAGAAAGGCAGTTGAGGAGGAGAGGCCGTTTCAGTGTCTCTGTAGGCTGCCTGTTAGTGTGGGGAGAAGAAGAGGCAGACAAGTGGGAATGGGGTGGGAGTAGAGACGGGGTGGGAAAGGGGGTGAGAAGATTTGTCTGTGATTTGTCTAAGATTTAAGAGCAAAGTTTTGACTGATGAGAAAGAAAGGTGCCTCACTGGATTGTCTCCTGCTCGCCAGGCATCCGGCTGACAACACACGCCTCTCTATCCGTTCTTCTTTCTTCCCTGCTATGATGTTATTTGTTTCATGCCATTTGATGTTCGGCTCTCTCCTGGCCATATGTCTGTCTCAAACTCTTGCTTGTTTACTTTCTCTGATCTTCATATCCATACAGTAAGGACAGATGAAGGCTGGCTGTTAAGTAGCGCAACGTTTAAATTGTTTGATGCCCTTTATCTTTGGTGAAAGGTCGGACTGGAACAAAATGAAGTGTAGCTCAAGCTTCAGGAGACAAATGGAAGCAAGGGAAAAGGGGGGCAGCGTTCACTCCCCCCTCTCCTCTCACCAGTGTCTCCCTAATGTAGCTATGTGTGTTGCCAGGTGTCTATATTTCTCAGCTGAACAGACAGAGTTGTCTTTTTTTTCTGCTCCATGTGTGAGCTAATGCAGTGCAGTGAGCTGAAGAGGTTACTATAGAAACTAGCCTTTCTAACACTGGTCATGGAGGGGGGTATCTCAGACAGATATTTTAACCACATTTAAGAATGTGTTCAAATTCTTTCTTCTTCTCTCTATTGCCCTATGCTTAGTTTTTTTCAGATAGACACACACACACACACACACACACACACACACACACACACACACACACAGCTGCAAACGTAGACACGAGTAAGTAAATTAGTTAAATAATAAAAAGGTGCAAGGACATAGAAAAAGTAAAATTTTCTGCACACACCTTTTAACGGGCCCATTATAAATGACGATGGCCACTTTGCGTATCAGCTGTTATTACCGTCCAAGTCTTATCATTTAAAATTAAATCTGGCAAACTGGCCAGACAAGAGAGATTGAGCCAATCTAAAAACCCCAGCAGTGAGAAATTGTTCAAGCCAGCAGCTGCATATTAATACTGTTATTACTACAGCTTCTGTTGATGTCAATTTTCTCTTCATTTGGCTGCGTTTAGTGAGTCTGCACAGTGCTGTAGGGGTCTACATACCATTTGCGCTGAGAAAATGGCAGCAGACAGAGAGAGCTAATGGATATAAGCTTGCATACATTGGCTCCATGACCTTTTTCTGTCACTGTGAGTCAGCATTGATTTCTGTCTCCGGCTGTCACAGGTTTCCCACTTGTGCCTCACTGTAAGTCTACTACTGTGCTGTTGTTCCGTCTACCGGTTTGACAGTGCAGGGAAAGAATATCTGATGTAGCTGGAGAGGAAAATGGGATGAAATAACTTAAGAGACACAAAACCAGATTGTTTAAGGCTAAATTCTTAGGCGCATACAAGTCTATTGAACGGGTTATAAAGTACTGGAAGTCTGGAATCCTGTTTAAAGCCACATTTAACAGCAATGCAAATACCGTCTGGGAATGAAAGTATGTAGTGATGCATGTGGAAAATCTCCAAAGAAATCTAGATGGATAAAATTCCAGTGCTGTGATTATGATTCCTTACCAGGTTAGCCAGGATGTAGTGATAGCTCTTTGCATTCTTGCCTTGTTCAACAATCTGAAAGACAAGGGTAGAGGAGAAATAAAGAATCAAATACCTGTGATGGAAAAACAGAAGGTCGGTTTGTGTGTGTTTTTTTGTGTGTGTGTGCAACTAAGAGAGCACGGGGAGACTTTTGACAGCGACTCAGCAGCGCGCCTGGTATGTGTACGTACTTGACCTTGTGCAAGACAGAAAGGAAAGGAGGTTCATAGGAAATCAGAGCAAAGAGACTGAACATTGAAAGAACCACTTTATAAAAAGGTGGCTAACTAACAAATGTCAGCTTTAATCTTTGTGTAAAAAGGCAACATATTAACAGATTACCAACTCCACATAATAACAGTTATGAAAGTAGGTGAAAGAAAATGACAGTTCTGGAGTCCGTTAGGAACAACTATGACTAAAATGCCCTCTCCTCTGCTCTCCTCTCCTCTGTGATGAAATGTATTAAAATGCTGTTTCTTACAACTTTGTTGCCTTTTGCCAGACACCCACTAACCACAACAAAATAAAACACAAACACATTATATCTACCACACACACTCCCACCATTAATACTATTCATATATTAAAATGTAAACAAAAGTAATGAATTCACTTAACTATAAAAATTACAATGCATAACCACACGTAAAGGCAGTCACACCCTAAAACATCCCATGCTGAACATTAAAAAAGAAAGGACTTCATTTTTACCACAACATAAACAATTAAATGAAAACAGGAAATATTAATTGATTGACTGTACAGTTTTCTATCAGATTTCTGTCTCTGGCTGTCACAGGTTTAAAAAGTAGTAGAAAATGAATGAATAAAATAAATAAATAAATAAATAAATTCATATTTAATGCAAGTAAACTGCCATGTCAAACTGTCAAAATTGTAATTAGTCATCAGTTTGTAAATACTGTGCACACTACTATATTTGCTTCCCTCCCCCTTGTGCTCTTTCCTCTGTTTTCAGTATAGTTCCCCTGAGAGCTCTGATTTGATCTTTGATCTAATATTAAATAACTTACAATACTCTACTTCCCTGGAACTCCTTCATGGGCTAACAATACCATCAAATAATGCAGTCTTTCAGGGCTGAACTGTGCACAAGCCCCTCTCCTACGCCTGCTGTACACTCCATCTCTCTTCTGCCTACACTGCTGTCATTCTCTAACGGCCGGGCGACACAGGTCAGCCGAGCACCTAGGGTCAAGGCAGTTTGAACATCACAGTGAGAGTTGTGTAGTGTAGCGTAGTGCCAGAACCATTTTTTTATTTTATTTTTTTTATAAATGAAACAGGCACTTCAAGGTGGTGATACACAAGTTGAATGTCTCAATCATCTGTGCCTAAAAAAAGAGCCCGTTGTGCACGTCAATGTGTATGTGTCATCACAACACACTGGGCAATCACATAACATAAGGCTGAGTGGGCAGCACTAATTTAAAACACACACCATCCAATTATTAGTCTTAGCAAAGAGGAAAAAAAAATTGCACTGTCTCTGTTTAGGCACTATGCATGACCTCACTCCTCCTCCTCTCTGTGAGCATTTTCCCCTATGCATACTTGGTCGAGTGTACTCATTTGTTTGTGTGTTACGTGTGTGTGTCTAATGATGCTGTAGGTCATGACAGAAGGTGGTATTTGTTATTAATGGTGACCCCAGCACAAGGCGGGCCCCGCGGCCAAGCCCCGGGCAAGGAAAATCTAGAGGGAAGGAGGAGACACACACACACAAGCACTGACATCAATACAACCTACACCGGGGAAAAACACACATTTCTGCCACAGTGGACTGTCAAATGGAAATGTTTTGGATGAGAGTAGATTTTTAATTATACATGCAGATTTTAGGAGTCATTCAGAGTTTAGGCCCAAGAGAACGGGTCAATTGTTTCTCTCTGTGTAGGAAAACAGACTCTGAGATTCCTGTACTGTCACAATATTTGTTAACTGAGGACTCTTCATCAACATTCAGCCTACCCGAGAAGCTAGCCTCAGGATACTGTTAGTGACATTATCTTAACAGAATCTGTGTACTGTACGAGTAGAATGAGATGAACACAGTGAGTTTAAAGGGCAAAAGAGGCAGAGCTGTATGTGTGCGCCATTGTTTTGGTGCACGGGCAGGGCAGCGTGGCGGCAGGGAGCAGATGTGGGTGATTGATGGTGGCCGTCTGAATGGAGAACTTCTCAGGCTCAGCTCCTGTAAACTGGTGAGAACCCATGCAATAACCTTAACTGTAGACACTAGGCCATCAATAATGTTCACACAGAGTGTAGCCTACACATACAGATAGTGACTATCTGTGTGTGTGTGTGTGTGTGTGTGTGTGTACGCTCTTTTTTTCTTATAAACAACAATGTATTGAAACAGAAAAAAATAAATAAAAAAAAACGATTACAGCCTGACTGAAAATCATAAATCAAGTGGCATCAACAAGCAAAACAATAGAAATATAACAAATGTGTTATATTAATGTTATATTTATGTGTTAAAGCTTTACGTTATCACATGGCATATGTGTAGTTTATAACACATTTCTCATAGCAGACATTTGACTTGTCATAGTATGAAAAGCACAGGTCCAACAAATGCCAGGTGAGCCAGCTAGCTGACCTTGCTGACCTAAGTGGCGAGCACCTTATTAATATTACATGTGTGCTTTTTTGTTTTTGGTTATTTTTGAAGCAGTGGGTTCTTGATTTCAGACAGACAAAAGCAGGGTTCACATTTCTAGCCTGCTGAAAAGACAACTGTCCGTGCCAGATTTTATTAGCTGCAGTTAGCCAGCTAATTAAGCTAACGTTAGATACACGAGTTAGTTGAAAAAGCCATCACTGGCTGACCGTTTAATATTTCCAACTGACTTGTTTTAAACAAGAACCCTGTTAAAGGGATTTTATAGGTGCACTTGATAGTTATATGCAATATATCATGCTAAAAGACTGAGGCTAAAGCTAACAGGTACCAGGCAAAAAAGCTCAGCAGCGACCTCACCAGTTGATTATTCATGTAGAAGATGTGAATAACTACGTCAAGTATTGTTCTGTACTAGAGTGTAGAGTTAGTTAGTCCTAGTATTATAAGTATGAAAACGGTAAATGTAATCTTCATTTATCTACTTATTAGCCTACATACTCTTTTCATATTTTACTTTAATTTTAAGATATATGTTTTATTTCCAAACTGGCATATAATGAGCATATAATATAGCGAGTAAGAGGTTAACTGCCGCAGTTACTCAATGTAATGCTCCTTGGCCTTGGAAGTAATGCATGGTTACTACTGTTAGAAGTAAGGTAGTTAGTATGTCTATTGAACGTTAGAGAGTCGTTTAATCCATTTCTTCCATTTTTTTTTTGTGTTTTCAATTTTTGAAAGGCAACAAAAAATATCCAAACTAATTAAATGCTGAGTTGAACTCGTACTGCAGCTCCATGTATGCCTCTTCAACATGCAGTAAAATCCCAAGCTCGACAGATCTACCAATGCCTAGTTACGGTTGCTAAGCTGTGGTTGGACAATGTCTGTTCAGGGGAAGACGTCAGAATCCTTCTTCTTTGAATAGGACAGAGGTGAGTAAGTGATGATGCTATCACAGAAGAACTGTCGGATCCAAATGCCAATGCTGTGTTATTTATTGCTCCTGTCCTTGATGCTCCAGAGACCAAACGCCACAGCAGACCGCCAACCAACCCCCACTGCCTCTCTCCTTTGTTCATTTGATTAAAACATGCACAACCTTGATCTTAACTATGTGTTTTAAAAATGTGTTCAATATATTTTTTCTGTCTTTTAAAATTAATGTGCAGGCTAATGACTGAGTTTATAAGCTTTATATGTGTCCAAAAGGGAAATTCACTGATCATGTAAAGATTCCTACTTGTATTATCTGCAGCTTATACTGTATATACAGTGTACTTTAAATTCTAATAAAATTACATAATCCCCTATCACTGCAAAAACAGAGAAAAGCTCTTTACCTTTTTGAGGATGCCAGTGAGCCTCTCAGTCTCACAGTCGATGATAATCTGGCCCTCCTTCCTCTTGTCCAAATCCTGGAACACTTTCAAGAAAGAGGCCTCTGTCATGGTCTCCACATTAACCGAGGTAACCAGCCAGTTCCTCTCTGCTGCTGTGTCCAGGACCTTCTGCAGCACTGACAGGCCTGGTGAAAGGAATGGGACAAGGTGAAACTCTCTGGGAAATGTTCAAGAACTAAAGTTCTTGTTCAACTGGAGAAGATAAACTGTGGGAGTTAAATGTGTAGGTCTTTACACCAAAAGTTCTGCAAACAAGATGAATGAACTGATGAATGATAGTTGGTGTTCATTTACTGAAAGTGATCCTGTATTTTATTAGGCAGCATGAGACATAAATTATGTGTAGGCAAATTTTATACTGCAAGTAGTTATATTATCAGCTGAAAGATAAATTAAAACAAATTGAGAACAAAACAGAAGCCGTGTGGAAAACCAAACTGCTCGTGATAAGCTTATCCATCAGAATCTCCCCTGTAGCTTCAGTGATAAAGTGTAATGAGTGGGACAGTCCATTAAGCACATTGACATGTACAGGTGTGCTTTTCCAGCCCGTACAGCGCCAGCCTAAATAATCACCACTTTCACACAAACAAATAATCAGCCCGTGCATCATCGCAGACGACACGCTCACAGCCAGCTTTACACCATCCAAGCCCCAATTACAGGTGGCGCTAGTCAATTACACTGTCACCGATACGCTGCCGAAACTCTTGAGCATCATGGAGAAAGAGCATCCAATGAGTTAGGGGCTCATGCTAAGACAGGAAATAAAAGGCGATTAGAGAACACATTGATCTTGAGCTCTGATTTACAATCTGACTCACTGTTGTACTCCTTTGCTGCTGGCAATAGACCAATCAGATTCCTCTCAAGCTGGCAGCCACTGTAGTTCCAGAGAGTAAATAAAGTAATTTCACCCGCAGCAGACTGGCAGCCATTACCCAAATGAATTATAGTAATTACAAAATTTAGAAATGTAAACTAATACATGATGTAGCTGTATTTGTTTTTTTTTCCCCGCTACTAAGCTGGCAAACACTACTAAAGCCACCGTGGGCCTGTACTTGATGTGTTTTGCCTATCCTCCATGCTTGTTTGTTCATGTTCATACAGGCATTTCATGCACATTGAGCAAATGTAAAAACGGCTTATTCAGTACAACAACAACAACAACAACAACAAAACAACACAGCTTGTCAAAAGAAGAATGAGAAATACAGTCAGAGCCTCTGAAAGATTATTGCCCAACCTTAATAGAATGCACACCAGCTGCTCTCCAGGCAATTCATCCAGCCTATTTGACACAAGGTCATTAAGAAATGAAAAGATGGATTGTTTTTCACCTGCACATATGACCACAATACAGTACATGTAAATAAATTAGACAAGCAGGAAAATGCAGGGATGTTGAATGGAAATGATACACAGCATTAATGGGAAGGTAGATAGAGACGTATGGCAACTTTTATGGTGTCTCTCTCTCTATTCACTGTTGTTCAAGGGAGAATAACTATTCCTTGGCACTGACAGGTTTAATAGTAGCTTTGAAACTGGTGATAGACATGGGAACACAGCAGGCCGTTAATCATGGCCGTGAATAAAGTCAGTGGGTCCTGAGGAGAATGGACAACTGTTCTTGAATGGAGTTGAGTCCTGGTGTCAGTGGAGAGTTTCAGCACCATGGACAGCACCACACTATATCATGTTTTGTAAAGGACGCTGTGTCTAAAGCAGTTCACTTGTCTCTATCTTTTTATTCTTTTGTTCCTCCCTTTGTAACTATCGTTCATCTCTCCTATCTTTATGTGTTAATGTTGTTTTATGAATCTGGTTCTGCATTATGTACATTATGTTCCAGCACTTGAGCATACAGCTGGGCAGCAGTCAAGATGAGCCAAAACTACTGCTTGAAACTCATTAGTGCTTAGTGTTGACAATGCTCTGTGCTGTAATGCATTACAAAGAGACCTGAAGTCAGCTTTCCTTCAGTGTTATCAAAGTGGCTGTACTATTTCCATAATTTTCCTCTGGTCCTCATTCCTCCTCTGCTTCACTCCCTTTTTTTTTTGGCTCATTGTGTTTGCAATGAATATCCTCTCGCCTATTTAAATGTAGCTATGTGCCCTGATGCTCCCCTATAAATCAGAGCCAGGCTGACAGAGAGGCTCATAGGACTAGCCAAGGTAAAAATGGTCCTCCAAAGGCATCCTGAAAGAGTATAATATCATAATAGAATCTGGCTGTCATAAGCACCCTTTTGGCCAGAGGCACTACACTGAGACCTGGGAACCAGGCAATTGTGAGAAGAGAAAATAACACTTTGGGAAACCATTTCCTGAATATTGTTTATGATAGGTTTAATGGGCTATCAAATTTGTTTTCCCGTTCTTGGCTTTTGAAAATAAAAATGAGAGGCACTTTTATTAGCAGGTGCTGACTGGTAAGACAGATGTTAATAGAAAAAGGGGAAGATGTTAAAGCTACAGAGTTGGCAGGAAAGTGATAATGCAAATAGTATATGTGTCTGTCCTTGTCCACTTCTGATTATGGACTAAGAAACCTGGAAAACTAGAAATATAAATATGTATAGAAGAGAAATATATTAGACTAGAAACTAGATAGCTTCATAGGCAATATCACCAAGAGGTGATATTGACATTGGAGGAAGCACACTCGATGTGCACACACACACACACACACACACACACACACACACACACACACACACACACACACAAGACAAATTCCTCACAACTAAATATGATTTTTCTTAAGGGCTTAAAATAACCCCGTAGGAAGGGTGACTGCAGCATAGTATCCAGGCAACAGAGGACTACTGATATGGATTCCACTGGCTCCATCCCACCACTCAATCACACAGGGGTGACCCTGCACACACACACATAAACACACACTACTCAACAGTTTGTGAGTGGCTAATGAATGGATCACAGAAGATAAAAAAAAAATCTGTGCGACATGTGTGGCGCTACGGCCGTCATACATCAATATGACTAGAGACCACTGTGAAATCTCCCCTGTCAACGCTTCTTAGTGCGCTGTGCAGAGTGACATGATGGCATCTGTCTTTTAAAGCTGGCTTAAGTCTGTTTATTTCTCTCACACGAGTCAAAAACATCAGCAGATAATAGTTGCAATAAGCCCTGATGTTGTCACATGCAAATTTGCATCTGCAAAAAGCGCATACAAAAATAAAATGTGCATGTTTTGGGACACACACACACACACACACACACACACACACACACACACACACACACACACACACACACACACACACAAATACACAAATACACAAATACACACATCATGGTCATGCTCCAAAAACCCACAACACCTGGGACAGATGGCATGGCATTATGGGAAGGGTACAGGTGATTGGCTCGAGAGGAGATGAAGAGGAGGAAGCAGGAGGTTGACAGGTGTGCTACTTTATTTCTTTCTGCCTCTGCAAGAGCACTATTAAGATGTTTAAATAGAATGCTACAGCAAGTTTTCCGTTTTTTGTTTCTTTCTTTTTTGCGACGTTCCACTGTAAAAGGGACTGTTGTGACATGGGTTATTGTGGCGGGCTGCTCAATGAAAAGCTTAATCTTTTGTTCCATTGTGAGATTTATCTGCTAGTCAGTGCAGGTCAATGTTTCTTTTCTGTGTTTGCTGTCTGTGCAGAGACGTCGGTCTAAAATAAATGTTCTGACGGCTGCTCATTTCTGCACAATGGCTGCAATTGACCCCATTGCTGTCACCATGGCAATCTGAAGACGACTAATGGTAGTTGGTTTAATGACTGGTTCTGGGTCTGACTGTCTTCCTGTGCATGTAGTAGAGCTGCATAGCTGACTTGTATTTAAGAGACTGTGCTAAAACATTAAATGTTGATGCTAAAAGATAAATTTTACATTTAGTAAAAGTATAAAAATAAAAATGTTCCCTAACAAAATGACTACAATCACACAGTTAAGATAAAGGCTGAATAAATTGTGTCTCCCACCTGAATCAGAACTGTACATGTAGACAAACTTGGTCCATCCGTAGTGGTCGATCACTCCCACCAGAGCGTCCTGCAGCTCAGGCCTCAGCTGGATGACAAACTGGTTAGCCGTCTCTATGGGGAAGGACGGCGTGACGAAGCAGACGTGCAGCGCCCCACAGAAGGACATGAGCATGTTGACTGTCTTCCTGTCATACAGACCGATGATGGCGTACACACCTTTGGAGAACTGGGAGCAAACTGTGAGTGAGAGATGAGAAAAGAGGGAGAGGGGGACAAGAGGAAAGTTAGTTTCTGGACTTTCTTAATTAGAGGATTATGGAATTTTTGTATTAAACTGAGAAATCCTGAAAGTGAAAGCCTGGGCAAATATAGTGAGCCAAAATTAAATGAATACAACCTCTTTCAATCAAGTAGGCACTTGCTAGTGTGGTGCAGACCAAAATTTACGTTAGCATAACCCATAAAATGTAATGTGAATTGATGGATTTTCAACACTGGGGATTTTAAGCTTTATACCGCTGATTTAACTGCGTAAACCAATTAACACGTTGCACAATATACAATAAAAAATATCTGTAATGTCTTGTTTTTTATTATGTGACGCATGCATTATATGTAGGTTTGTAATGATTGTAAATTACTAAATCATTTCCTATAAATTTCCTCATGTAGGAGTCAAATGTGTATTGAATTAGAGCTATTAGGCTGGGTTAAGTATTTGAAGACATCACCTTTGGCTCTGGAAATAATAATGATCATTTTGACTAATGTTTTATGGACCAAACAATGAATCGATTAATTGAAAAAATAATCGTTAAATTAATTGGTAACAGAAATAGGTTGCTTGCCACTCTACAATGAATCACAATTTACTAAACTGAATTGAATTCAACAGAGATAAGTAGAATCCAGACATGTAAAAGTTTTTAACAATTTTCAGCTGAGAACAGCTTTAATAGCCTTGTCCATTCAACTACTCTGCGGCCTGTTTATGCAAAGCTGGCTTGCGGGTCCATCTGTGTACAACCAGCCTGTGTGTTTGCCTTCAGTGAGAGGTGGAGGAGAAAAAGGCAGATTAGGAGTAGAGAGGTTAATCAATGCATCCCCAGGGTTCCATTGGCATTTCACTGGCAGTAGGAGGCGGCTCCCATCTCTCATTTGCTTTTCTCCCTCTGTCTGTCCATTTCTCTTTCTCTCATTGTCTGTCTGTCACTTTGGCTTCCTTCACACCCTCTAATATCTTAAAATAGCAAATTTTCATCGATGATATTCTTCTCTCTGGAAGGTACATCCTCTCCATGCCTTCAGCATGGCATGCTATCTTTGTACTCGCAGGTCTGGCCTGGGCTATTTTCTGCCGTGGTGATGGGTGGGCCTTACTTATCCCAGTATTTACCAAACAGATTGAAGTCGCTGCCTGTCCCTCGTGCGAGAGCCAGCTCGCTGCTTGGAGCTGAGGGAAAGACAGAGAGGATGGCCCATACCCAAAACGCCTAACCTGTCACAGACCTGCACCCTCCAGGCAGGCACGTGTGTGTGTGTCTTTGCGTATGTGTGACGAAGATAGAGGGAGAGTGAGAAAAGGACAGTGGTATCACATAAAAATACATACACACGCGCACGCGCACACACACACACACACACACACACACACACACACACACACACACACACACACACACACACACACATGCAGCCTTTAGTGCTCCAAAAGCCTGGTGACTCACCCTACTTAAAACAAGCCCTGAAATAGACATTTTGCGCCTCGCCACACTGACTCAGTAAGAGAACTATCTTTCCTTCATGCTATGCACACGCTCTTGCTAGTAAATGGACACTCTCTCAGCTATTGCTTTCCAGCACACATTATATTTCCCCCTCACCATTTTCTAGGAACAATTTCAGTGGCGGTCCCCATGTTCTGCTTGGATAAAAGGTAATGAGAGCTTGTTTGACTTTTTGTGCAGTGTCCCATTACTCTGCCCTACAGCAGGTTACCACATTTCACTGAATATGAGTCATTTCTCATACCTGCAGTATGTCTGTCTAACAAAAAAAAAAAAAAAAAAAAAAAAAAAAACATGCAGCCATGTGGACCCCCTGCTCCTAGTTGGCAAGAGAATCATGTGCTTGTCTAATTCGACATGAGCATGACACAGAACATTAGTGTAACTCAGCAGTCTCAGTTCAGATAGCAGAATAGAGGAGCAGCATATTGAGTGTGTTTGTGTGTGAGCGGCTTGTTAGCGCTGCTCCACATGTGTAACGACATTGGAGGCAGGGCCGAAACACCTAAAGTGATCTTGAAGACCCCAGCAACACCTGTCCACTCTGGCACTCTGTGTCTCCTCGCCACAGTTACAGCTGCCATGGCGGCAGGACTGAGGTTGCCTGGGAAACAGTCTGTTTCACTGGCAGGGATTACAGTAGCTCAGAGCTGCTAAAGGACTTTTGAAAGATGGAGTGGAATTGTGAGTGTTTGGACATTTTGTCATAATTAGGTTTCCCCTCAAGGAATTGGCGAATTTGCAAAACTGACTTGGCTTTGCAAAATCCTTCGATAATATCTGAAATAATGGAAAATTTGCAGCACACTTCCACTGCACCATATTTTTTATTCACACTCAATACAAGCCATAACAATTTCAAAAAGTCAACATGTAGGAAAGCTCACTGGAACTGTGAGTTGAAATTTTCACCCAATCTAAACTTTTCCTATGAATGAACAGCAAGTTGAGTTGCATTTGGTGGCCAAAGAGTTTCGGCCAGCAGGAAAAGGGAGAAACAACTCAAATCCTAAAGGGACTGATACTAGCACAACAGGAGGAGCTGTCAGAAACAACTCACGCAACTACTGTCTTCCCTGTTCTCTGTTTCCTGTGCCCTGCAGCTGTTCCTCTGCTTAGCATGAGCCAAATATCAAATGACAGACTTGTCTGTGCCGGCTGCACAAAGAGGGCGTGTTTGTGACAGTTGCTCCTGCATCTGAAGTTGTGGATGGGCTGCGAGGTGGTAGTAGGCAGCGCTGCAACCTCCATACTAGTCATGAATGTTTAAAGCGCAGGACAAAATCACAGAATGCTTCTGAAACATCACTGGTTTGTTCTTAAAAATACAATCAGAGTTAATCACTGCATTAATAATGAAGCTAGAAAATTCAATGCATTGTTTGATGTTCAGAATTAAAAGAAACAAAATCAGTTGATATTTTCTTGTGGCTATCAACATGAGACTATTTGAAGGATCAATATTTGATTAAATGTCAATATTTGCCAAAAATATTGGCAAATGGATGTATAAGAGAAAGGCGTCAAGGTGCCCTTGTGCTTGATGCCTACCTCCCAGCTGCTCCACTGGAGCTGCTCACTAACCTGTGTATAGGACTGAGGTATTACAGAGCTGCTCCTTCGTGTGTATGTGTGATTCTTTTGTCAATAGCTCTGCATTGCCTGATATGTCAAAAAAAATCAATATAGCTGAATTGAATTGTACCGAGAGCAGTCGCAAAACAATTTTTCAGATGTATTTTTAGGGGGCGCACAACCAGGTTTGCAAGAATCAATATAAGGAAGGTCTTGTCTTTTGAGTGTCTTGGCTCAGGAAACACATGTATTCCAGACTCGTAGGTTTACTTTGACCACATGCAAACCACAAATTCTAATTAGGACATTATATACAATATGTACCTCCACAAACACACACAGGCACTAAGGGAACAGAGGGTTTCTACTATTTCTCTCCCCTGGGACTTGCATGCTATTATCGTGTGCAACATTAAGGTCAGCAGTACAGAGGGAATTTCACAGCAGCAGGGAGCTGGGTTCAGCTGGAGGGAGCGTACTGATTGGTGGGTTCTTGTTTAGCCATCCATAAAGGTTTTTTTTTTTTAACAGAGCCCCACTACTGTGGACTGACTGATGTCAAGTGACTCCACAAACTAGAACATCCCATTACGTTGCTAATTTAATCCACTGATCAACTACATACAATTCTCTACTCTGCGTATTTTTTTTAACAGTCAAACTCGAAAAGAATCTGTTTTCCGACAGTATGAAATCATGTTGTTTTCCTTCGGGCATCGGTGAACAAAGACTGTGTAATGGAAGAGTGAGCAGCTAAATCCAGCCTAGCTTTCCTCCACCTCAGCATAACCCTGCCAAATAAATTCCCAGAGTCACACACCACCTTCATACACTGAGCCTCAATCCCACAACTACAACAGGGTTTATGGTGTCCATCCAATTTCACCTCTACGACACAAGACCACAGCTTTCAGACTGAGGAGATCAATTCTGTTTTCTTTCTCAGTCGCGACTGGTTCAAAAACAATTCATTCATTTCTTTTTGATTATTCAATTAATCATTAAGTCAATGAAATAACAGAATTTATTGAAAATGCCTTTCACAATCTCGTAGAGCGCAAGGCAACAAAAACAACATTTTTTTTTTCCTACCAATGACCCAAAACCCAGAGACATTTAAATTATCATGACATAAAAGAGAGGAGAGCAGACAATCCTCACATTTGAAAAGCTGGAACCATTTTTAACCATGCAAGTAGCATGGCTCCAGGTCAGTCAGTCAGTCCACCACTTTGCTCCAGTCTGAAATATCTCACCAAGTATTGAAAGGTTTGCCATGGAATTTTATCCTGACCACACACCTGCTCAGTTAATGACATTTTCCATTAAACAGCTGTACTTTGCATTCAGTGGTAATTACCAACTGCTGGCATGCATGCTCAAGGAAGATGACGAACACGGTAAATCTGTTTAGCATCAACATGTTAGCATTGCTCTTGTGAGTGTTAACATGCTGATGTTAGCATTTAGCTCAAAGTATTGTCAGTCAATGATCAAAATTGCTGCTGATTATTTTTATCTACTAATCAATTAATCCATCTCAAAAACTTTAATTAATTTCAACTCAGTTTTTGCTTCTCTTACATTGCTAATCACTGCAGTCACCAACTTTATAATGCTGTGTTTTCTCTTTTGTCACAAATCTTACAGCACAAGACGATTTAAGCTAAAACCCACACATATGCTGCCAAACAATTCTGTATGGGTGATTAGGTGAACTACTGCAGGTATGAGCCTGGGGGTTGAGTCGCTGATCATGAACCAGAACATCCCTGGAACGTGTCTTGCCAGGAACCTTTGTTGCATGCCATTCCCCATCTCTCTCTCTCCCCTTATTTCCTTTCATAAAAAAAAAAAAAAAAATTACAGCAGGTATGGCAGGCTGGCATACAAATCCTTGGTTAAGACTCAAACTCACATTGCTACTGTATCTCCTGTTTCCATATTTAGTTGAAGGTTTCCTTTTGAAGGATGAGAGGGATGACAGGAGCAGGGAGGATGCTGTCACATCAGGCAGTAATATACACCACCTTCACAAGGGTGAAGGGTCACTCAATCAACTACAGAGCACTTTGAGGGGAGATAAACACATCTGACACCAGACACTGGAAGACGTACACAATCATCCTCCACTCAGCCACCCATGGCTAATAACTGTCAGATGATGTGTGTAATAAAAACAGAGAGCATGTTGTGGTCCCTCAGGTCCCATCCATCTTACGGAGAGCTAATCAGCTATGTTAATGAGAGGACCAGCAAAAGAAGTCGACACCTGACTCACACACCCGCAGACATATATGCATTTAGGACCTGCTAAGGTTGCACAGCCGTGATGCACCCATCAAACAACCCCCCCCC
>NW_019525151.1:251488-331488 GCF_002814215.2 Seriola lalandi dorsalis
CCCACCCCCCCAAACACACCTCTCAATGAGAAAAAATGTCTCGCTGGTTTTGACAAGAACGAGTCTCACGCACAGCTTGTGCTTGTGAAGAATCCCTCAGGTGATGGGTGGGGGGAGGCCTACTCTGTGAGCCCTCCAACACAGCATGACTCACACAGTGCAATCAATCTCCTTCTGTGCAGAGGACAGGGGCCCAAGGGACCGCAACACAGCACCGACGTAGATCTGCATGAATGTCTCAAGACATGACTGAGTAGGAGGTTCTTTTGTTTTTTTGTTTTTTTTTTTACTGTGAGAGTAGTTTTAATGGGATCTCCCACAAACGACTTGAGATCTGCTCTGGAGAAAATGATTCAACCAATGTATTAATGTAGTGCAATCCGGTTTTTTTGTCCAAGCATATTCTGTAAAAGATACAAAACAGGTTTTTTGGGGTATTTAGAAGCAGGCTGGGCTCCAACTCACTGCCTCCCCATCTCTCTAGGGTAGCCATATACCCCATGAAAGGTCGCACTCCGGAGAGGTGCGCTCTCTGTTCCCCGGTACAAAAAGCAAGCTCAAGGAAGATTTAGTGCCTGCGCAAGAGCAATAAAGCTGTGTTTATGTCACTGCTGCCACCGATGTGTGTGGCAAAATGAGAGACAACAGGGGAGGAAAAAACAGAAGAAAAGAAGTAATAGGTGAGGAAAAGATGGAAAGGAGATAAAACTGAGTGGCAGACAGGAAGACATTAAACTCTTAAGCTTCCACCACTGGCACCATCACTGATCAGCATACATGACCAGCCAAACAGTTATTAGATTAATGTCGGGGAGCGTTGGATACCCATGAGAGATTACATTAGCTGAAACTGGGGTAATGGAAGGTTAATAAGGATGAGCCAAAAAGCAAGCTTGTCTTGAAAATGTAGGAGAGGGCAGACAGGAGGCGAAGCTGGTTGCTGGAGAGGAGAAGAAACAAAAGCATTAGTGTCTTTGAGAGCGGATGATAGGAAGACTGCTGAGAACAAAGAGAACAGATGCCAGCCGAGCAGTGGGAAACACAGGGACCACACGGTGGAATCTAGATTTCTCCTATTTCCTCTAAGTAATAAAACAATGGCAGCGCATCGCCTCATTAAATGGGTAATCGAGGGTGTGAGAGCCCTCCCCTCAGCTCCAAACATCTCTCTCCTCTTGTGTCTCACTCTCTAACCCTCTCACGCTAGGCCATTGTCTCTCCTCCTCGCTGCTTCTCGCCACGTTTCCAATCTGCTTTGCCGCGGAGCCCAACCGCCTGCTGAATAAATGCTTACCTGGGCAGCGGGTCAGAAACCCAGCCCAGAGCAACTCCTGTCAGGGGGTATAGAAGCTCCAATTATCTTCTTAACAATCATCCCTTCGCAATTATCTCCCCATCTGCGTATCAGTGTCGACAGGTGCAGAGGGACGGTCCCGCTCACACGCTTTCATTTCTCTGACAGAGGAAGTGATGGAGGTGGATAGGTGGTGCAAGAAGAGGCAAACGCGCAACCTGCATGCTGATTAATTGGGACCTGCTGTAGAAATTAACAATTGTCTTCAACAAATTTCAGCCGAGCCACTGGGAAATGAAGTGTTTATACTGGACATGAGCAGAATTTATGAGTGCAGCCATGAATATTGCATTAACTTTCTGACAACAACTACATCTGATAATAACACCCATTGCTATTGCCAATTATCTTTTCATAACTTGATTATTAAGGAAAAAATGAAATCCCCCAGACCCCAGGGTGATGTCCTTAAACACCATGTTCTGTTAAATAAGAGTCCAATACTCAAAGTTACCCAATTTAAAATGATATGAAACTGAGAAAAGCAGAATATTTTCTCATTTAAGATGCTGGAACCAGCAAAAATGCATTCTTTCTAGATAAACAACTCCAGCACTGCAACTGACATCTATTCAAGAGCAGTAATACAGTTCTATGCACTCATTCTTAATACCTATGGATAAAGTCCAGTGTAGTTAATTTATATCACAGATTTATTCACATGCTGAAGTGAGGGGGCTGTAGTAAGAGTGATACCGTGTAGTTTATATAAAGAGTTTGAGCAATGGTTTCCGAAACCAAATGTACAGGAACAAAAGTGTAAAGGATTAAACTGTGTTTTTCTGCTGTAAATGTTAGAATGTGCAGCTAACTAGTTTACTACCTAGTAATGCTAATGTAGCCAAATAGCATCTCATTAAGTTAGAAAAAGCCCTGTTCAGGATTTAAGACTCTGCGCTGCACTCATGACATGCCGTTTAAGTATGACTAGCTGCGGGGCAAAAACTGGCCACATCAGCCTCCGACTTGTATTTCCAAGCTGGAGAGATCTGGAATTTAATATAGTGACGATATCTCCCACTTGAAAGGAACGGCAGATACAGTACGTCAACAAACTGTTGGCTGAATGGTTGCGAATGCACGACCACTAGCAGTGATACATAAAAATAATATCCAATATCAACACTAATAAAATCAATTCAGCTCAGCATTACAGGAGATATACACAGGTTGTATCTGGTTCCACTTGGTAACAAACTACTGCAAATATGAAACACGCAAAAAAAACCAAAACAAAGCTAATTGAGGCTGTCTATGTGATGTGACCGCAAGGTTAGCGCTAGTGCTAACCACCTTAGAATAACGTGTATTTGTGTTTGTCTTTCGGTTGTTGTGTCTTTTGGTTTTCCTCGTGTTGTTTGTTGTTTGCTTCTCCGACTTAAAGGAACTGTTGCAGGCCTGGCGTCATGATAAGGGAGTCATTTAGCAATGCGAGCGTCTGCACGGCTCTGTGGATGACAACCGCAGTCTTGCGCTGTCACTGTAAGAGCAGTTGCACTATGTCACACTGTTTAATATGCTTGTAGGATTTGTTCCTCATTAGAGTACACACAAGCTCCTGAGATGTACAGTGTGACAAAAGAGGGACTCCACTTCTGTCTTTGCTGTAAAAACATGACAGCTGCCATCATCCAGCGCTGGTCCCTCCACCCTGCAGCACAAATCCTGGTCCTCATCCCCAAACACATTGTTTTCTAATTGCCAGCCCCACACGTCTCAGCTCAGACCGCCATGTCCCAGCTGCCATTACCTCCAGAGACGACAGATTTGTTTTAAATACTTGGTGAGCTCGTATGAATACAGAGGAGGATTCAGAGCAGGATTAGAAAGACAATGACAAGAACAAATAGAAACAGAGTGGACACAGCTATCAGTAATGTGTGTGTGTTTATGTGCTGAACTAGAAGTGTGTGTGTGATAAGGATTGGTTTCTTGTCTTTGCAGCCGATTTCTCAAACGTCAAAGCGCTGGATGGCTATTGGGGTTACTTCTATGCGGCCAGCGGCTCTTAAAAAATAGCCATATCAGAGGGAGATTAAATGACAGGTTACTTATTTTCTCCCTCCTAATCATGTTTCTCCTCCCTCTCTTCCGTCACCCTTGCTCCGTGCGCACGTTTCCTCTGCCTTTCATTTGCCAAAAAAACACAAGCAAACACAACACAGAAACAATTTCTATCCCCCTTCTGCTCCACACTCTATCACTCTGCTGCTGGGGGAGCAGTTTTGGCTGATCTACATTGATTGCTATGGGCCATTCTCTATCCCTGGCGCTCCGGAGCAAAAAAAATCAGAGCCGTCTCATTCATCAAACCAGCACCTGCCAGACTGTAGCCCAAGAGAACTACCACCAGTTTCTTTTCTTTCTTTTTTTCTTCCCCATTCTCTTTGTTTCCTCCACGACAAATAACTGTCATGTCCCAAACAGTCAGGAGGGAGCGGTGATCTGCGATTCGTCCGCCTTTTTCAATAACACAATGAACACACAGTAATCCCTCCGACATGCATCCACTGTAGAAGTCAGTCACCACAGCTGTACCTCAATGACTGACACAGTAGCTACACAATAAAATACAACACCCCAGAGCATCACTGACACCAGCCACCGGGTCTGATGTTGCAGCTTAACCTGCACCCCTCCCCTTCTCTCCCTCCTTTTAACACTTACACCCCAGCTGAGACACTCATTTCTGGGGTGTTGTTTGCCCCTGAAGGGGCGAAAGAGTGGAGTAAATGGGGTGTATAGAAAAAAAAAAAAAAACACATAAATAAAGGTTTTCCAGGAGAAAGACATTTCTTTTTTAGTCTCTCCAAGCAGGTCCTGTGGAGAGCTGAGTACTTTTCAGCATTACAGTGCTTAACAGAGCCAGTTCAATCCTCTTTTTTTTCTGCAGGGTTATTATTACATATTTATGCTTATAACTCCATGGAGTGATAGCTTTGGATGTGCTGTACTGAATAAAACATTAAATGCATCTGCTCAAGCTCTGTCTCTTGTTAGCTATTGTGCGTGTGCAAGTGTGTGACCACAGAATTTTATGAAGCAGTTTCACATGCTTGCACACATTTCTATTTAGTAGTAAGATCATGATACTAGACTGATGAGGAAAAAAACAGGTTAACGTTGCAGTAGATGGACACAGAAAATATAACTGTTTTATTCATGCGTGTCAAATAATGGCTTCAGTTTATTACTGTTCGTGACTTGCTTTTATGGTTTTCGACATAAAAATGTTTTTGATAACGTTCTGCTCATCAAAGTAATTGCTGTGTTCTGAGAACATGGTAACACAGGGTTAGGGTAGTGTTCAAACAAGACTAAAGTTCAGCCAGGTTTATATAAGACAGCAGATCAAAACCGCAGAAGGGATAGGAAAATATACGAATAAAAAAATGTTCTACGCATAATGCATTTTTGTATATCAATACAGATAGTCTTCTAATCTTTAAGCTTTTTCACATATGAGCTTTACCTCCCTCAAAATACTTTAAAAGAAGAAGGAAAAAATAGCTCTGGCTGTACCTGGCTGTAACCCACAGTCGTATAGAAGCAGTGATGATGGATCACAAGTAGACATTGCTTGTTTTTGAGGGGTCACAAGCCAAACCATTGATCTAAAATACCTTATTTTAAGGTAAAACTGAAAGTGAATACACCTGAGTGGTCCCTCATTGCAACAACAGTAGGATAAAGCGGAAGCTAGAAGTCAGCTTGGGTAATAATTTTACCATTTCCCCTCATTTTCTCCTTCAAACAGGTTTGGTTAACCTGGTGTTGTGATTCCAATTCTCAGCAAGTAACTTGGTGAGAACAATGTTATCACCAAATAAAATAAATTCTAATAGCCTGGAATCAAACCACTCTCCCTTCTTGGTGACTGCCATGGAAGCCACTGCTAGTGAAGAGTTCGACAATGTATTTCACAAACTTTGAAAATGGAAAGTCACAGCAGCCACATTCTGTATCTCTACTGCAAACACAACTTTCTTCTTTAATGAGGAGTCATTCATTCTAGTGGTTGCTGTCATTGTATACAACAGTAATATGTATACAATGACAAATTATCTCCCTGTGACATCACATCCTGTTGCAAAGAGCGAATTAGTTTTGTGCTCCCAGGAAAAATCTGATCCCCACCTTGCACTTCCACATGTATCAGTAACTTTATAAAAACATCCAATACTCATAAGTGTAGTGATAAATATAATGTTTTTTTCAACACATTATCAATATCCCATTGGCATCACTGATATTATAGCTTGTATCCAACAATGCAGGATTTGATTTACCTTCAACGATCAACCACCCCCGGATTTGACCTCTACCTATACACTCTCTCTGCAACATAGACCTACATACATCCCATCATCCGACAGCAATTCATATCTGTCCTATAGGCCTGTCCGGAGGGAAGCTACCCCCACCCCCGCCACCTTCCTCTCATCTGTGCCGTATTGATCGGCGTGCAGGACTCCACGTGGTGCTCAGTTCATTGATCATGGCTGCCTCGTAGATGGTCTTCCAGTCCTCTTTCAGCGACCCTCAGAGACCCGGGGAAATACTGCTCCCTACATCACACTGACAGCACAAATCGCCTTTTCCATGAACACTAATTAGTCTTAATGAAAGGTTTATTATCGGGATGGCTGAACCATGACACAAAATCAAATGTGAGTTAGTGACGCGTGAAGCAAAATGTAAATCTGATTCTAAATTCCCTGGTCTGAAATGTTACATTTTGTTGCTAGGTGCACTATTCCGAACAGATTTTTTTTTTTTCACCAAAAATAGCCAAAGCTTAGCCTAAATCTCATCACACATGTAGGATATCAAAGAGAAGAGTAGATAATATAGGCGTGAGCCTGCAGGGGATTTGACATGAAGCTAGCGATTCAGTGACGTCCTTATTATAAACCAAGTCAATAGCAGATTATGGTAATGTGATATCTAGCTGAGGAGAACAGTGACTAATATTCTCTATGTACATACAGCATCCCTGGTGGTTATTTTTAACCACTGGAAACATGTAAAATGAACCAGTCCAGCAAGCGCTTCCATTGGAGATGTGAAAACACAGGCTCATATAGCGTGGTCCAAAAGCCTGAGAATACATGGGAAAGTGGTCTCAGACTGTTGGATCCATAATAATAAATGCTACAATAAAAATACAAACGCTCATCTACTTTATGACTTGGCTTGTGTATACTGAATCTAAGGAAGAAGACAGAGAAATGCAAATTAGCTCCAGTGCCCTGTGTCACATTATGCCGACAGTGTTGGCATCGTCATTACAACCAAGATGACTCCACAGACAGGAAATAAAATGCATCACTTCACCATTACCCATTTAATGTTTCTGTCCATTATGATTTCTTTCTCTCTCCTCTTTGTTTTCTCTTTCACCTTTGCCCTAGTCCCTCCCCCCGTCCTTATTCTCCTGCTCTTTAGGCAGGTGCCAGCGAGTGTGTGTTTTTGTGTGGGGTGGGAGGGCTTGCTTCTGGAGGAAGTGGCTAGTCATAAGAGCCAGCTGATGAGTGTCACCCTCATCCGGAGGTCCATTCATCCCCCGTGCACAAGGGCCCATTCACCCGCTGCTTTTCACACTCGTGGACCCCAAGAGCCCCGGGCACGTTCCCACACTCGCGCACACTTTCAGAGGTGAATTGCCACTCACTCAAGACATCTTACACAGATGCCAGAATATGCACTCAGATGCAGATACACACACACACACAGACACACACACACACACACACACACACACACGCACTCTCCATAGAGGCTTGCTAAATAAAAAGCCAGGAATAGGCTGCGTTTCTCATCTGACTCATTATAAACAAGCCCTGGAGCCCTTCTTTTTTCCTCACAAACACATCGCTATAGCCTCCACATCCAAATACTCTTTTAGAACGAATGACACACAGCAGGAAGATGTGTCATTTTTCACTTTAGCCATCTCCCTCTACTGTGAATATTTCTGACATGCTTGTACCACAGCCCACAAGCGCACATGTGGACTGCAGTGATATGAGTGACAGGAAGAAGAAAAGACATCCAATTTGATGGCATCAATCAGAAGACTAAGAGGGGGTGATATCCTGTAGTGACGACACAGACTGGATCTAGTAAATCCTGAACACTGGCAGTGATACTTGAACAAATAATCAGTTTCAAGTGTTTACCTGAGCACTTTCAGATTGGGATAGTTAATGTTTGTGGATATTTAAAGAATCTCTTTTGTAAAAGATGTTTTTTTCACATTTTCACTTAATATATCAATGGAGTTTAGAGCTGATAATATCAATCGAATCAATAAAAAAACAAAAAAAAGGAGAAGTTAACAGAAGGTGCGCCATGCTGCATGTTAGACATTTGAGTCCAAATCGCCATATTGTTCTTTAACACCCTACTGTATATGCTGCTGTCTCTCCACTGGGTGCACGCTGTGACTAAGACATTAATGCGCACCCCCCCCCCCCCCCCCCCCCCCCCCCAACTGCTGCTATAGGTTCACATTTGGTCCACTAGCGACATCCCCTGAGACGTTCAGCAGCAGCCTGACCCTCATATTCACATCACATTCCCTTCTGAGCAGAGGACCATCTCATTAATGAGGGCATCTTGGGTGTGTTTACATTTCATTACACAGCTCGGTCTGAGTCCCTGGGTGGTGGGGGTGGGGTGGGGGCTGAGGACTGTCCAGGTTTCTAAATATTTTCCACAGCTCTTATCATATTCTTAAAGTCATTTCCGCAAAATAAGTCATGCCCACTGTGAACAGGATGAACTTCACAAAGTCTGGGTTTTATGGACAGGTATAGGAAGGTGCTGCTAAATAATACAAAAAAACCCAGGGTTATCTACACTATACTCTGACAGAATAGTGTAAATTTCCTTTTAGTGTAGCGTTCAACATTCGATGGCAACCAACGCTGTATGTCTATAAATCTACATTAGTGCTGTTGCACATAATGCTTTATTTCCAATTCAATTCAAAGCCCATAACTGAATCTCATAAGGATTGCTACAACTGCATTACATTAAACTTCTGAGTCAGAGTGTCATTATGCTCCTATTTTCCATCCTTATAAAACTGCATTGTGCTTTTTCCACCTCTTTGTTTATTCTGTGAGCTACGATTGAAATCTGTGACTGCATGCAAGCCAGCAGAGATGGATCAAAGACCAGGGTTGAATTCCAGACAGGTTTCAAAGTGGAAATGCAACAATTGATGACTGACAGTAGTAATCGAATGTCGATTGCTGAGGCAATGTAACACACCTTCCAGAGAGGCAGGAAGGCACGGTTGTCAGAGGGTATCTCCTGGAAGTCTACGACTTCACTAGTGAGTGTGAGTGAACCACAGGCAAACACAGAGGAGTCGAGGATGGAATGGGAAAAACACGGCTGAAGAGCCTCAAGGGCGACAAAATCTTGTCAGAATACAAAGGAGGGATAAGTGCAGGGTTAACAAAGAAGAAACAATTTAGACTGGCATTTCTTTTGTAAAGCTCAGACATGGAGTTCTTGTTTGGCTGGCATAATGGCACACATTATCACCCACAGGAGAATGGCTTCCCTGCTGCTCTGACCAGGGACTCAGAATAATGATTTTTCAAACTTCCTTATTGACCATAAATCCTGCATCCCACTGCCACCATGCCATCCTCCTCTGTTAGAATTATTCCTCACATGAATTAATTATAGATCATTTGAAACATGTCCAATAAATCCACATCTACAGAGATAGGGCCGGTAATCATAAAGTCCTGAAAGTTGAAATATATATTGTGCGTGCATGTATGTGCGCGAGATCTTTGTAGAGATTTTAAGGTGGGAGGGTTTAATAGTACGTGTTCTGCCAGAATAAGATAATCGGATTGTGATCCGTGGCTAATTAGAAATGCATTTAGAGTCGTTTTCCCTCTTTGTTCACATCGCCTGAGAGCTGTGATCTGCGTTCTGCTTCTTTTGTTTTATACCTCGATTTAAAGAAGGAAAGACGCACTAGGATCAGTGACAGTCGTTTTACAATTCATATAGCTGTAAAAAGCTGATGCTATATGACTGTAGGATTTGCTGCTGCTGCTGCTGCTGCTGCAGAGGTTTGGTTTTAAATCACCGTGGATTGCCTGGAGCGCACAATCACGCTGCAATCATGCAGAGGGAGGCAGAGAAAAGAAGTCCCTCACGGTCCCACGCAACAGTTAATAAGATACTAACACATGCGAGTCTTTGCAGTAGGTCTGTGATATATGCGATTATAGCCTGTGCAGGTTTTATGCTACTCCCGGAGTTCCATGCGCTTTTGAACAAGTCGATCAACGGACTGAGAGGAAGGAAAACCGGCTGAACAGCCAGAAAACAGCCAAATAGCAGCGACTCTAATATGTTTCCAGTGAGATAATACTTACAGGCATATGTCATGGAGAAGCTATTCCCCATCTTGACCATATCCACCTGCGGCACCAGTTTAGGGATGTCCTGGTGTTGCGACAGGGCGAACCGAAAAACCTCATATTCGTGCGATTCGGTTGGGAACAATCCTCCTGTTGAGCAGCAAAGAATCAGGAGTTAATACTGGACAACAGCGGAGCCGAGGGCATATCATGAAAACACACAAAAACACGTACACACACATAAAAAAAGAAACACACGAGGTAAACTTGAAATAGAGGTTTTAATTCTGCGTGTGCGTCATTCTCACCTATATTGATGTTACTTGGAAAACTTGAGCTTGAACCCAAGCACATCCCCAGTAAACTGGTGTAGAGGATGGTGAAGCTTCGCTGCATATTTCCTTTTGCATTGGCGAAGGGAAAAAGAGCCGAAATCCAAGCATAGGTTTGTCCGTGTGTGAAGTTAAATCCCACGCTTCTCCTCCTGTCGCCTCCCGTTAGAGCGGCTCTTACACCGACATCGATTCAACAGCGAGACAATTATAGCAATGGCGAGAGGAGGCACCTTTCTCTCTCCTCTTTTACCTCTCTCTGCTGATGCTCCCTTGTCCTTGGCTGCTGTTGTATGAGACGGAGAATGACTTCAGCATGAGCCGCGCTGCAAAAAATACGCCCGCGTTTTGAAAAGCTGTTGAGTCTCGGTGTCAAATTTGAAAATCAATTTCCCATAAGGCGCCGAGATGATTTCACTTGATTGTTGCTTGCATGAAAATTTAGCCTATTTAAAGACATGTCAAGAAACAAGTGTCCCTGCAACAAAGCTGTAATAAAGCAAATGGCATATGAACAAATAACAAACATCCCCTAAAAAAGTAAAAATTAATTATAATAATGAAACAAATCTATGTTGTCTCACCCTGCTGGATGATACCTTCACTTCTGAAGAAGAAGGACATCTTCACGCTCGATACTTTGACTAAATGACTTACGGGATGCATATTTTTTGCAGTGTACAAACTCAGTGCGCACCCACAGGTCCTTCAGGAGTCGCAAGGGTTTGCCATTCATTTACCAGTTTTATTTTGTGGTAAATCATTTTTTGTGATCCTATGCATTTTTGCAAAATGATACCCTTATTCGCCCATATACAGCATTTGGAATTTCTTGAGAAAGTAAAGCAGCTCAGTTTACTCTCAATGAATAAACTCCAAATGCCACATCTTACCCAGAAGTCATTTCAAGGATACAGTTAAGGCACATGTGAATATGCAGTTTAGAAGATAAGATTTATATATATACAGTATCTCATATGTAAATTCCCACATTTCATCACATGATTTTGAAAGGCAGTCCAAATTTTCCTCATGTTTCCAAGGTCAAGAATGGACTTTGAACCTCAAATTTCAAGCCAATATGGATGAGAAGTACTTAAAGTGAACATGAACTGGCCAATCTCCATCTGCAGACCACGTGATGTGACCAAAAGCTCCAGAGCAGCTACTAAATGGACCTTCAACTGCTATTATCTCCCACTGCAAAGAGAAACGATAATCCCTAAAGTCATTTTTCTTATAGTCTACTGATATAAAAACACAGAATCTCCATACCATTGTGCTCTGCTCCATTTTCAATAACAAAGGTTTAATTTGTCAATTCTAGGATATACTGTTTGTATTATTTACATCCAAATGGACACAAATGTTGTGTGTTTTGAACACATTGGTACAATACAGTTAACATGTCTACTTTCTCATAGTGAAAACTAAAGGAACATATGAGTTTTAAACCTTATCATCACAGTTGGATTGATATGTGATTGTACACTATTATTATGTCTATTTACTGTAGTTAAGAAAAAAAAACTGACAAAACAGATGATGCTGTCTCCATCATAAAGACCAATAATTCCATAATACCATATGATTTTCCTGTTTTTAAAATCTATATTTGATTCCAACTCATTGTTAAGAAAATGATTAAATGTCTTAAAACAAAATGAGTCAGTCTTGCCTTTGCCTGTAATACAGGATTATAAAATAAACACAATAAATGGATGGCTGGCTGGATGGAAACATCTCCACCAGGGATTACTCTAGCTACCTGAGAAATCTGTTCTCAATCACTGGGAGCTGAAAGCACAAGGCCATTTGAATTGCAAGTAAAATTTTCAGTTTAAGGAGGTTGAGGATGGAAAAGGCACACTCTGGAAAATGGACTTAATAATGCCAAGATTCGTTCTCTAAACTGGCTTGGTTTAATATGAAATGTGAAAATTCTGAATGTGAGAGAGGACTTTTGCTTTGCGTGCTCCCCCCTCCCTCTCACACAGCGCAGGACTGGCGAGCAGCTGATAAGGGGGGTTATGATTTAAACCATGTATTTACTGACAGCTACAGCCAATTATTTCCTGAAGGAAGAGGTGCATGCCCCCATGCTTTTGTACACACTGCAAAATTAACCAACACCGGCGATATTCACATGAGATTGATTGCAAACCACACCACGGTGTGATGCCCCGGTGCTTGTTTAGAAAATTAAGTGGTAAATCCTGCCTTTGACACAATTAGGATTAAGGATGAGCTCATTTATCAGACCAACGCAGGGTACTTTCTTTAGTTAAAAATCACTTTCCCCACTCATTGTATCCACAACACGATGGCAGGCGCAAACACATTGCTCCAAGAAAATGAAATTTAGAAGATTAGAAGCTTATGTTGAATTTGACTTCCAATGTTTCCAATTGAGCAGAAACATTTCTGATAAAAAAAAAAAGTGTGGCCATAGCGCTTTACACACTCGAGCAATAGAAATGCAGGAAGTAAAAGGTTATCTAATGTATGAATGATGGCTGTCCTATAAGAACTGGCAGAATGGTCAATTTTCCCCGCCTTTGTTCAAAATGATGAGGGGTTAGCTAAGACATAAATGGTTGGGCAGGCTTTCATTACAATATTTTATTATTTTTTTTTTTTACATTTTATTCTCTGTGTGCAAGAACACATTTGACTTATGCATATTTTCCCAGCCCATTTCATGGTGTTTATTTCAGTGTTAGGGTGTGCTTTGTGTTGTGTGCCTGCAGTGCCCCATGTGTAATGTGCATCATGCAATCTTTTTTAAAATCCTGATTAATGCAAATAAATCTTAGAATAGCATAAGTAACAATGGAAAAATATTCTATGGTGCCAAGTAGAGGAATAACAATCACAGAGGCAACCGCTTGTTGTTCTAGGTTAAAAATATCGTCACGATCAGACACATGAAACAGAAAGAAGGAAATACACCATCTTTTTGTTCCAAAAGATGTCTCCATCATAGATGATAATGTGAGTGCCTGTCTGGAGGTTTTTAATAGAAGTCTATGTGAAGAGTATAATGAGGCTAATCCGTCAAAATCTGCTCTCTCCACTCCAGTTTGAGTGTGGAGGGGGAAAAAAAAATCCCCAGCATGTTATTCCTATAATTGAGCCACCGCACTTGTGCTGTCAAGTACTTGTGTACGTCATACTGCCTGAGGCAAAACTATAAAAAGTATGTTGCGGTGACAAAGGAGCAAAATATGTCAAACAGGCTGAGGAGAAGATATGGATTAGTAAAATAATGTCAACCTGACATATCACTCCAGGGACAACACGATCTATTGACACTAAGAACAAAAACACAAGGGATGGTCTTAGATGTCAATTTGCTGGAGTAGTACAACAGCTCAATCTTATTTGATGGTTTGTATTGTCAACCTGAATTCATCAGTATTTTTTATCTTAACAGTGGATACAATCACAGCAGGTTGTGTAAATTATGAGATAATGCTGAAAAAAGAGATTTAATTTAGGATAACAAACAACCTCTAAAGCTCTACAGAACTTTTTTGCCTTTTTAGCACATTGATGTGATTTTTTTATTGTTAAGTCTCACTACTTCTATCAACCCCCACCTATTTCCAACAAGCAAGCTCTGATGAACCAATCAAAGGCTACCCACCAGCACCAAACCAGAGACAAAACGTTAGTGGCTAACTAGCTGGTGAACGCTCAAGAACTTAGCAGCTAAAGAGCCAGATATTTTTCTCAAGAATTAGTAGAGACCAAAATGAGCGTAAAGGTCAGTAAGTAATGAAATTCCATTTGTCAGGTGACTACAAACACGATTCCGAATGAATGCCAATGTTATCTGATGCCTGCAGGGTGTAAACGTAGGCATCTGTTTGCTTACATATTAGCCAAAACCACTTCATAAGCTAGAGGTAGGCTATGATAGTTGCTGTGTATCTGTCAACCTTTTTTATGCCCCCTGATGGTCATTAATATCCACAGTATTTACTTTTTTTTTTTTTTTTTTTTTTTTTTTTTTTTTTATGTTTATCATTTAAAAACCCTTGTCTGTCCCAGAGTTTCCCTATTAAATATTTCTTAATTTTTCTTGGCCTGAAAATTGTCAAAAAAGTCTGAAAGTTAAAAGCACATAATCTCAATATTGGTACTAGCCTTTTAAAAATCTGCAGCGCTGATATTGAGTCACTAGCACGTTTTCGTGACATTGTGTGACTAGTGATAGTAGTTTACAATATATACTGTAAACTTCTCAATGGTGAAAGTAAAGTATATTCTCTTTGATAAACACAAAATGTTTTTTTTAAACTCTCATGGATTGGTCTGATCTCTGAGTTAAATTATGTAGGAAACAAAGATAAACTGAGAGCATCCAATTTATTTATTTTAAAAATCATCATGACTTTCAGTCCATTTGGCTTTGAGAACTGTAAAAAAAAAAAAAAAGGCAGACTAGACCAACTGAGCGTGCTATTGTTTGGCAAAAGAAGCACAGCAAACCACAATTCATAAAGTAATAGTGTGAAAATTGTCCCCATCCCTCTCAATGTGATCTAGCAGTTGCGTTGAACTGATCAATTTTCATGTAACACTCAGAAATCAGAAATGGATTCTGACGGTTTTGGCTTGTTACTCGCTTTATCTGCAGACTTGATTACAGCGTTTGTTGACGGACTGAGAGACACTGTGGAAGTACACCAGCAGCCTTGGACAAATGCCTGGCATTAGCACGGAATCGATAAGCAGCAGAGCGGCCTGGACTCAGTGTATGGCTGATTTCTGCTCTGTGCCTTAATTGGGATGAGTTATTGACATGTGGCTTAATTAGTCACCCCCATAATTGATTTAGCGTGTCTGCCCAGAGAGGAAGCATTCCTTTTAGAAGTCAGAGAAGATTGGGGCTTTCGAAAACACTGAGAGTCCGAAAGTTATTTGAGAGTTGACTTACCATGTTTTAGAAGAAGAGAGGTATTCTTAGTCCTCTAAAGATAAACTCTATTCTCATTAGTGGTTTGAACACTTTTTACTAAAAGGTAAGGCTGATGGTATTCCGTTTTACTGTTAACAAGTTCCATGAAAAGATCAAAACCAACAATGTGTTTCTTAATGCTGTCTGACTTCCCCAGTCTGCTTGTGGCTCTCATTCCCACGTCCATAGTTTCCTACTGAGGAAATAAATCATTCATTAAAACAAAAGGCTATAATTTCTTTAAAAATCTGGGCATTGTAGTTTTTCAAAGTTACTCTACAATAGCAAATTAATTTGTTCTGAACTATTTTCAGCTGTGGATGAAAACATCCTGTGCACTACTGAGTATTTATGGCAGCAGGATGATGTATGTGAGATTGACTCAAAATAAATGACTGTGCCCATGAAGGAGGATATCATCCAGTGCAAAAGTGTGACTCTTTGATGCTTTTCAAATAGTTTTTGCACAACAATGGAGCTCTGTGGCACAGGGTAATAAGCTATCAGCTATCAAGCTATCAAGCTATGACTACACAAACAATACTTTCAGGCTAGTTAGTTAGGCTAGGTTAGATAATTAGGTCCATATAGGTACTCATCACAGTGCATATATTATGTCTGCTCTTATTATTTCCAAAGCCACATTATTGTTATACGGCTATTCGGTTCATATTTTTCAAATCAATCAGTAATTTTAGCTGCATCACAACACAATAATTTAACTGAAAAAAGGTGTTAATTGTGATTCAGGGCGATTTTCAAGTAACATCAGTATATTTTAGTATATTTATAATCTTGAATTGAGTGGAAATTGACTCCTGTTTGTAAAAGGGGGAAAACACAGAAAAATGCATAGCATCAGTTCTGTATCTTGTAGTCAATGAGCACCATAGAAAATCACTGGCATAGTCCTTTAAAGTACACTCTGCCTAAGGGCAATTTTCACTTACCAAATTAAGGAAAGGCATTGCAGATGGTCACACTTAATATTTGTATCATTCAGCCTCAGATACCCATGGAGGCTGTTTATACATGAAGCACAGTCAATCAGATAATGCCAATTATCAAACAGGCATTCATTAGAAAGAGAAAAACATTAAGTGATGTGGGGAATAAACATGCTCTCTTCCTGTCTATCCTTTTAATGCTATTCAGGTGTTCTCTCTCTTTTTCTCTCTGGCTCTGTCTCCAGCTCCCTCTCCCTCATATGCTACCTGCATAATTGCCTTTCCCCTCCACTGGACGCAGAGGAAGTGGAGCTCTCACAATGTTACTGTGGTAATACTGATTGATGGAGTCGATACTTGTGCGGTTCCAGAACATCGAGCATCGCCGCACACAAACATGACAAATTTCAGGGAACAAATTATAATGGCCTGCATCATGATTAATCCCCTCGGGGGAGATGGAAATATTGTGAATACCTATGAACTCACGGAGGACGCAGAGTTATACAATAGGACCAGACTCAGGGGGCTTTTGTATCCATTGTCTAGCAGTGAAGACACAAGGGAAGGAAGAGGAAAGTCATAGCTATGGCTGCTTAACGATGCATGAAAGGGAAGTAAATGATAAATCAGCCACATTTCAAAAGGTAGATTTTTTGTGACATGATTAGTTATTAGTCAGACTCTCTCCAAATCCTTAGAAATTATCTTCACAGATTTCTTCCTGATTAACAGGAACTCACTGTGAGCTCTGAGGAAATGGTGGAGTAGTCACATGGTCGACAGTGATGACAGTAATTCAGTGTAAAGACGGTGTATTTATGTCCCATTTACTTATGTCAGCAGCGTCATATAGCAACAACTTTAGACCAATACACACTAAAAACATCCTTCTGCAGCTGCTTTGAGGAAATACTGGAACAGTGGGGGAAATGCACAGGTATAGGTGTTACTAATAACATAAACAATGGCTCTGTTATATTCAAGCGCACCAGTAAGTAATGACAGACTGACGATGAGCATGAAAAATACCAGGATCCTGAAACTGAAGCTGCTAAATGGAACTGAGCTGTCATTAATTTTATTGTTTACACATGTGCTGTTCATTCTGTGACATGTCAAAATGTCCTGTGGGAAAAAGACTTACAGTATTAACCACTCGGCAAAAACCACATTCTGTCACTCCCTGAGGTGTGAGCTGGTGAAATGACACCTATGGTTTATCAAACCACCTATGACAACTACTGCAAGTCCTGTGTGTAGCAATTCAAAGCATTCACTCAACATACAGTGTAATGGTCAATTAATTGTGACACTTTGGTTTAATTACAATGAAAAAATGAGATTGCTCATTTTTTTCTTAATTGCTTTACTGAAGAGGATAAACATGTCTTGTATTTACATGAAACCTTTTAGTCTCTCCACCATCTTCTACTACAGGAAACATGCAATAAACAATTGGGGGATGTTATCGTCATGTCAAATCTGTTTCTTTAGATTTGTTTGCATATCCCCTAATAATTTCAGGTGAATGTGGCAACAGCAAATTTGCAGGGTGTAAATTGATATGTTACCTAACTGTCTTCCTATCTCATAATTTTGAATATCAAGCCTACTGTCTCTCTGTATGAATGTTCTGCCTCCGCTAACAAGCATTTAGGATCAATCAAAACAAATTAACGTTCTGTGCAGCTAACAGGGTCAGTCCAAATGAGATCAGACACGCTTACAGGGACAGTCAAAGGAAAATAAATGATTAACGGGACCTCGAGCTGTCAATCTTACGGGCCAGTGTTTACTCATGAACTGCTTTTATAAGAACCATTTCAGACTAAAAGTGGAAGTGGCTGCATATGATAGTAGTCGTCTTGACTATTTAGCCAGAGGCAGGGAGAATAAAATATACTGTTGAAATTGTTGCGACAGTGGAAAAGCCTCCAATCAGGCCTTGAAAATCTTCATTAAAAATGTAATGCAATGTAATGTAAGAAAAAAAAATGCAAATGCAATGTAATTAATTTTCTAATCATGAAATCCCTCCGAAACCTTTGAGGCTGGTTTGACTGTCTGCCTCTTTGTTCCTCTTTCTCGCTCTCTTTTACACACACACACACACACTCACTCACACACACACACACACACACACACACACACACACACAAGGTTCAATATCATGGCTGATGTGTTGCAGTATACATTGCAGGCGATGGAGCTGACAGCTCCTTCCCATGAAAGCAACCACGCATCATATATTTGCCCAGGGAAATCAGTGTTGGGCCAATCAATTTGGAAGTTTGAGTGTGTGTGTGTGTGTGTGTGTGTGTGTGTGTGTGTGTGTGTGTTTATGTCAGCAGTACAAACCTTTACTGCCACAGCTGGGAGGGGTGCTATGAGCTCGTTAAATCAGCAGCTCTAATGATCTCAATCGCTGCCTGATGCAGTCTGACTGACTTTTTACTTGCGGTGGAAAGTGGGAGAAAAGAACAGAGGTGGAAAAGTCAGCTGAGAGGTAATGGAAGAGAAACAAAAGGGAAGTGAGCACAGTCAATAAAAACAGCAGAACTACAGACATTTTAACAAGTAGGACATCTAACGTCTTTCACACACTCTTAGCACTCTAGTACATTCACATTTCATCATTCCCCAGAACATGACTCAGAGTCAAATCATACAGAAAAAATCACAGTTGCTGGTTGCCTGCGGCACATATGTCTCTGCTTTGATCACATGGCAGACATCAACACTCAACCCAGTATGGGAATGGTGGACTCTGGCACTAAAATGAAAACTACCATATAGAGAGCCAAAATGAAACTGTAATCTCCAGGTCTCCAGATGTGACGTCATGACTTCAATCCATTAAAAATCTATTGCTGAAATAATGGCCGACCATATATAGAATCAAATACAAGGTTTCATTTCATGAAAGTTTTAAGGAATATAACTTTAATGGACAGATATGACAGTGGTATTGATCTTCTCATAAAACTTACTTGAAATAGCACATTATCTACATATAAAAACATGAGAGCAAAGTATTTCAATATATAAATGAATTTACTGGTATATTTCTTAGTAATTCGGTCATTCCTGTTGTGAAATGGTTTGAATGGTTTAAACTACAATGAAATCAATTGAGCTCTTCCATGAGGTGAAGAGTCCAGACTACTGACTACAGTGAAGTGCTGAGGGGCCACGGCAACAGCTGTGGGACTTGTTTGGAACAAACAAGGAACAAAATGCAGCTCAATTCTCATAAAGTCACGAGAAGAGCGCCTGCCAAGGTTTGTGAAGGTCACAGCACATTCTGGTCGCTGAGAATCAATTTCCTTTCGAGCTAACACGTCCCTTGTGTTTTATTGACCCATATCTTTCAAGTCGCCAACCCCATTCTCCGGTCACCCCAAGAATGGCAATGCCAAAAATGGAGAGCAGCAATGGGCCATTGAGTGAGCTAGAGCAGTGTGTTGCCTATACATCCATACTTGTTCACATGTGTGATGGAACTGGATTACCTTCTATTGCCATTAGTGGCGGTGTAAATCCTTGCATATGCACATTCACAGTATGGAATGCATACTCGAGTCTTCACCATGTGGATTTTTTTTTCTTTTTTGTGTGGATTCCCATGAGTTTTATGTGTGTGTGTGCATGTGTGTCTCAGAGTGCTGAATTTGTGCTTTGCTTTGAAGGACATGGAAGGAGGGATGCGGAGCCAATCTGTTCCTGTGCAGATTAACTCTCTCATTCCAGACCCCTCTTTTCTCCAAAACACCCACTATCTCCAGTGTCCGCCCCCCCCTTTCTCCTCCTCCTCCTCCTTCTTCATCACTCCCTCCAGTTCCTCCTCCTATTGCTTCTGTATACTCTCTGTCTCTCTCTTGCTCTCTGTCAATCAGGCTACCTGCATGGGCTCCTGTCTATTTGTGTGGGAGAGCAATTAATCTGTAGCCGTGGAGGCAGTGTAGAGATCCAACCCTGTTTTGAGTGCATAGCCTCTGCTTCAAAGGCTTCTATCTCTTCAGGAAGGGGCAGTGTGAGAGAGACACTGAGGGGACAGACCGAAACTGAGGCCACAGCCTGAGAAAAGAGGAGGACGTGCACTGCATTTGGCCCAGGTTGCTGTGAGAAAAGGAGCCCACTTTTCACACCATTCACTGAGTGGAAGTGAACAGGAGAGGGGAATTGTTTCCTGTCCAATTAGCTGAGCATCCAGCCGCTTCCAGTCTACGTGTATGTGTGTAGGAAGAGGCTAAGAGAGAGTGATTACAGACAGACACACAGAGAATGAGGGCATGTGAAGGAATGAACAACACACCTTCAAGACCACTGGGAACTCCTCTTCCTTCCCAGTCAGGCTACAACAAGGAGAGAGGGAGAAATGGGAGGAGGGTGAAACATGAATAGAACAACACTCTGTGGAAGTGACGGTGCTGGTAGCGGATGAAGAGAGAAAGCAAACCCTGTGGGGTTCTGCTACCTCTCCCACACATTTCTCTCTTTTAACTTTTAAGTCTGTCCTTCTGTAGCTGAACAGGTTGGGGGGAGAGAGGTGCTGTAGATAGTGCACTGTGGCGTGGGGTTGGATGAGGGGAGTCGAGAGGAGGTGTAGGGAAACAGCGAGGGTGCTAGCACTCTGTGTGCTTTCATTAGCACTCTAAATGCTAATGAATAAGTTCATAGCTTTGAAGATGCAGCTATGTTAAATATGCATGGGTTATCCAACACAGTACATAGAGCGGGGGAAAAGGCGGTGAAAGAGGAAGGGAGAGGAGAGATACAGTAAAGATGGAGAAAGTGGGAAAGAAGGTGGAGAGAAAAGTGGAGAGGAAAAGAAGCTGTGAACGATCTGTTTCTTCTCATCGCCTTTTCTTTCTTTATGTTTTACTTCCTATCCTTCCCTTTCGCTTTCTCTCCTCTCCTCTCAACTTCTTTCCTCTTCTAATTTTTTTGTTAATATCATCATATTAAAACCCAAAACATCCTTGTGGAAATACTTTAAGAAAACTGATGAAATGAGAATCACTGCCTTAATTGTTGCAAGTAAAGTTAGTGTGACTTTTCATAGTGCTCTCGTCCGCTCTCCTCCCCGCAGGGACAGATGCAGAGTCTGTCATTAGTGTTAAGTCAAAAGACATTAAGCCAAGCTGCTTGTGGTGCAGTAATGACCCGGCAGTTTGAAGCGATGACAACAGCAACTAGAGACAAATCTCAGTGGAGAACGGCATCAATTTCTTCCTATCCTGAGGAAAGAGTAGTGAAGTGTTTGGTTTAGGGAAGCACTAGAAACATACATCATACACACTTATATATATATATATATATACAAACACTGATAATAAAATATAATATATTTACCATTAACATTATCTGCATTTTTTGCACGTTGGAGACCTCTCATTTAATGTTTTGATGTGATATTTGAACTCTGCAGCACAAATTGAATAAATGCATGTGTAATGCCAGTTAATTGACCATTACAGCATGCTGGTCATTAACAGGTTAATGGCTTTCCATGAATACCTCTGCTAAAGTGATGGGGGGACGGGGGAGCTTCTTCAATTTGATTTCCAATGAATATGTATGAGTAGACCTGTGTGAGAGAGATGATATGAAGACACATTATCGGAGCTGAGTGGAGGTGACAAAGCTATCTGATGACTTGGCTTAAAGAGGAAGTGACCATACTATTAATGTTCTCACCACAGACACAGAAGTGTAAGGACAAGGTAAGGTAAGGCAAGTTTATCTGTGTTGCTCTGTTCAAAAACAAGGCAATTCAAAGTGCTTTATGTAAGACATTAAGACATGATTTAAAATGAGTAACACAACGTAGATGACAGAAATAAGCTTAAATAGAATAAAAGAGGGGAATAAAAATTCCAGTTCTGTGACATTGCAGTGCGCGATATTAATAAACAGTCCCAAATTTAATTTAATTAAAGGCAGTGGAAAACCCAAAAGTGTTAAGCCCTGATTTAAACTACTGAAAGTTGGAGTTTTCTGGTAGTTTCTTTAAGTTATGTGGTGCATAAAAACTGAATGCTGCTTTCTTGCTCTGAGGTCTGGATAATGTAGTAGGAGATCAGGAGGCATATCCAATCACTGATTTGTTCAATCCTAAAACCTGATAATACCATTATTTAAATCTGTGTGTTGTATGCAGAAGTATATTAACATATGTTGTTGTTTTCCATAATAGTGGAAACATGTAGAACAGAAGTGGCCCAAGAATGGAGCTTTGGGGTACTCCACTGCATGTGTCATTTTGTATACTCAGATGTGTAATTACCAATCGACACACAGTAGTCCCTCTAATTCAAATAGTATTCAAACAAACTCAGCATTGCGCCAGAAAGTCTCACCCAGTTTTCTAGTCTGTCTTTTAGTGTACTGGAATGCAGAATGAGGAAAAGAAAGGATGGAAGAGAAGGGGAGATTTAGTCTAAAACAGGTATGCAGATTTCAGGGCATATGGTACCACAAAGCTGGTTAGGTGACTGCTGAAATGTGATGATGGCAAGCATGAGTGCCAGAGAATCCAGGGAAGTTTGATAAAAGGTTTAAAAGTTGAGCAAAATTTGCATACGTAGGCAGTGTGTCGCAAAATAAGACCCCACATTTCAGCATAAATCCCATGGAATGTGTCGTTTTGCTGGGGGAATACTTTGATGTCAAAAATGCAACGCTTACTGTAACATATTCTATGTAAATGATAACAACAGTAGAGCATCTACTTTTTTTTCCACATGCATTGATATGGATGTTAATGACCAGCTATTTGTCTACTCACAGTTGACAGCATTAAAGCACATTACTCCTCCATATGTACCGCTGCTCTCTGTGTTATGAATTATGCTGTTTAAATGGGTTCCTCCTTTAGAAGAGCTCTGGGCAGGGTCTGTGGAGAGGCATCTAATGGCAGCTAAATGAATGCATGCCCAGATAAGGCGTAGGCTGCAAACACAGAGAAGCAACAACAGCTGTCAGAGACAGAGAAAGAGAGAGAGAGAGAGAGAGAGAGAGAGAGAGAGAGAGAGAGAGAGAGAGAAACAACATAAAAGGAGAGCGAGAAGGGACCAGAACTGGAGAGAAGTACAAAGATGTAAAAACAAATGGAGTGTGTGAGCGGAAAATGAGAACAAATCTGTGTGGCGCTATCTCTCAACAAGTGAGGAGGTGTGTGGGAGAGAGCAGAACAGAGAGTGACATTAGTTGTGAGGGAAATCTATTGATTGCCACAGCAGGCATTATTCTCCAAGTCAACAGACTAGCAAAAATGAAGGAGGGGGACAAGATGGATGAAATCTGATGTGATTTTGAATTTCTCCTCTTGCGAGCCACTGATTTGTATTGGTTGGTGATCAGATTTTGTGGGTAATGTTCAGTTCTATGTGGGAAAAATATAAATTTTTCCACACGCTATTCATTCATCAACACTGGCGCCAGAACTGTTGTCACTCTTCATTCACTCTAACATGAAGAGTGAGGAAAGCAAGACAAAAATAGAGACAAAATCCATTAATTTCTTCCTGGAAAGATGTGTACTTAGCTAAACTGCTGCTAACGTGCATTCACGGTTTAGCCCAGAACAAGCAGAGATAGGGAGAAAAAGGGAGGCAGGACATGCACCAACAAATGAGTAGGGGGGCGGCAGCTCAGCAGTGAAGGGTTAGGGTTAGGGGAGGGGAGGGAAGCATTTATGTATGATGGATGAGAGGTGGAGAGGGTTGCAGACTGTCAGATGTTCCCTTTATCTCTCTTATGCGTTTTTGATACGCAGAGTGAGGGAAGGTCGGAGAGGAGGAGGGTGGGAGGACTGAAGAGCGAAGACGGGAAGACAGTGATGGAAATAAGGGGAGGGGGGAAATGAAGGAAAAGAGGAGGATATGCTATCACATGTGTTACCTGGCAGAATGTTTTCAGCATCTCTGCTCATCTTTAATGAGGCCAGGAACATTATGCAAATGAGCCTTAATGGAGCATGGACGAGAGCCCCAAAGCAGGGTCACTGATCACTACATTTCCCTCTTCCCCCTCTTCGTCTCCCTTCTCTGTCCTCATCATTGTCCAATTTGTCTGTGTCCTTAACTTCCCCTTCTTCTTTTTAATTTTCTTCTTAATGTCTTCCCTTACCTCCTAATCTCCCCCTAAACTCATCCTTGTGTTTGCTTCTCCAGCCCATCCTCATCATCTCATTCTCCTTTTCAGAAAGCGACACTGTGTCACCATGCTGGCTGATCAGAAGATGAATAGGGCCCTCATGATGTAGAGATGAGATTCATTGCAGAAAGTGTGCTTTAAACTAGCATCTGGTGAGGAGCGGGAAGGAGTAACAGAGGAAACACAAGCGATGAAGAGAGGGAAATGAAAGAAAGGAAGTCGTGTGGAGGAGTCGGCGCATCACAGATGAAATTTTCGAGGGCCATTCCTGAATGATGGCTCATCAAGCTTCATTCTGCGCTTCATATCTAATTGCCTTTAGACTTGTTCCTATGGAAACTGCAGTTCTCTTTTAAGCTGCTGAGTGGGGATGTTTCATCAACTTTTCTCTGGGGGGTTGGTGCCACCGCTACATGTGTGGTTTTGGATGAACACGCTACACTAGAGATGGATAAGCTCACTGGGCCACAGAGGACAAGCATCACACATCACCAGGAAGAGACATGAGAGCAGACAGTGGGGTAAAGGCACCACATTTCATACACATGAAAATATTGAATGCATAACTTGCTGTCACATGAGACAATAGAAAACAGAAAAGGGAATGAATATGCATTGGTTAGTGTGTGCATGAACTTCATGTGTGTGTGTATGTATGATATGAACACACGCATGCACAAAACCAAAAAATGACTTCTTTATTCAGCTGCTGGTACACAGCACAATAATAGACATTCAGCTGTGTGTGTGTCTGGGAATCTTTCATTGGTCATATCTTGAAGCTGTAACAACACAACTGCTGCAATAAAGCTCTTTGCCTCATTGTATGTTACGTGATAATAGTCAGGAGGTGTTATTATAGTGGGTTTGTAAGAGCAGGTGTTATAGATTCTTGTGCTATTGCCTCTCTGCAAACTCATTCTTTTATGTGTTTTTTTTTCATTCTTCTACCACAAGCATTCTGTTGTTATGCATCCACCCCCTAAAGTGATGGATGAATGTTTACTGGTAATTTGGGCATGATTGATAAAAAACATGTTTCCTTTCAGGGGAAGAAAACAGAAGAAGAAGCATTTATTCTCCACTAGGGTTTTATTTCACAGCGCCTTGGAGTTTTGTTTCTTGCTTTGCTGCAAGAATGTAAAATATTCTCCATATTTGTTCAAGCTGCGTACAGTACACTCTTACCCTTGTTCATTTTCAGATGTGACAAATTCATATTGAGTAATGCTTGTTTAATTACAATATTCTCCCCAAAGCCCTGAAGCAATTTTTTTTTTCAAATTAATATGCGTAGTGTGGTGTAAAATGTCAGGGTGGTAGGCAAATTGCAGTAATGTACAGTATTGGAGACTCATTACCAAATGTATTCAGTTTGTTTTATATAAAATTGTTTGACATTGTGCAAATGGTAATCAAATGGTAATGCAATGGCCATAGCTTTTCCATTATTATAATTCTGTAATGTGTTTTCCTACAAGAGTTTAAGGTCTTGCAGTTGAATATGGTCTCAGCATAGGTAAAGAGGATCCTTGGTGGTTTTTTGGTAAACAGTGATCGTATCTTTATCCTTTCTTTGCAGCTCTCCTGGCTTGAATGAATGAATTATACATGGCTCTCTAAATCATTTGCTGGATAACAGAAAGTAATGAAGTTGATAGTTAGCAGGATTATGAATTTCTTAATGGGAATCTTGTCACTATTTTTTGCTGCCTTATTTCTAATTCAATTGTGTTGACCACCATTGAGTGCCAGTCAATTGCAGGAATTTTTCAGTGAAAGTACTGTCTGAAGATCGTTAAGCATTCGGTGTCTGCAACCAGATCCCAAACAGTGCATGTTGGGAACTGGGTGAAAAAAAAGGCATAGGGGTATCCTCACTCCCTTATAGAGCTCAGTTCCTCTGTTGATGGGCTTTCATCTATGCCCTCATGGGCAGCATCACAGTGGTAATCCCTCTTTCATGCAGCCTTGCCCCTCTTGGCCACTCTGGCTTGAGACGGTCATTGGTCGCTGTACAGGAGCGCTTCAATTAATTTGCATCCCCTTGTGCTTATCTAAGCCACTGGGACTGATGAGGGAGGATACATGAGGAATTTCCAGCCTCAGCACCACAGTGGACTGCTTGTGTGCCTCCTTGTATTCTGTTCAGGGATTGCAAAAGTTTTATCCCTTGTTCCCTTGTGTCCTTTCATGAGGATGTTGGTTCTGTCTCTTTGGAAGATTAGAAATTGCTACAAAGAGATGCTGGTTACTGCCCTTCAATAAGAAGAAGTGTCACTATTCTGCTCATGTTCTGGGAACCAAGAAAATAGGACACAAGGGGCATACCTGCATTTGACCCTGAGATTGCTTCCCTTGCACATTCCACCTCTGGCTGACTGGCTTACCAAGATACACTTGAAAACCATTTTTATCATGTATCAGTGGTTCTCAGGCAAAGCCGTCTTCTTTACCTTTGAGGGAGTAAAGCAATTTACCGTTTGGCTACTTTCCAGTGCCTTGCACTCAAAATATATGAACATGCTCAAGCCACTGTAGCACCAGGTAGGTAACGACTGTTTGCTTTCACCTGGATGCCCTCTATATTGTGGCTGGGTTAAAGGGTGAGTCAAGTTCTACTGATTTGGGACTGACACTGTTCGGGTTTGAGTGCTACTAAGTGACTATTCTGATGGCCATGTACTTCTTTGACACATATTGTGGTTGCACATTACAAGCGTGAAAGGATGGTATTCATAGGCTGTGATTGGACTTATTAAGTCAGAATCCTCAAGTCCAGTTGGGAGTAAAGCCTACATGGACCTTCATGGATACCTACATGACCCTGCTGTGGCATCCCCTCATTCATGAGGTCAGTAGCTGGATGGCCCTGGAGAGGCCTTACAAAGATACTACACCAATGTTGTAATGAGGTATTAGTGTTGCAGCATATAGAGCCACTGATAAGTGACAACAATGGAACTGCATCACTGAAGCCAAAATCAACGGGCAGGGCAGAATTGAAAGGGTCTTGGCCGTAACCTATGTCTGAATTCCTGGGGAGAAACCAAGTCATGCTGGTAACCAATGGTAGCCTTGTGTGCCATTGTTCACAATAATGCTGTAGTGCACATGGCAACTACTGGTCCATGGCTCTGGTCAATCTTCCAGTACGAGAGAGTGTAGTCACAGAGCAATGGCGGATTACCCAGCCCCGAGCAACCATTCAAGGTATGGATCGTGAAAGGACGGGTTTTTATTTTATGACTGTCACCAGGAGTGGTACAACCTATTCAAGATGAGTGGGTGGGGTCTACAATTTGAATGATAAACTGATTGGGCTTCCAGATGTGGTGCAAGGAGGGAAGAGATGTTCCAGTAAGCTACTCTGTGTTCTGTGGGAAAGGCCAGCTGCAGACCCCATTTATTCTTCAAATGATCAATGTCTGTGGTGTGATTGTTTTCACAAGACTGATAATGCCCTTTAAATTTTTTCCACTTGAGTAAATGAAAATGCTTTCATTCCTCAGAGGCAGTTATTTGTTGTGTGTTCTCATCCCGCAAACAGAAATACAGTATTTTCTGAGGAGTGGAGAATCTCTTTCAAAGATATAGGTTTAATTACTGAGCATTCCTTCCAACACACACACACACACACACACACACACACACACACACACACACACACACACACACAAGCTTTCTCACTTCAGTCTTCCTTTTTTATGTCACTCTCTTTCTTTCTTACTAATTTTTTCTATTTTGTGTCTCCATTGTTTGTCTTTCGTTCTCTTCTTTCCTTGCTTCTTTCCTTCTCTCTGTGTGAACTGTCAGCAGTCAGCTGTTTAGATAAGCTCATGTATAAATTCCCCCAAGCTCCTCATCATGGCTGGCTGCCTTATCAAGGTCAAGAGAGTGCTTTGCAACACTTACAGTACTTTATCGGCATATTATCCGAGTGCAATGGAAGACAAGGAAAGAGGCCTGTGGGCTAGAATTCACTGGTGAAGCTTATTAAGCCCTGCACTGTTTTTGATGACAGGCTGTGAGTGTTTAATGTTGCTTGTGCTGAAGCTCTTACCACACAGACCTGAAGATCATTAGAGTCTAATCTTTAGCTCCTAATCCCCCCCGTTCTAGAGCGGACTAGCCTCGGTGGCTAACCTTGTCGCTATGCCTGCTCCCAAGCAAATCCTCAACCTTGACTCGGCTTCGTCTGTTTTTACAAGAGCCGATCCAAAGGCTTAGCCTTGCCCTGGACTTAAAACATCAAAAGCAACAGTCTTCCTCACTCCATGTTGAAGCGAAAAATCAATTCAAATATACACAAACACACAATGTCTGGTGTAACACTCAAATTTTTGATTTTACTTGCCAGCTGTTACCACTACTACTACTTACCCACTCCCTGGGGCGGAGCTGAGCATGAAACAGTTAATGCTATTTGAATCTGTGGCTGTAATTTCTGGTTTTACAGAGCCAATCAACAGGGTGGTTGATGTAATGTTAATTAAAAACAAAACTGTTTCTTTGATGTCAGTCTTCTAAGCCTAACAACAGGGAGTTAAGGTTAAAACCCAATGAGTGTCATCTTTTAACAAGCGGCTCTTTTAAAATCAAGTGCAGCATTACTCAAGGAAATAAAACACCAACCAGGACAGAAATGATAAATACTTCATTACATTTTAAAAAGCAGCCCAGGCTTTGAAGAAATAGAAGCCAAAAAGTATTTGTTCAGTTGGAGGTCAAAGTCTGAAGGCCATGTTGTCAATAGGGTTTATCCTGTCTAAAGCGGCTATTTTTTGTACATCATTGAGGATTTCAGTTTGTTACACTCACCTCTATGCTGATCAGTCTAAGCCAGCCAGTGGATTCCAAATTGGGGAGAAGGCCCCCCTGCGTGCAGGAGTGCAAAGCTATTGCAGGAGTTTCATCCACAGCTGTGAGGCAGCTTACTCTATTTCAACAGACAGTCAAGTCTATTTCAATGAGCACTATAAAGTAATCATTGATTACTTTCAAGGAGTTTAGTAATAATGACTCAAATATCACAAGAATGATGGTTTACAGGTATGTGTTATAAATTAATTGTACAGGTGGTAGAAATAGCCTCAGCTGCGTAACAGTCATAAATAATAACAGCTGCTCTGGTGCTGTTGGAGAACCTTGCCAATGCGACACAATCAGTAAAACTGTCTGTTCTTGTCACTGGTAGAAACGCCCTTAAAGCTTTATTACAATTAATTTAAATATAATGTACACACACTTAAACTTATCTGTAAAATTATCTCATAAATCCAAGTTTATCAACAATAGAATGACTCAAGCATCAGTGCATTTGAAACTGCTTCTCTCGCATTGGTATTCTTTAGGAGTGTGCTCAGTGTTTCATCATATGCATCACCCCAATAGCAGAATAATTCAGTCTTACTTTAAATCAAATTCTGCCAATCCACTCAGCTCAGCTACAGTATTTTCGTGCGTTAATATGAGGCAAAAGGGCTGAAGGTGCATACATCAATTAACGTGGCGAGGACAGGTTCCAAGAGATGCTGGTAAGTTCACAGGTTCAGCCAAACAGCGCTTATCTCCAGCTGGCAGCTGGACGTGGCAGAAATAACTCAATTTAATACCCATGGCTGTTGTGTGATAATGGCCGCACTCCTGTCACGATGGGAGACTTCTCACCCCTTTAACCCTGCAGCTTCACTTCTCGTATGCAAGCTGCTGGCGTTTAGCTGGAGGAGTTAAAATTTATATTGTCTGCCCTCACCCGTCCTTCATCCTTCCCCACATCAATCATATCTGACATAACATTTCCAATGTTTTCCTCTCTATTATTCTCCTGGTTTGCCTAAAGACAATATTAATTATTTAGACAATACTGAATTATTTCCAGTTGAAGCCTGATGTTATTAGTCTCTTGTACTCTATTGCACACCTCACTGAAGTGTCACACACCTATGACTCAAAGTCACGCTAGCACTCAAACCACTGGCGTTCTGGAGAAGCTTTCATTAAGCCACCACAATACAACCTCTGAAGAAGAAAGACAGCTTGGTGACTCACAGCCAATCTTAGTCTGTCATACAGTATTTGGCCAGTCGAAAGGATTTCAGTCCAGTCACTCCCAGACTTGAGGGCTCACCCACAGTACAGCACAGAGTACAGCAGAGAACTTTGAAAAGTTACAATTGCCAAGTCTGTCAACTCTTTGTGACCAAGCTTCACATAAGTTTTCTGTGACAAGGCCATGATCTACCCTGCTATCCTCCTGGTGCAGAGCAACATATCCCAATAGAAAGTGGCCAAGAGGATCCTGATGATTTTGGTGACCCACCAAACCATTTCCACGTCCATTCCTTGTGCATGAATCGTTTGATCTAAGAATATTACAGTCTCTAAAGCCAAAGAGTGGAGCTTTTAGTCTTATTAGAAACAAATTTAACCACAGGCATGAGTCAAATTTATAAATCAAGTGTCTCCTACCATTGTCTCCGGTGAAAAAGAAATTGTGCAATTTTAGAAAGAGTTCCGTGGTTAATCGACCCGCCACAAATGTTCCACAGTAGCAAACCACAGTAGTTAAAGAATCCTCCTCTTTATTCTGCTACTGCTTTAGGCCCTTTATTACTGAATACACAGGGCTGGTAACATGTCAGTGAGATAATGCAATTGACTTGCAACCATTCCTCAAGCTGAGTGTGAATCAATGATCTAATGTACCAGTCAAAGTCGCCAGTGATGCATCCTCTGCTTTTTATCTTGAGGGAAGCTCTGAATGTACAGTATGTTTTCATGCTCATTTATCATCTTTGGACAACAGAGCCATCTCCCCGTGATATCCATGGCCAGTTGTCGTCAGAATTAATCTCTTCTTATTACTGATGATGCTAAAGTAAGAAATATGTTACAAATAGCAATTTAGTTTACCGTTTTTTTATGTAACCCAAAGAAATACTGTTTCACTCTGTTGTTCTGTTTAGTGACTAGTAACAATGTGATATTTATGGGATACTGTATTTGGACAACTTCCTCTGCTCTGCCTCCATAAGCGCTTCGTTGACCTCTACACACACAAACACACATACACACACACACACAAACACACACACAATGCTGATAATGACTGTGGCTGGTGATCCAATTGAATGACTATTAGGTGGCATAATGTTTTGCCAACCGTTCTCACTAATACCTAGCAGTGGGAGGACTGATTCTTTTAAGTAACTCAATAAGTAAATCAATACGGAGACTGTTCACTTTACAAATTTGACGCCTCTGTCTGAGAATCACATTAATTAGATTGCCAAAGGAGCAACAAAGTCACAATTGTACCGTATCTTTTGACCAAAACTTTGTGTCTCCAATGCCAAGACCACATTAGTGTGTTTTGAATTCATACATTAGCAACTGAACCAACTCGAATCACTTAATTAAATATCTGTATTCTTTATTTCTCTCAAGCAATGCTTATATTCTCACTCAAAGTTGAGAATTGAGGTCTTTTGCAGAGACTTATATACTACAATGCTAGTACTGATAGCAGTAGCTAGATCACTACAGCAGCATTGACAGACAGCATCATGACAAACAACATTTTAACCTGCAGAGGACTGACTACCTGAAAGACCAACATTGCCATCCCTAGAACCATGCTGCTAAATGACTAACACAAAATCACACATTTCTTCTTTCCCATGATGCAGAATGGTGTTAAACGGAGAGACAACAATAAATGGGTGTAAGCAGGTTTGAGAATTTGTTGTAAGATCGCACCAGTTTTGGAGTGTGGCCAGCAAACACTCATTGTCAATGTAAACAAGCAACAATTATCTTTCTCCTTAATCCATGTGATAACAAGCGGATGATTTGGCTTAGGAGTGTGTGTATTCAATCAGGGACATCAAACTGAAGTACAGTTATTTATTTTATCTCTGTTAAAATTCTACCATTCAATCTGTACATTTGACTGCCCTTGTGCTTTCTTTAGCATTTATATGATCATCAACCTGATGCTTGTCTTCTGCCTGGTTAAACCCTGACTAACATGCATACAACCCAGCCTGAGTAAACTTAATGCTGATGGAAACTGGATGACACCTGGGCAGTGGCATGTGCCGACTCTCCCCTGAGAGAGGGGCTTCAACCAGCAGTCAATCCCACAGACCCTGTGACCTGAACCGGCCGTCTGAAAGTTACCCTGCCTAAAAGCCTCCATTAGATGTTTCTGAAGCGTGGCTGCAGCCAGGAAGCCAAAGCTATGACTAATGCAATTTCATGCATGACAGTGGTCTCTGCAGCTGAATTTATACTGTCCCACATGTTAAAAAAAAAAAAAAGGCAGGAAAAAGACAGACAGGAGCAGCAATGGAGCAGAGACAGACTGAGAGCAGCGATGGCTGAGCAGACAAAGATGTTTTACCACGCCAGATCAAATTATTGAACTCCATTTGCAGTATTATCATTGCAGATTAACATTTTTATGAGTGTGTGAAATTACCCTTGAACGTCTATTGCCATGCAATACAATGAGGCACACACCACCCATTCCGTGAGTAGAGAAGCTGAGAATAAAGAAGCAGCTTCTCAACATTATACAGTTTTGAGGAGAGAGGTCTCATGAGTCTGCTGCAGGTTGAGGCTGTAAAAACTTTTGTAGCCCTTTAAAAGACGCTGGCCACAGTACTGAAACATCATTCTTACATGAAGGTGACCTCTAGAAATTCATAACAAGCTCCAGAAGTTGCTAGTCACACCACAAAAATTTACTGCATTTTTTATACCTTTGCCAATAAATGCTCTGTAACTTAGTGCTCTTCTATCCTGTTCTTTGGTTGGGTGTAAAAGTACAAAAGTCCAACACACTTGAAATTGCTTATACCAGCACTCCTGCTAATGAATGGCAAGTTTTTTCAGACGACTCTTCGTTCACTGATGTCTTCAGCTCTCAGTCCTTGGAGAGCATTGGCTGGACAACATTTTAAAATATATCTCCCCTGCAGCTCTAACAGAGTGTTCCACTGTAAAATTGCCCGACTTATCTTGATCATTGTTCCAGAGCCCAGCTTTACAGGGGATGAGATGTTCATGAGCCAGAATGGAGTTTGTGAGGGTTTTTTATCTTAAAACACATGTGAGAGGGGATAGACTGCATCGGCAGGCTGAGTACGCTACAGTGCTCCTTGATAATCGTGTTTCCACATTAAGAACAAGGATAAAAGTGTATCCTTCTCCCACACAAGAGACCCTACACACAGAGAGAGAGAAATATATCTCCCAACCATTTGAGGCTTGTAGACATAAACAACAAGGACAAATATATGCTTTCATAAAATTGCCAACCACTTTGCCAGAGAGACAAGCAGAGCGTGGTGGAGATACTTATATCACATTGGTTCACAGATCATGGAATTATGGTACAGAACCATTTGTATTATGGAGAACCATTAAATTAAGTCTGACATGCTCTTTCCAGTTTCACCTTCACCTTCATGAAAGTCACCTCTTTAAATTAGTGTTATATTAACATGAATTCAAAGGTCTGTTTAAAGTTTGGGTTGGACTTTTTCACTCAAATACTCAAATCACATAAAGTATCTATGATGAATGAAAGAGTTTTCGGTGCCTGGAATAATTCCTCCTCTCCTCTGAAGCACTGGGACAAAATGAGGGACACAGTCCACAGTTCTTTTGTGCAAAAACACACTCTAAAGGTCAATTTAAGCTAATATGAGGCTTCAGCAGCCAAGTGGGTAACTTTGTTTCAGTAGGTCAGTAGTTAGTAGAATGTTTTAAAGTCTGTTCCAATCTGTTTCCCCATAAATTTGTGTTCCCCTTACCTAAACCTAAGTCTAACCTTAATGTCTCCACCAACCAGTTGCTCCTCCAATGCTCATGTTTAAGACAAATGTACCCTAATCCCAACCATAGGGCAATGCTACGGAAAGCACACTTTGAAACAGTATCTGAAAAGGAAACGGACTTCAACACAAGACTGACAACAAGTCTACATGTCGTTATCAACACAATGAGGAAATTTTGTAACAAAAAAGGCTGTAACCTTGGAAGATTCCCACTCAGTTTGGTTAGATTTTGCCATGTTCCAGCTTAGAAGAACTCTGGAAAGTATTATTGCACAACTTTTTTGTGTAGTATACAAAGACAGATATGAAAAACTACAAACCAATCCTTCAACTTCATTCCTCAACCAGTTCATAACGCAGAACCATGGCATAAAACTCCAGCTGAATGGTGCCATAAAGCTTCAGTGGGTCACAGGATCAATTTTTAAAAAAAAACAGAGCGTTAGCCAACAACAAAATCTCAAGTTGTAAGATGCCTTCATGCGTGCCTGTTTTCTAGCCACGCTCCATGACTGCTGTCATATGTGATTTATGATCCTTTTTGCCCCAACACATCACTATCAATCACTGTCAACTAAATTACTGGCCATCGGTTTGCATGGCATGTGGCTTTTCCCCTTCAGGTCAAATCTATGTTTGCTTTTTCTTTAAAACCGCTGGTATACAGTTCATGGCAAATCGACATGAACAACTCCCACTATGTGTTTCAAAAGCAGCAGCATCCATTCAAAAAAAAAAGTGATATATTTAAATTGCCTAGTGAGCCAGCGGTGTGTTCAGAAAGACTAGATACTATCCTGTTGTTTCTCCTGCTGTCAGGAGGAGGCAAGGCTCCTTTGTTAAATGCCTCAGTGTTGACAAGTATTATGACCGTGAGCAGAACTGAAAAGCCAAGTAGACAGATTTCATTCAGCGCACACTGATGACTCACAGCCTCAGTGATGTGAATTCTGATGCCACACACCCGAAAGAGTTCAAAGCTGCTGCAAATATAACTACAGCACTGCCTCCACGTATTCAATATCTTCAAAGGACCTTGGCATGGTACTAGACAAAACAGAAAAGGGCTTTAGATAATGGTAAACAGTGAGAGATACATCAATAAGAGCTGGAATTACCGCCTCGCAGTTGTATGCTTCCGTCAAGTTGCAGTTAAATCCATGTCTGTCCAAACTCATATGTGGCGAAGACTTTGAATTTAATAAAAGGTATGAAGTGTAGACTATTTTTTCATTTATGATAAAGGGATATATAAACAAAATTGAATTGAGTTGTTTTTGTTGTGCTTTGCTGTTCTTGTTCTGCTGTATGTCACTACATTAGTGTGCAAGTTCACTGACAGAAACAAAAGTCATATTCCTTGTATGTGTTCACACGATTGGCCAATAAATCAGATTCTGATCGAACTCAAGTTGTAGCCAGGATAGTAGACAATGCTGCAAATATAGATATTGCTGCAAAGAAGCTACAAAATTCACACACATCTTCAACCCGGCAGCACAGGTCTATACAATCACCATAGTTTCACGTGAGCACCCAAGATTTGTGTCAGTAATTCAGTATCTGACCAAAGGTGAAATATGGTCACAATCTCGCCTTCTGTTCCTGAGGTACAGCACTGAATACTGTTTTTGTAGAACATTATGACCTTACAGTGAGTTGGGGCCAAAAACATGTCACAGTGACCTTGGCCATTGACCTTTTGGCATTAAATCTAATCAGTTCATCCTTGAGTCCAAGTGAATGTTTGGGCCAAATTTGAAGACATTCCCTGGAGGCATTACTGAGATATTGCATTCACAAGAAAAAGACAGACAGACGGACGTTAATGCCTCTGGGCATGGCTGTCACCAGCGAGAAGGGATAAAAAGAGCCAGAGGCCAATAAATGACAGTAAATCTGGACATAAAAGTAAAACTTGAAGCCATTGCAGGATATTAATTGCCTTGCTCGTGGGCATAAGAAAATAATAATAATAAAAAACATTAAATAAACAATTTATAAAAGACTTATGGAGTGGGAGCTTTAACTCCACCTCCTCCTTTTTTTGATTTGCAGGTCAATATTTGATTAAAAGAAGCCAGCCAAATTGGTAGACACACACACACACACACACACACACACACACACACACACACAGTGTGTGTGGAAGTGCCGAGCAAACAATGGAAGAACCAGGAAGAGAGAATGAGCTGGCAGAGCAGGACTACACTTGAGGTCAGGGCTGTAGATAAATCCACGTCTTTCATTATCTGGCTTTTTTGGATTTCTCTCCTTCTAAGTTACACCTTACATATCGCCTTTGTGCTTTGAGTATTTTCTCCAGGATCAAGCATCTCCTGTACACACATTTAACATTTAAGGGGTATTGAACCAACTAATGTATGGGTATAATTACTTTGATATATTACACCTAACCAGCTATGCTAATAAGGTCATTCATGAAGCATACATTAATTAACAAATACTTTAATGACTTCATGCAACAGGTGGGTTCTATTAATTTAAACTCTGTACTGTAAAGCACTGAAAATCATTTAAGGAAATAATTTTATACTCATTAAGATGCATAATTATTCATCAAAGAGCTACAAAATGAGATCATGCAGTCAGTAGTGGGGCTTTCTCTACTCTTAAGTATAAAGTAAGCTTGAGTGTACTTCCACAAAAATGTGGCTACAAGCACACAAACAGAAACACAACTCTGTTAACATCACGCCTAAAGCACATGTAACTAAGTGACAGAACAGAACAAGACTGACAGTCTACTGAGGCTCAGTGGTACTTTGAGCTAAATGCTAACATCAGTATGCTAACATGCCCACAACGACAACTTCAACATGCTAATAATGTGTTTTCATTTAAAGTTAACATATTTAACGTATCTCTATAGAAATGTACGGTCCACAACAGCCACATTTTAGCCACACACACACACACACACACACACACACACACACACACACACACACACACACACACACACAAGCCGTGACACCATGTCTAAGTGATTCTCCACAAGATGCCAGCCTGAGATGAGTCCTCCCTGCTAATGCATCACATGCTCTCTTCAACACCACTGATCGCAGCTGACTGGATGGGTTGGCTTACTGCTCTGCCCAAAACCCCATGTTGAAATTGAACACACCGGCTGGTATCAAGACATGGCCCTGCATCAATATGGCCAGCAGTTGTGTACCATCCCTCACTTCTTCCTCCCAAGTTCAAAAAGAGATGGAGCTGAAGGGGGAGGAGGTCGGGGTTTGAGAGAAACAGTGTGGGCTGACGTAGTGAGGATAAAGGTTGGATGGATAGATGCTGCTGCCAAGACCTGTCAGCGGTGACAAATGGATGTTGCAAAGATGAAGCAAGTAAGACATTAGAGAACAGTGATGTGGTGAATCACCGGTATGAGTGTGTGTGTGTGTGTGTGCACTTGTGTGTGTGTGGTTTTTATGTGCCTGTCTGTGTGCTTTAGTGACTGTGTGGGTGAATGAAAGGGAAAGTGTGTGTGTGTGTTTGCGCATAGGTGTGTCCCAAGTTGCAAGGTGCCAACCCTGACAGCGGCCCTCCAAGATGGGAGAGTGCTGGGAAATTGATTTAGGTGGTGTCTGAGGGCGACAGAGATGAATCTGTGCGTCTGATTACAGGAGAAAAATAGCAAACACCATGAGATAGAAATGGCAGATCAAAGAATACCAGGAGGGAAGGACAGCGAAAAGCAAAGACATAGAGGTTGAGAGAAAAACACACAATTTTCGAGATGTAGATAGATGAACATATCAGGAAAAAGTAAAAAACAATCAGTGTTGGTCAGGAACACATTAGTGTCTAACATGTACAGGAATATGATTACTTTTTCAATAACAAATAGTGTGTACAGCCCAATTTATTCTTGACCCAAGGGGTTAACGTGGTCCCATCATGGATGTGTACAGCATAGGTTTTAATTAATAGTTCAGCATCAGATTTCACCCACTGTTTGTACCTCCACAACAATAGATGGATGCATCTGTTCAACTTCTTCAATGATATCTTCATTAGCAACAATCTCTACTGGAATCATTGAAGGCATCATACCTCAGGGTATCTCCATGGCCATGGCCATGGGTACAGCATTAACAGTGCAATGCACAAATATAAATGAAGCTTAAAGTGAGAGTAAACAAAAAGTCAATTCTTCCTCATAAAAAAAACAAAAGTTAGATTTCCAAGCAATAAAAATAATCTTGCAAATTCGCAGTTATTTTAGTTTTGGCTGTGAAATCCTACTTTAAAAAAAAAAAAAAAAATAGTCAGGTGAAACCACTTTCCAGATGTGCCTGTTGAGATGTAACAGTCATATGTGTTTCTCTTAGCAACAAGGTATGAACAAAGCTTCCAACTTAAAAGCAAGGACACCACACACTGTATATAAGAGCATCACGGTGGTGAGTCACTTCATAGTTTGCCAGCTGCTATAAAACATAAAGAAGTGAAAAAGGAGGGTGAAATCAAAGAGCCACAACCAAGCAGACCAATACATAAGAGTAATATCTGCAGAGTTTTCAATTTAAAGTTTAAAATCCAAATCTGTAAATTAAATTACGAGGGGCCACAGGGAATATTTTATCCCCCACCTCAAAGTAAAGTTTGAAATTCAGATTAAGGTTACATTACACATTATATTACATTACATTACAGCAACCCAGTAAAGCTCTGTTATGTCAACATTTCTCTTTCTGGTATTTTGAAGGATGGTTGATATCAGTTTGATCTCTCTGTGCTCATTTGACAGAACTATGTTAGCTTGTTGTATAGCGACACAGCTAACTGTACCAAAAGATTAGAAATGCAACTCCTGTTAAATCCAAAGTTCTTGTATTTATAAGTTTTGTGTTTTTAGCTAGCTTGCTAATGTCACCCACAGGTGAAGTTAAAATAATTGGTTTAATTGGCTATTGTGAAAAGCCCTCAGCTTCACTGTGAGGATAGGTAAGTGTTGCTACATGTAGTAACTGGGGTGCATTAGTGTTATGCTACCTTTTTATGGTAAATACCTTGAAAGCGTAAGCTCACTGCTTGTTAAAATATATGGTTTTCTGTTTTTACACTTGTTAAAAACAGCAGGTTTTGAAGTTTGATATGAGCTTAAAGTCTGACTTTGACAGAGATGTGTTGAGTAATGAGAGTAATGTAATGTAACTTATAGGGCTTGGTTTTGCCAGTGATTTCCCGAATTGATTCAATTGCAACTCACAAGGTCACAATTCAATACAATTTCCAATTTGATTAGATTCAATTCAGTTCGAATAATGTTTACACTGAGAGTGGACCCCAAAGCAGTTTATTAATGCCCGTTTTGTTTAACATGACCAACAGTTTTGACACGGATCTCAAGAAATAATAAGTAGGTAAAAAATGTGTGTTGCTAACGTACCCTGGTGAACCGGTTACAATGTGTACCAAAAGGTACAAACAGCTTTATCTTGCACATGGCTTTGCTTTTGTCCAGCTCTTCGCTGTCTTCATAATTTTTCAATCCAAAATGAGAAAACACATCTGCCTTTAAACTTGCTGGTGCCTTCAGTGCAGCCGCATCAACAATCTAATGTCATACATGTGCTACTGCGTCACTTTTTCTTTCTTCACCTACTTTTCCTCAGTTTGAAACTTCACAGATTATTTAACAAAAGCTCATTTTCCGTCTAGCATCTTATCTGGCGAGCCAGAGTGTCAGCAGATGCTCTGTGCTTCTCCCCACACATATAAACAAATGGCTCTTTCCAGAGAAGTGCACTTGTATGAATATTAATACAATTCTACCATGGAATAAGCCTCCTCACAAGAGGTCTGTTTGTGTGAATACTGATGGCATGCATTAAAATGATTTATCCCACAAGTTAGGGTGCTAAGGCAGTGAAATGAAAGATGCCTCCTTCTTAATGTTATCACACTGTTGCCTTTGACAGGCAATTTCAGCCATCTGAGTATGCCTTTATTGTGATGTCCTGTTGGTTAGTCAATATTCTCTCCATCCTCTTTCATCCTATACCCCTCATTATCATTTACACTCGCTCTCTTTCAGTCACTGCCTTTCTATCTATAGTCCCTTTTAAAGTGAATCTGGACTAATTATCTCTTATGAAATTCACAACTTGCAATAAGCCATATCTGGATTGCGATTGATTTCTGGCATTATATTTCTGCTTTTCTAATATCTCCTTCATCTGCTTTGTAACTGTTTCCTCTAACATTTGCAATCTATTTTTTGAACACACACTTAAATGGCATTAATTATACCATAAGGTTAAGTTTCTGTTTCCATTTACTGAAATAAAATAAAACCTAAGTGTTCTACCTGAATTGCATTAAAGACCAATATGACTTCCATTTTCCATTCCTATTGAATACGGTGCCCAAAATAAATTACTTGATGTACTTCATTTATCATTGATCAAATTTAGATTTCCTTCCTGACAAGCCACCAATTACTAATAACACAGGAATTTGTTACCAAAATCATAAAGGGTTTTTCTTTCTTTCTTTTTTTTTTTTTAGGAGGCGGGTGTCACTTTGCCACGCTTATCATGTTGATCACATATGCTTGATGAATCTCCTTGCTGGGTTCTGCAGTCAGCCTAGCCAAGGTTACATCTCTTTCCTTCCTCAGCCTCAGGCAACCCATCTGGGGACACTTCTGTTGGCCCCAGGGTCTGTTTGGACCAGCCAGGCCTCCTCCACCACACAGATAGAAACAGAGTTGGCCCAGGTGAGCGCATCACATGTCCTCAAACCATCTCCACCACATGTTCCCTACACATGTACATACCAAGTTGGAACTATGATCCCAGATTTAGCTAGTTTTGACTTCTTTTGCTTAAGATAATGCCTGAAAATGGTCTGTTTATATTTTAATATAAATGAATGTCCATTTCAGAACATTTTGGTGCCTGATACAGTGCAATGGCAGTTTGAGCTTGTACCTTTACTGATGTTGGTCAGGTTGCAGTTTTCACTTTTTTTACTTATGAAATGTAAAAACTTCGAGAAAATGGGGACAAGGCTTGGGAGTGTGACATAATTTGTTTTCAGTACAGAATGGTTCCTCACGGCCATGACCTTTATCGACCTTTAAATCTATTTGCAGTAAGGGATCAAAGCTGTAGGCTGATCTGAGCAAAGCCAGCTGTTTAATGCCAGAACCACATCCACACTTTGACAAAGTCACATTCACCTCCCAAGATGAGTAAAAGGAGTGGACAACGTAAGTTATCATGTAAACTCAGCTACACCAACCATAAGAAGCTTTATCATTATATGTAATGCCTGTCTCCATTACACTAATAATACAGCTTTGACAGCTATGAAAAATATATTAAGAAAAAGATATTATTAACATTTACCACAGAATACTAAATCCATGGATGTGGCCCTAGGCCATTAGTTCATATCAGGAACCCTAAGTGTCAGCAACTTGTGTAACAGTCTATACATCGCAGCAAAGGTCATAGCTTCCCTGAATACACATATAATAAAATGACCCAAAAAATGAAGCAAGAAATTGTTAATCCTAGCTGAAGACTAGAGAAATAATATAAGGATCATGGCTGCTCGAGGGCTACATTTTAGTATTAATAAGAAAATGAAGACCGATCAGTACATTTGTGCTTGTTCAACTCAACAAATTAGAGTTCTCTGCGATTCAAAGAGGGTACATCTGATTATTTTTAAAAATCAAAGATGTCACCTAAATTGGAAAAAGCGGAGGAAAGAAAATAGATAGAATGACTTAGAGTGAGGCCACAGGTCTGGCTTTCATTGAAATACGCATTTGAATTAAGACCCATGCAGCCTGTCCAGACTGCTATATAGAGGACATGTATGGAAACGTGTGATTGTGCTCACTCTGGCGATGCTCACATGAAGCTCATGGAAAAGTAAAGGAAGAGAGCCAATTACAGATGGTGAGTAACAGTGAGTTTGGTGACATAGCTGAGCTATAAATACAGCATTCAAAAGGCCATATTGACATTTAGGAGCTGATTTATCTGAGAGTTTGACTGTGGTCTATGAGGTCTTCTCCACTATTCAAAGGCAGATGTGATGTTATCGATCCCTTCCTCATCTAGCATTGTGAGGAACTGCTATATAATGGGCACAAATTGTTTCTTTTTTTGTTCCCACAATGAAACAGTCCAGGAGGGGTTGATATGATAATAAGCTATGCAATAATTCCAACAATAATGATGATAGCAGTCCTCATGGCTATAAACTTGCAAAAGGTACCCAGCGAGTCACATTCATTTTCAAACATAGACAACAGCAGGTGACTAACAGTTGGAATGGATGGACACAAATAGCTCCTGGTTGAATCATCATTGCAAAAGATGAGCAACTGCAAACAGAAAATATCTGGTTCTTTGATAAAAATCAAAGGTACAAGCCTCCATATAGAAAAAAAGATACCGGAAAAAGTCAACTATGACTCCCAAGGTGAATTAAAATGAAAGACATCAGGACAACAAGCTAAGATTCTGTTACAAACTGCCAACAAGTGAAAGCTAGAGTACGCTCTTCAGGAAACAGATTCAGATTCGCGGTCTATTTGGGGTAAATATGGCAACTAAGGCGCAGTGTTTTAGGCCCAATTGCATCAGCTAGCATTTTGAATTCACTCTAGCTCTGATTCATGTCTCTAACTGGCTTGTTGGCCATAGAAAAGGTGGCTAATTCAATGTGTATCACAGCACTTAGACACATCCACAGTGACAAACTGAAAAATGCAATTTCTTGGAAACAAAAGTTGAAAGCATTCAATTTAGTGCGTAGTGAGAAACACTGAGGATATGATTATGAGAAAAATCTGAAAAGGATAAAAGAAAAATTCATATCCACTGGTTACGTAATGTTACAATAAAGGTCACAGAGGCTTTCACTTAGAGATGTTGGTGAACAAAGGTTTTAGTTATTTTTAGTTTTACCTGCATGATGGAAGAGATGAGCTGTAAGGATGAGCTAAATACTGATATTGTAGTTTACTAATGTGCTCACAATTGGCAATAATAGCAAGCTGAGGTTCAGCAGGTAATGTTTACCATTTAATTTTCTAATTAGCACTTAACAGAAAATACAGCTGAGGCTGATGGGAATGTCATTGGTTTTCAAAGTATTTGGTAAAAAAAAAAAAGTGTCGGACAAATTAAGATTTTGACCTGATGATGGCACCAGATGAAAAGTGAAGGGGTCATCAGAGATCATGAGTGTCTAGCAAATTTCATGACAATCCATCCCTAAAGCCGTGCCGCTATCATGGCTAAAAAGAAATTAGCACATGTAAGTTCATCCTCATCTATTTTTCCTACATCACTTCAGTTAATCCAGCTAGCCTTGCTTTTCCAGAGTGTTGTAACTGAAAGAAAATTATATCACTAAAACATTATATAACTCAGTAATTCATTTTTGAAGCTCCTTCTCTCGGGTATCGCAACGAAATTTTCATAAGGGATTTCTACAACGGCTATATTTGCATCGTGATTTTGACATCTTGACTTCTTTACTCACATATCTGTGTGGCTGGCGGCACTGCCTCTAGCCACAACTGCTGTGGCTCACACAGTCTCTGTCTTGCCTCGCTCTCTCTGGCTTGTCTTCATTATGCTGCCAAGAAGCATATGGCTATGTGCTGACATAGTAATTATATAAATTTCCACCCCCATCTTTTATTTTCACTCTCAGCTTTTTTCTATGATGTCTTGTGTGTAATACACCATGGAGAGTATTCATGTTGCAAGAAAATGTCAAAAACATTTACACAATTTTCTAATTTTACAGACACATGCTTTTAGTAATTTTTGCAGTCCTTCAAGTCTGCTACACACTGATTTCAATGAGCCTATTATTCACCTTTTGCTAATTAAAAGAAAGCAGGAGAAACGGGTTATTTTGAAATGTCAATATAGATGTTTTGTTTTCTTGTAACCAATATCCATGGAGGAAAATGTGATAAAATTCAAATCATTAGGGTTAACAGTGATATAAGATGCACATAGGGATGATGTGGTTAAAACTGCATATGGGAAATCTTCAAACAATGATGTAGTTTTGCTCATACAGTCTTCTGAGGAGATTTTTCCTTTTTGTGAAGGAATAAAAAAATATGGACTTCTTGTGTTATATGTTGACATCAGTGCATCGAATAAGTAGAGACTTTGTTACAACTGATCCATCCAGAAGGTGGTGAATTATTCACTGTTTTGTTGGCAGGAGGCCTGGGTGGGGATGAAAGGCCTGGCTTCCGCCCCAGGAGGGCTGAGGGGTGGGAGGGGAAAACAGCTTGCGGTGCCTGCCCTCCACCACTTCCAAACGCTGAGCTAGCTTAGCATAGTTAGTGGTCTAACAGCAGTTTGTTCATTAACGGTCCCTTGCTGGGTGACAACATCCAGTCAGTGTCAATTAGACAGTAGCGGTTGAACAGGTGGGACTGTGACTACTGGGAGGAGAAGAATCATTAGGGTGAAAGATGAATGCCAGAAAGTACAGCAACAACATCTGAGGTTAGCGACTGTGATGAGCCTCAGTTTTAATCATTTCAACTTTCTTTCTGTGAGATCATATGGTTTTTTTTTTTTTTTTTATTGTTGTTGGATTTTTTTCGCCATTCTGGTATGGCTAGGGGCTCTACAGACTATAAGCTTAAATAAGCCGCAGTTACTATGTAGAATAGGAAAAGTGACTTAAAACCCAGATAAGAAAATTAATTTGGTTTTTTCAATTTTCTAAAAAGTGTAATGTTTAGGTTTAGTGGTCGACTGGATGACTCTTATCGAAATGCACCTTGGGAGTTGAAGTTAATTTATCCCAGTATGTTTTTATATTGACAAGGCTTCAACTGCCAGTGGCATAACATTTTTCATGCAGAAACTGAATTCTTTTAGAAGTTAATGTCACCACCTCTTTTGAAGTAGCTTGTTTCAAACCCAGAGTTACATTTCCTTCTATTTTTTTCAATAAACATCAATATCATTGTGACAAGGCGTGTCGACATACCAGTAGCCGTATGTTAACTTCATGATTAGCTGCACTGTGCAGATAGCATTATTCACTGTGTTGCTAGATTCAGATGTCCCTCAAGTCAAACCGAAGTTGCACTGCTATTTTTATACATATAAACACAGGATAAGTGTCACATCTATGTAATTTCCCTATCATATCATCGTATCTCTCTAGCCTGTTAGCGTTAAGGGAAGACGGATAGTGGGTGAAAAAAAAAAAAGAAAAACAATGAGCCGCCATTGTTACTTATGGAAACTGTGCACTTTTTTTTCCTTCTCTATATTCATTTAACTTGCTCAGATTGGCTTGTACAGTATGTGCATGCATCAAAAGAGCACACATTATATGTTATAAATATATACTTAATGATTTGAGGATTGCATTTGCAGGGAAACAGCAACAGATGGATGAACAAAGTGTCTGTCAGTGCTGACAGCTGTTTCTTGCTAATGACAAAAAGTGGCAAGTGCATCCAACAGTTTACCTGTTTATTTATACTTTATATATGATCCTCTCCACATCTGTGTGACTTCATGTGGAGTGATGCTCCACTGAAGTGTGAGCAAGTAAAGATCCTTTCTGAATAAGAAATGCTTTTTAATTTAGCTTTTTATTTTTTTTTCTCCTATTCCCAAGATGATACCTCACCCAAAAGCTGTCTTCTGAGTAAGGCTTACATCCTATGTGCTTGAAAAGCAGAAACGATTGTTGTAACACTAACCCTTCCCCTTAGAGGGAGAATGTGGTTCATTTGGATTCAGTCATTAATAATTGTTATAAAGTTATCACCAAACAGTTACAATCATACTGCTGTAGCATAATACACTTTTGTTTTTTTAAAAATCATAATGTTGCTAAAATGTGGCAAAAAAAAAAAAACACTACTTCCGTGTCATGCTATTGTAATCCTAAAAGCTGTGAAGTACAGTACTTAGCTGACCTTTGGTGAAAATGTTTGGAACATATAGAGATGGATGGCAGAAAAGTGGATTACATTACAAATATAAGTTTCAGTGCATGTTTTTTGAAGCTTGTCAACAAGTACATTCACGTAAGAAGTGATTCATTTTAGAAGCACTACTTGCAGTTCTTTTTTTCTCAGGGTGTCTGGTGCATAATCAATAGCTCATTTCATTTCATTCACATCCTTTTAAACTGTGTTGAGTGTGGTAGTGTGAAAATCTGTAAAAAATGAAAATCGTGAGCTTCAATTGTAGGTCATGAGTTTAAATAACCTTCAGCAGACAATCTTAAATATACACGCGAAGGTAAACACGTGTAAACCGACAACACCCCGGTCACACACGCATGCACTCACGCTTGCACATTTACACTTGCACACACATCCACACACTCAAGGCTTTAACCCCCACAGAGAATCTAATCATCGCCAGTCGAAACATGTAGTTCACCTCCTTTGGGTAAGAGACAACCACCCTAAATAAGAATGTCTCTATAATGAGATTTTTCTGATGGGTCTTCAACATTGATACTGACCTTGTTCAGCACCTTACCCTCATTTAAACCACAAATTCATCTGCACGATCAAAATGGAAGACTTTTAATTAAATGTGTGATCGCAAAATTGGAATACTTATCTTAATATTTTTTCATTTTCCCCTTTGAGCTGAAATTCCATTATCTTTGTCTCAAGAACTGTCAACGCATCAAGATTTCACCTCATGCGACAGCACTTTAATACTCTCTTTAGAGAGGCTGACTGCTGCTAAGATGAGGAAATTAAATGCTCAAAGCATCCGCTGTGATCCCGAAAGTGTAGCTAGAGTCAAATAAACTGCACCTTTCTGCCCTCATAGAGGCATTGTTTTTTTTTATCATTTAAACAGAAACGAGAACGAGTATGACATTTTCTACATTGTTACATGTCATTGCCTTTGGCAAGAAATGTCCTTTGTGTCTACTGAAGGCAGTCCAAGGCCTATGTACTGTACATCAGCTCATAATATGACCCTTAATTCAGAGCTAGAGGGGGATAATGTTACTGATGTTTGCATGATGATCAGCATTTCAGTCAGATAAAGGAGGACTGTTGTAGTGTTGTTGTGGGAAATTAAAATTATATTTAAATTAAGTAGCACGTTCCAAGTTAAATATGTCAAATGTAATCACATCATCCAACAGCTGTTTGTTTTTTCCACTTTCCATCTGCATTCCTTCTTGTCCCACCACTCTGCATGTATAGATGTATATACATGCAGATGTATATACACCGATCAGCCACAACATTAAAATCGGTGACTGGTTTTAATGTTGTGGCTGATCAGCGTATTTCTTTGTTATATATTTTCATTATTCAACAGTGTATAAGAGATGATGAACAGCAGTGGGCCTCCTCCTGGACCACCCTCTCATTCCCGTTTTTCCCTTCTCCACCACTTCTCCTTATTCCTGTTGCCCTCCGGAGCATGTAAATCTCACTAGTAAATATTTCATCGGGATCGTACAGAGTACCCCCCCTCTACGGTGAGGTTAATAGAATTCGGAGCATGTCTTTGCCATCAGGTTCCATCTAATTAAAAAAGGGGAGGGGGGTTACGGTATACACTCGTGCTTGCCCGTTTACCTACTGCCACACTTTCAAAAGATGCTGGAGGAAAAGACAAAGAGGAGCTGCCGTGATAATTGATGGGGGAGAGGATTCAAAACTGCTCTGAAAATAGAGTTTTGTCCGCGAGCAGATCATTAAATTAAAGTACCTCAACTAATGGCTTAAAGTAGTCATTTGGACAAAAGTGTCCATTCTTTTGTCAATGTGTCTGAACCTATTAAACAGCTAGGTCTAGGTAAAACTGATGATCTAAAAGCTGCTCATCACTTTCACTGAGGCATTGATAGAGAACACTGAATTGCATGTGACAGTGATTTACAGAGTGCGATTAAAAGGTTTTAATCCTGTTTTGGCTTTGTATTACATGTACTACAAACTATCTCATAGCTCTAGAGCACAAGTACGCATTTATGAGTATTACATCAACAAATAAGACGTTTATGGTGTTTGTTTTTTTTTTACTTAAACCCCTTTCCGTGCCAATAATTTTCATACAGCCCCTAAAGGTATGGCAGAGTCTGACATAGAAAACAAAACAGACAGAGGTACTCTAACTCTTCCTGTGAAGAGAGGACTGTCCCCCCAAAATGATCAAAGGGTTGGTCATCCATTATCAAGGCTTCTAGAGGTCAGGGAAATAAGTAAAGTAAGAAAAAAAGTCTTAGGGGAATAATCAAGCTGCTTTATTTTAGAAGGAATAATCCATGAGACGGTTTTAATTTCCAAATTCCCCACAGCAGTGACCCAAAATTAATTGTTCCTTTTGCTACAGAGGGAGACCCCTTGAGACAGACAGTGGAACATAGAGAAAAAAAAATCCTAGGTAATTACACAAGTGTAGAGCACCTTTCCATGGAGTGGGAATCTCGGTGGCCATGGATTATGTGAGTTTAATGGAAGAGAGAGTTGACCGGAGGCTGAGCAGGAAAAAGTCAGAGTGTTGACATACAAGACTGCTAAGGTTGAGTGGGCTCTCACAAATGAGGGGTGGCGGCAGCCCAGAGAGACTGAGCGAGCATCTCACAATGAAACACCATTCATGGATGGACGATATGTGTTGTTAAGGTGTTAAAACTTTTTTTCCCGAACTTGACAGTTGTTTCAAATGCGAGCACATACAGAATTAAATGCGGAACATTAGGTCAGGAAAAACTCAAGTGGGCTCATTATTTAAATAAAAATATCTATTAAAAAAAATCTAATACTGTTTTACATATTTCCTTAAGTTAGGGAGTCAGAAACACAACAACAGGATTCAGTTCAATAACAAGGCTCAGATGCAGCACTATGTTTATAGCTCAACCACAGTTCAACTATGTAAAACTGAATTTTTTATGCAGGTGCCTGGCAGCGATATCTACCAAAACAACACAATTAGCTCACTGCAGGAACTTTTCTAGGAGCCCAGGAAGCATTTTAGGATCTCAGGATCCTTACCCGAGTTTTAAGCAGTAGAAGTGGCGTTTAAATTTAGACTTTCAAACTCAGTTCCTGCTGCCAGAATAGTACAGACATACTGTAAGCAGGAGCAGAAACAACCAGGAAAAAATTCAGGGGATCATCACTACTTTAGAGTCATGTGTTCGGGAGTTTTCAGCCTCCATTTCCACCTCTGTATGTCTCCTTTGCATCTGCTCATTACATGCATTCAGACATCAGAGCTGTAACACAGTGAACAACAAAGTACAACTCACATGACTCTGTTGTTTCAATGTTTGTGAAAATTGCATCTCAAACAATGCAGTTGTTTTTTTGTTTTTTTTTAATCTGGTGTGCCTAATTTTCACAGTTCCTCAGATGTGGTGGAAATAAAAACAAGAATTTAATGGGACTTTAATCCCCTGAGTTCAGTTCCTTGAACGCTGGAACTATTTGGTCAAAAAGAAGAACATGTTTAATTTCAAGGACACACAAAACTCGAACAACCAAGGAGTTCTTCTCACCATTTTGGGACCCTTTGATCGAATCACATTCTTTCAGACATCCAGTTACCAGGTATTCCAGTTGTATGTTACTGATAATGTCTGTATTGTGTTATACACTTTCATTACACTTTTAAAAACATCGATCCTGGATGATTTTGCAGCGTCTTCCAGCATTGACGTTCCTGTCTTGTCCCGGATGGAGCAGGCTGACAACAGAACATCACAGACAACAAGACAATCACGTAAGACACAGAGTCGTTTATCCTCATACAGGTGAGGACAAACAGCTCATTACTACAGCATCGTTCATTAGTCAAGTTAGTAAGGCTAATGAACTGTTTGTCCTCGTCTGTATGGGGATCACTGGCTTTTTCTCGTGTGGGAATGCTTCTGTTGATGTTCTGATGGCGTAGTTTAAAGTATTATAAACAGCATATGCTTGAAGTCTGATTCCATAGCAAACACACCGCTAACAATGAAAGAGTGACTGTTAAATCTAATGTAAAAACACAAATGTAAGTCGTGAAATCTGGATAAAATGGTCCAAACAAATCCTTCCTTTACCACTCATTTGATCAGAGGTTGATTATTTAACTTTTTGTTTAAACGCATTATTGAATTGATAAATTCATGCAGCATTCAAAAGAAGATAAAAAGCAGATAAAAGATAAAAAGTACAGTTAAGACCTTGTAGTTCTGAGAAATAATATACATTCTAGACCATCAGTCATATCTGATTAGCAATCAGAGAGTCTTTGCTTTATTTCACACACAGTTGTTGCTGTTCCTCCTCACTGTATTGCAAAGACCCTATGTGGAAACTGAACTAGTACATAGTAGTCATCTTCTCTTCCTCTTATTGCCTCAGTAATAAAATTTCCTATCACTGGAATAACAGATCACCTCCATTTCACATACGCACACACCCTACTTCATCTGATTTACCGTGCCAGTAGCTTCCACAGTCAGCTACTGTGGGACCATCAAGGAATGATTTTCTGTGTGTTTGTGTGTGTGTGCTTGTGCATGCATGACTGTTTGTGCGAGCCGGCTTGGGACTCTATGCTTACTGCCTCTGAGTATTACTCTTTTTTAGGATGCCTCCTGGAGGCTGTAATGCACTATTGATTTGTTTAGCTAATATATTTCTTCTCTTTTCTCATCTTTCTTATGTCAAGATGCTGCCATGTGCCGGCCCGTCTCCACATGGAGCCACACCCGGGAGCAACCGAAACCACTCTGACATAGACATGAAACATTGGTGAAAATTAAAAAATCAGTGTGCAATCTGATGAGTAGTTTTGCACACTTGGTGAATTTTGGCAGCACAGCATCAAAATAAATAAATAAAAAATCGACACCTTCTGACGCTGTAAAATCAGCTCTCAAAAAATAACATGTCATATTCCCTGAGTCTCCAGTGAGCTACAGTCGCTGTTGAAAAGGAGGAGATGGTGCTATAAGCTCACCTATCATGCCTTAGCTTGAGGCTTTTGGGGACTTCCTGTTGTCTTTTAAAACTTTACAGAGAACATTTCTCCAGAGCTGTCATCACAACTAAATCAAACACACCCTATTCAACCCCTCTCCGCGAGGTGACGTGATGTACGGAAAAGGTTGAGCCTGTGTTAATAGCTTACAAATCTCTGTCTCAAAACCTTAAAGTGAAATAAAGTCGATTAGTAGGTGTAAGCGGGATGTGCAGAGTTTCTCAGGATTTCCTCTGTGAGCTCTTTTTTATTTTATCAGGTTAGAATAAAACAGAGTTGGAGGGAACACAGTGGACATCCCCTGCTTTAACAATAATCCTCAAACAATAAGTTAGCAGTAGTGACACACCATTAATCCAATGAGGACTCATTACTACCCATATCTCCATTTGTATCTGCATTATACCAATTAGGGGAACAAAGCGATTCTGCCACATCCAAACCATTGCAAATGAATTAAGATCATCTGATTACACTGAAGCGTGTGGAAATGTATACTGTCAGGGTTCCAATGAAATGAATACCAAGCATTAGCAATGCTGTATCAGCAATGGCTCCATAATCCTGCAGTCACTATTAGAGATATGGTGCTCCACCACTGCACAATATGATAGACAGCATGAGAAAAGACTGTGGAGGCAGCTACCATCCACCAATAACAATTAACTATATTTTATTATTTATTATTTCTATTATTAAATTTTATTTTTATTTTTTTATTTAATTTATAATCAAAGACATTAGTTTACTCTGCTATAATTGTTACAAGCTTGTCAATATAACCAAGTACTTTAGTACCTCTAATTGATTCACTCATATAAAAGCTGGGGTTTGGCAATTGAATGTAGTATTCAGTATTTTATTTCAAATGTAATGTGGTGAAGAACAGAACCTGAATAGAAAAAAAATGCAAAAAAGAACTGTCCAAATACTTATGGCTTGGACTGCGTTAAAACAGTGATCTAACAATTTATGTTATGCAACAATATGTTTCTTTTGTTGTTTGTTTGTTTTGTGACTTTAGATCCAGCAGTAACTTCATTTCACAAACACATGTGCATATATCTAAGCAATGTCAGTGCTGGAATTTAAGGCTTTGTTAAGCTGCGGAACAAGGGCACACACCGTTATGTAAATTCACATGAAATGGCAAAAGCCAAAAATTTAGTTGAATCAAGGCAGCAAATGACTGACAAGGAGGCGTTCAAGAGCAACTAACTGTCATGAAGACAAAAACTTGCCATGGGCCTAAATGCTGAGATGATGTACATACCTGAATCTGCTGCAGCTTAGTGTTTTACAATCATACACTACTCATTTTGTCAATTGGAGAAATATTTTTCTGAACTCTGTAATGTGCATTGTTTAAAATTGAAATGATGACACTGTATTGTTAAACAACAGTCTTAAATCTAAGACTAATTTCCTTTTTTGTTTTATTTTACCACTTTTGAATAAGAGGGCATTTTATTGTATGCATGGTTCTTGTGTGCAGCTTCTTTGTTAACTTTTACCCTGAATACATTTTAAAGTGCGTTACTTTTTACTTAAAGTAAATTTTTATACTAATGTTTCTATTTTGAAAAGTTCAATAAAATAACACAGCACTTCTTCGGATAATTTTGTACTTTTCCTTTCCTTTTCCTGCCATTGTGTGATATTTACAGATGGGTGCATCTCCCACTTTTAGACAATTCTCCATTTCTAATTTTGAACTAATCTTCCAAAATCCATGTAAAAGTTTTTTTTTGTTTTTTTTTAAACAGTCAAACTTGGGGCTGCACTACAGAACGTCTCTGCTCTCAACAATTCCACCCAGAGAAATTGAAAGTGAAAGCTAAAATAAAAACTTCTCATTCATTTCATAGTGTCTTAGCTTATTAGCATCAAGTTGAAGACATCCTCAGTGGCTGCAGCTCAAATTAACCTGATAGGATAATGTGAGGCAGGGAGTCGTCACAGAGCCTTCAAGGGGGCCTGTCTGAGGGGTACAGGAGGAGTGAAGAGGGTATCAGGTGGGTGAGAGCCCAGTGGAAGCAGCCACGAGTCTAGAGTGGCCTGCTGACCTTCATTAACGTCTCAGCGAGCCATGCCGAGCAGTGTGCTGTGTGATAGTGCCTGTTTGCCCACACAGGGAGGGAGGGGGGGGTGACAAATTGCATCGAAGAAAGGAGATAAGGCTGTTATTAGAGCTGTTAGGATCAAAAGTGGGAAAAGAGAAGAAGAACAAGAGAAGAGAGAAGAAGATTAAACACCAACCAAGGAAAACATTTCACAGAAAGAAAAAGCGCCTGTGACATGTCTGCTATTTGCCTCGTTAACAGGTGATGTTAAGTAAGATGACTTCTCATGCTAAATTTTTATGATATCTTCATATACGGAAAATATATAAGTGAGATAACAGCTTTTATTCTCTGTACTGTCAAACATGGTAGTGACAAAAAGGAAAGGTGCATGTGTGACTGTAGGTGTGTGTATGTGTGTGTGTGTGTGTGTCTGAGCCTTCGACCCTGGAGACTCCCCTGAAGCAATGAGGTGTGGGCAGAAATCAAACTTCATTAGATCCACGGGCAGTGAGCTCTATGGCAAGCCGAACAGGTAGTAGAATAGAATTATAAACAGAAAATGTGATTCTTTCCCAAAATCATTTACTGTTGTGAAACCTGTGAAACTTTATCTTGGTGATAATTGCATCTTAACTTACATCCTCTGCATTTACACGTTTGATGAAGAACACGTCATCAGCTGTTTTATCTGCTGAAATGCAACTTGTCACCTGTCACTCCTCTTAAGTTCACTGATTAGTGTCTTCATGTGCTTCAGTGCTTGTGATCTTCTATTTAAATTCTGTCGATTGCTGCTTCGTGTTACATACTGAACGCGTGTGACCTACGTGCAAGATGGAAGCATTAGCAGTAGCAGCAGCATCTGTGATGTCTCTCATATGTCACTGCTATTGCTTGAAAGCTTTAATTTGTTTTTACCCCTCGTTTCTTTCTTCACAGTTAATGGAGCTATAGCATCCAAATTTAGTCAAAAATGGGGGTGTCTAGTCAGTGTCCTGTCTATCTTGCAAAAGTGTTTACTTTGAGCCATTGAAGTGATCTTTAGAAAAATAAGCAGCTGAGTCCATAACATTGAAAAACCGAAATTCTTTGACTTGACATTTGAAGAGAGAGGCTTTCTCAGTACTCACTTTATAGTGTAGTCACAGTTTTCTTGGAGCCACAACATCAAATGCTCACCAGAGAAACTGCAGCTTAATGGGTGATGTCTGAGTTGACGTATGCAAGACTTGAAAAACACTTGGAACTAATGTTTCTGGGTAAGCTAGATCTGAAATAATCACACACGATCATGATGCGCATTAATAACAACTGCATGTGCGCTATTTTGCTGTTCCCACTTTTCCTAGTCCTGTGATTAAACACTAACACTTTTATGATGCATTCTTTTGGACTTTTGCACATGTAATAAATTGATTCGTTTTGCTTCTGAAGAGCCTCTTCTACGTTTAGTGTCACTACGTGGGCATTTTAATGCCTCCATGCTGCGATGGACAACCTTATGTTTTCAGGTTGTCCACATCTGTCCCTACGTCTGTACGTCCCATTCTCATGAACCGTTATCTCATTAACTTCTTGATGGTTTTTCTTCAAATTTGGTACAAACATTCACTTGAATTCAAAGATGAGCTGATTAGATTATCATGGTCAAAGGTCAATGGTGAGGCATACATTTTTTCTGATAGGTAATGATAATCTTGGCTACATGCATCTGACACTACGTCTTGAAAATCCTGGATTCAATGGCACAAACTCTTTCACAATTGTCTGTCATAACACCAAGTACATAAGCAAAGAAAAAACAACATATATCCTCAAGATGCAAAGTGCTAACCAATGGCTAGTACACACATTGAGACATCACGTGAAAAGTGTCAACATGTCACTCAAGTACATGACTGTGTGAAACTGTACAAATGTCAGTGTGCGTGTGTGTTTGTGCATGCAGTGGACTGTATATGTATTCATATGGAGCAGTGGAAAACCTCTCGGTGAGAGTCAAAGAGACACGTGTTGAGACAGAGCCAGTACCCCGGCCAACACTAGCTTTCTGATGGAGACTTGCCCACAGCCTTGGCTTGCCCTCAGCCTTTCTGCCAGCACTATGGTTTCTGCCAGAACTCTGATCAGAGCCTGTGAGCACAGTAACAAAGAGATGTCTTCCACCGATTACGGGTGTAACACTTTTTCCTTTCATACTCAATTCTCATCTGACTAAGCTAGATTCCTTTGGGCATTAACTCTGACAAGGCAATCTCTTTTTATTATTCACAGGAAGCTTACACTCTTGACTTTGAACAAGTCTCATGTGAAGCCTTTACTTTTTAATACACACTGTGCAAGTGGTGTGACATTCTGACAAACAGCCCCATTTGGAAAACAATGCACATGTAGAGCAATACACTGAATTTCACCTCCTCACCACCACTGATCTGTCAAAGGAGCCAGCATCCCATGTTAAGTATCTCTCCCCATTAAGAAATCATGAACCATCTGCCTGCTCAGCTGAAACTGTACATGATGTGAGGGATGCCTATCATGTTATGCTTAATTAATGAGACATTGTATGCTTGCCAAGGAATCACACCACCACAAATAGATAATATTATGCAAATGTCCCCCCATTTCTGTGAAATGGGAACTTCAGGGCTGTTGAGAGCACCCCGTCTGCGTCGCATTGGATCGTATTTAAGATGAAATGTTGAAGTAGCAGAGCAGAAATGATGTTCAAAAAGCAGGGAAGGTGTTACGTATAGATATTCCAGAAAAATATCACTTTGACTGATGATACAGATAAAAGATGACAGTGAATGACACACCAATTCAGCACCAAAAAATGTAGCCAAAACCTACAAGGGGCTGTGCTTTGCCCTCCGAGAAACCAGAGAAATTGGCCTGAATGAAACCTGGGGAGTACAATCAACAAGTCAATCAAAAGTAGCACTTTGATTAAGCTTGTGGATTTTTATGGAGAACTATCAAAGGAGCTGACATGGGTTTTATTTTTGCAGCTGCAGCCATTGGTACCGCTGGTTTGTACTCTCCAAAGAAGCTTTCTCTTGTAGAGAAATCTGACTACACTGGGCATTTGTTTACAACCTGTTTGATCGTCTGGCTGCTTGTGTTTGTTGCCTATTTTTAGCGATGTTGCTGCTTTTCGAGATGTCAACAATTACTTGTTAAGAACACAGACTGAAGCGTGACTTCCTGACTTGAATTTGTGTCTAATGGCCCCCAGCTGTGCTGTAGGACAACAGAACAGCATTGACTAATTAGTTAGAAGCTATAAAAAGATGATAATAGAACAAATAGACCAAAGAAATATGTACATTTTCTCACTCAAAATAGACGTATGATTAAGCAAGACCAAGAGTTGACAGCTTGGCTAGTGGCTCTATGAGGTTGGCATGGCATGCTAGCATGGCTAAAATTCAAATATTAAATCTATCCACAGTAGCTTTTTTGCATTAGTTGAAACGAATAGGTCAAGATAACTGCACAAATACAAAGCCATCTCCATCACCGCCACCAAACTCAGAAAAATAACATTTTATTTGTACAAAATAATCTATATAGCAAGAGGCAGAACATTCAGCAGAATGGGTAGGCTGTCTTGTATAGATAATATCAAAGAAATAGGCAGAAACATTTTACTTCTCTCTCAAAAGAAAGTGGGATAACAAAGTTTTGAGGGCAACTGTAATAAACAAGTTCAAGGAAACAACTTCTTTTCCCTTGTGCCCTCAGTACATGCAGAGAATACACTGACAAACAATCTGATTTCCTCCCCCACACACACACACACACACACACACACACACACACACACACACACACACACACACAAACACAAAAAACACACACATGTCAAGTTAATGCAGACCGCAATGAGCCTCTCAGGAAAGAAATAGTCAGCTCTGTGAGAAGCGATTATAGCTCCCTTTGGTCGCCATGGTGTTACCGATGATTGATGTGATTAATAAAGCTGTTGTCATGGCGCCCTCTATGCTACTGAATTCAGGCCAAAAGACATAGAGAGGTATAGCGGAAGAGGAATAGGTAGAGATAGAGACTCTAAAGGCACTCATGTATCTAACCACTGTGATTTATCTTTTCTCAGCTCTGGGACAAACTGCACTCATCAGATTATTATTTTACACACCACATCACCCCATCTAACAGTGCGAAGATACAGCTGTCCTCACAGTGAAGCTGAGCCACAACACTATCACTGATGACTCTGTGAAATCAAGTCAAGCAATTTGGTTAATCAATTTATTCATTGGATATTTACTCAAGTAATTAATTTAGAGTGCTTTAGCCTTCGGGTACAAGAATTTCCCAGGACACCGAATCAACGTTCCTTACTTTTTTCTACATAATGTCTTAGAAGCCAGGCAGTTCAGAATACCCTCACTTCAAGATTAAGTAATGCTTCACTTTGGTTTCCACTAATGCATGTCTGAGTGCAAGAAATAGGGTAATGGGTTTGGTCAGGATTCCTGTTAAGGCATGCATTAATTTGCACTGCTTTCCTCTATTGGCTAGTGCTGGTCCACGAAATATTTCTTTTTGTTGCACTTAGGTGGGAGCATTACAAAAAGCTTCACAATAAAGAGCCAAAGTTGTGTTGTCACCAGCTAGGAGCTTTTATTAGCTGCTGTAAATCAATGCAAGCACTTACTGGGCACATCAGTGGACTTAGTGAAGATACTTTGAAAGATAAATGAAAAAATGAGCATCTACTGCAGCAAGGTTAACCAATTTAAACCTATATTAACAAAAAAATATGGCCACTTGGGGGCAGCACGACAAGCGCTAAAAGCAATATTGGCATATCTCTTTATGAAGGTGCTATTCATACTACTTGTACCTCTGTTTTGGTCGCCACCAATTCCTGAATGAAATATCTGGATTTTTTAGCTGCTAGATGTTCCACTCTGTTCATTGACAACACACTTATATTTGTAGCAGCAAAAACACCTACTATTGCTGCAGCCAAACTAACAGACTGGCCTGACACTTCCTACCCAACACTGAAAGTCAACAAAAACTGTCTTGATATGCTTCTCAATTAGAAAGTTGCCATTCACAAACACTTTTAAAGTGAGGATAATGAACTAGAGACAGTGCAGAAGGACCCTCAGCTAAAGTTTGACAAACACATAAAAAAGTTAGATAGAACTGTTGGGCAGATGCTCAAACGTTTAGGCAAATCAGATACTGCTTAACATCATACCGCTCTATCATTTTTGCATGCAATGACTTTCTTCTCATCTCTCATACTGCATAACTTCTTGGTCTCAGGCATCAGCCTCCACCATTAAATTATTAACATCCCTTTGTAACCAAACTTTTCAAGTTTTAGCCAAAAAAACACTGATATTTCATTGTTGCAATATTTTTTTCAAATTTAAATTTTATCAGTTTCAACAATTTCATAAATTATTCCCACCTCAAACGTACATGTAAGCGTCTCCACCATCTAGCTTCGCGCATTTTCAACACTTTAATAACTTCACTATCCTACCATTAACACCCAAAACACATCAGAAACAAACTACAGAATTAGACTTCTTTTACACAAACTGCATTCTAAGTTAAAGGCATGGCATTTAATTCCCAACCTCTTAGTTTAAAGCAGATTCAGGGTTTTAAAACATTTACTAAAACAGTAAAGTCCTGGTTAAAACATGGCCACAACTGTAATCTTGACACCAACTAGTCATTATTTGCATACTTTAGTTCATGCAAAAAAAATTTCTCACTCAGACATATGGAGTGTACTACACAACATATTGTTGTGTAAGGTTGCTTCATTAAAAAAAACAATGCGGTTTTGAATGAAGATTTCATAGTCAGGGAATGTAATCTGGAAGTTTTAATTTCAGTTCAGCTGTCTATAAATTGAGCAACATCAGGGTCATTTTTCCTCATACTTGGGCAATAGTTTCCATGACATATTGATTAGGATACTGCTTCTGCACTCCAATACCCCTGAGGGGCTTTTGTTGCAGTAATTGTTTAATAGAGTAAATGATACAAACCTTTAATCAAGAGAAAACAAAAACAAGTCTGAGAGCAAATGGAAAGTCAAACTTGACTGAGCAGGGTGAAATGGAAAGGGTTTTCAATTTTGTTCATATGTTCTTTGACATTTCCAAAACTGGGCACCCTTTTTTTTTGTCAGGTGAATTTTAAGTAGCTGAGAAGACCTCAACTTGATAAAAAAAAATTTCAAGAACCTCACCGTTGAATGGTATAACACTTTGCTGTGATTGATGTAAGTTTGCCTTCATGTCTCAATAGCACAGAGCCGAGGGAGATAACGTCATTATGCTTCATAAATGGCGGCATGCAGTGTAATTAAGTAGGAAATTACCCAGAGGTCAGCTCACACCTGGTGGAGCTGAATGGCTGAGATAACGACAGGATTGTTTTAGCTTTGATCTAAGCCGCCTGTTCAACGTGCTCCCTCTGTGTGATTTTGGTTGAACACAGAGAGAAGTCATCAACATCTCGCTCTGGCTTTGGCCCAAACTGAAAGTTGCTTTTTGGATTCACTGAGCCAAGATCATTTCCCTGTCGTTTATCTGTGACCTGTCAGTTTTTTCAAGGTTCATTAGTGATCACTCTATAGACAATGGTTAATGTTACACACAGCTGAGAGATTTCACTCTGCCTTTATCCATCATAGCTTTCCTATTGTCCTACATGTGTTCTCTCCAATTCGTTAGGGTGCCTTTCTTGTGTTTTGTAGCATAGAAAAAGAGAAAGACTTGTCTAATGCATGGACAAATTCATTTGAAACCACACTGGGGATGATGACTTGTTGGGCTGGGAAATGAACAAAGCTGTGCTGTTGTACTGCTGTAGACAGTGGGTGGATATGATGTCTCTTTCTCTCGCCTACCAACAGAGCACCGAATCAAATGAAAAATATCCTCTACAATGTGCAACAACATAGAAAAACTCAAAAGATGTGGAAATATTATCTCTGCAGTTTGTTAAATAAGACCTGCAGAAAAGTACTGCGTCTGTTTGCTGCGTTATAACCTCAAATTACATTGATAGTGATATTGGATGTTTTTATTTGATTGTATTACCATGGCAATGATAACTCGCCATGGAACTCGAGGAGGACAGAAATATTCTAGCTGGTGCGTCTGTGACACAAACCAAATCAGACATAGCCCTGGAGGGAGAGACTGGGAGGCCCGAGGTCCACCTGGCTGTGAATTTAGGCCACTGGGTGAGAAGGAGGGATATTCTCAGAGTGCCCCTCCTCCTCCCCGTGCTAGGAAGTAATCCTAACCGTCGGCGATTATTACAGGCAGCGTGATGGGCTCTGCTCCTCTGCTCTGACATGGTAATATTACATGAAACTGTTAGGGATGACAATGAGCCTGGGGCGGAAGGGAGGCACTGAGATTTTTTTTTTTTCCCTCTGCAAGATTCGCTTATTTTTTTTTGCCCCTCTATCCATCCCAGCGACTTTAAATAACTCATGGCCTCATTATCCAAATATGGGAAAGCGCAGAGTAGCATATAATTAATTTGATTTTGGTGCATTTATTTTATACCCTGTTTTGTTGCTACACACAGATCAACATCAACAGAGCAACAGTGCAGTATACTTTTGTACACAGTGTTCCTCAAGTGTTCCTCAAGAAATGTATAGTGTGTACTGAAACAATATTTAAGCCAGATCGAGTATCTCCATTCTTACAAATGGCAGAAAAGGCAGAGGAATGACATAATCTGTCTTCTTTTAGTTCCCCAAGAGGGAATGAGAGATCATTTGTCACAAAAAGAGGTTTCCCAAGACTGTTTTATTGTCGGTCTAAAGCACTAAAGCAGAGGTTTTCAAACTGTGAGGTGAGGTACGCGGTAGGGGGAAGGGGCTGTGGAGGGAAAAGACCTGAGGCAAAGATATGGGGTGAGTTGAAAGGGACAGGCGCATACTAGTACTCTAAGAATGTTAGTTATTTGTTGGCTGCTGATTTGTCCCCCTGATCAACACAGTTAGCAGTTGGTGCTGTAGTTGTGACACACAGCTCATGGTGGTGATTAAGTTACTTCAAAACCCTTAGATCCTAATACCTAAAATTTGTGTAAAATCACACTTTGTGTTGGAGTCACTTCTCAGTCAAATCTGAACACAGACATGATACATATATTTATGGATTCAGTGTGAATTTCACTTTTCACAGATCTTATTATCTCCAAAATTCATCGTAGGAAAAAGTCTAAAAAATCCACATAGAAATCATAGAAAAAGGATGCTCCATATAACTCCAGAACATGCCTGTGAATCATCATGTTTACACTTTTTCTTCAGTATCAACACAATCCAGAGACAGTTGTCTTTACATCCATGGGTACAGTGCAAATAGAAACTGCTAATAGCTAATTCAGCATACTTTTACTGGTGCTAATTTGCCAAGTCATCTCAATTTGGTCTGTCTGTCAGTATCTAGATTCATTCCTCCAAAAGACACATCCATCAGGTCATTATCTTCTTCCTGCTGGCATAAATTTGAAGCATAGATAGAGACCGTTCCCAAACACAAAGGCTCAAATGCACACTTGGCCGATGGGATGTGTTTGATGAATCTTTTCTCTCATAGACTGTGTGCCTCTTTCTCAAAATTGAAAGTGCAGGCAAACATGTGCAGAGTCAAATTTACATCTGTGATTTTCGCCACACTGTCCACCTGAGACGCCCTGAACCTCCGAGGCATTCCCACAAAGCCTGTTGACAGTTAGAGAAGAGCAGACGGCGTCAGGGAGGTGGCTTATGACAGCGACACAAAAGCACTACTGTTTAGTGAAAGAGGTTGTATCATACATTAGGCTGCTGCTGCATCGGCCTGCCACTGAGCTGAGGTAACCATGGCAACAGGCTGCTGGGAGACAGTGGAGCGAGAGTCAGCAGGCTGGAGTCAGTGGGCCTTCTGCGTTTGAACACCAAGAGAGATTAGCTCACAGCAAAACCCTAAACCTTACACTAAATGCAGCTCTGTGACGAGTATTGATGTTAGAAGAAGAGGAAAGTGAGAGCAGTGGGGATACACAAAGTTTTTTTTAGGCAAGGATCCAACCAAATAGTTGACATTGAGGCACTTGTGCGAGTGCATCCTCTTAAACCCAGCAGCCGTATGAAATGTAAAAATTATGCAAAAAGCACTGAGAGGCTGGGAGCAAGGAGAGTACAGGAATGAAGATGAAATATCCTGTAATATGTCAGCAATCAGTGTAAATTGCATCATTGTGGGCAGTGGATCAATCTCAGAGATTAATTATATTGTGAGGAGATGTGAAACTCATTGCCATGATGTCTCCGGCAGATTGCCATGGCAATAGAAAACAATGAGCGCAAGGGAGATAAAAGGAGGAGAGCGGTGCTTACGTAACAAACCAAGGGCAAGACATGAGGAGGCTCGATGAGCTACAGAGAGAAAAGGCACAAGAGTGAGAGGGCTGGAAGAACAAGGAGAAATAAATCGATAAGAAGAAATCTAGACAGGAGGTAGGAAAAGGAGAGGGGATGAAGACAGATATCGGAAATGTACAGAAGTAAAAACAAGCCAGAGACTGATTGATATCTAATCTTCGGAGAGCTTTTAGCCCAGCTTGAGAGGTCAGGGATAAAATATTATGAGATCTTTAGAACAGAAACACAAGGCAGCATGGGCAGGATGTTGCGGTGGTAAATATTGGAGAAGAGATTATTTACTGAAGAATCATGTCATGAAATAAACATGAGGAATCATCAGAGGGGCTCTCTTTACTCTCCTCCTTAATCCACCTACTCAAGTAGGACATGACACTCTCTCACTCTCCCCTCTCTCTCCCTCACTTCATGCAATTTGTGTATCCTCCTGGGAAGAAGCCAAGACTATGTCCACACTACTGGTGGTAAATCTGAAAACACTGTTTACATGTGCAAAGTTTTCCGGCCACAATTAACATTTTAAGATTAATTTCTAACAGAAACCTTCCACTCTAGAAAACAAAAAAACAACAGAAATACGGTTGAGTATCTTCTTCTCTCTCCTTAAATTTAATTGCTGTTGGCTAATAACTAAATGCTGCATCACTATCCCCATCTGGTATCACCTTTTAATAAGGTAGTTTAAGAAAGATTTGCAATGCAGTGTGCCAACTTATTCCTGAAGTGCTTTTCTATGCAAACACTTCAAACACTCACTATATTGAACTTCATTTGATCCCTCGCAGGTGTTAAGAATTCAAGGAGTCATATTGCTATTTCTCTGGCGTAAAAGATGTGACACAGCAGGAATACATTTTTTTGGTCAGACTGACACATCTCAACAACAACTGGATGGATTTTCTTTAAATTTAAACAAAAATTCCCATTAATTTATGAGTAATTAAGAAAACCCCACAACTCATCAATAATATGTCAAAAATTTCAAATGAATAACAGAAAGGTTTGTTTTTTTTGTTTTTTTATTTTACCACCCCCCCAAATATTATCAAGCTCTATTTATGTCTCAGCTTTGTTGAACTTTTGTTTGCAGTCAACAGGGGCAGAACTATGGTAGAACACTGTAGATAAAAATAAATGTGCTCTGATCTAACATACAGTCAGTGGTATAGAAGTTGTTTGTGCGCCAACAGCAAATCTGCTGAGATTGTTAGTGATAGATGACGGCGGTGTGGCATCTTACAAAAACAAACAGCTCCAGATAGCCGTGCAGTGTGCATACAGCCAAAGAATGAGGAATAGCTTTGATTATAGTAAACATGTGGTTGCATGAACACACTCTCACACACACACACACACACACACACACACAAACATTCAGATGGAGTACCTTTGAGGATTGCTCCAGTGGGGATGCCAGAGGCTTTACCTACAGGCACGAGAACTAGAGTAAGGCAGACTGAATCTATAGCCTGGAGCTGTTTTCAATATTCCATCATACTGATCATTCTGATGCTACCTGCTCCTCCCAAGCTACAACAGAGTGGGGAAATCATATTTATAATTCGAAGTGATACCCATACAGTGGACAGCTTCCCACCAAGTAATTACTTTTGCTAATTTCTTAATTGCTTTCCAAAGTATTGATTATTTAATCCATAATTGGCTTCACTGAAGGCCCTTTTTTCTCCTCTTGCTCTGTCCTGATCTAGCCGAGACATTTTTTAATTGCAAGGTTTTTGCAAACTCCAGTATAGCCAGGCCCCAAAGGAGCTGTACTTCCCTCTACCCAAATATCAACCACTTGAATGAGATTGTCCCATTAAAAGAGCTTTAATGGGCCTAATCACCGAGGCGGGAGATGAACAGTGAATCAATTAAACAGATTTGTGTCAGACGAGACACCGATGTGACTTCACATTTCATACATGAAGACTTTTAAAGATGATTGACAGGCTATTGTTTATTGTAGAGGTGCGCAGTCGTATTGTATTTCTCTGCCTAATGACTAATAATAAAATGGACATAGATAACACAACAATGTTGTGAGTACTGGTTTGATCAGAAGCTATGCGAGAACATTATTTTACAAACCAAACAAGTGCATTAAAGTGTCATGTAGTGTTATTACAGCTGAGTGTCCCTGTGTGTTAACACAGCTAATGACTTTGGAGAGCTTTCTTGCTCCCTCTCTCTCTTTACCTGTCATATTTTGCAATTTAAAGCTCTTCTGTGACCTCTGACTTACCGCAATTAACCTCACTCATTACACTGAGCTGCCACCGGTCATTATAGCAATACACTTGTTAGGATCTGTAAAAACTGGTCAAGACAAAGAAAATTGTAATTGTATAGATAATAGCAAGAAAAAGCACATATCAGGTGGTATGTTGTCTCTTTTTACTACAATACTTTTACCAGATTACTGGTATTCTGGGCATATGTATGTATCATCTTGTTCATCATATTGTTATAGTTTTGTTTTTGGCCTGTAATTTTAGTGGCATTTAATGACTTGATATATTACTGTACATTATTATAAGTCGCAGGTTGCAATTGCTTTCGCCTTCTTTTTATAACTGCCATTTTCATCCACAACATAAAGGTCATATTTATATAGCCAGAGGAATAAGAAAATTGTTTAAAAAGACATCACACAAATGTCAAAATCAACCAGGTTCTTCCAGGTGAACAACGAAATATCAGGTTCATACAGGTCACAGGAGATGTTGTATGATCATCCACCTCTGCTTCCACCACCGCCTGTATTTCTGTCACTTGCCAACACTGTGTATAATTATTTGGGAAAGGCACATCTCAGTGAGGTAAAGAGATCCCTGGCGCTTAAACACCGCATGGCTGTCTGTCTAGTTTTCTGCTCGGCCATGGGTGGAAGAGGGAGGACAGAGAAACAGGGGGAGTGGAGACAGCTGATGCATATTTCATCAAGTTATTGTGGACACTGCATGAAGCCTGCTGAGAGAGGGGGTGGAGGAGAGGTTGACGGTGCTATGGCTCCATATTAGTGCTTTTCTTCTTTTCCAGTAACCTCAGACACATTCAAAATATCAGTGAAATAGTTTTCTTCAATTCCAGCACATATTCACTAATGAGACAGACCTTAGCTTTAGTCCTTTTGCCAAATGCAAGCAATAGCTTATATCAAACACACCATCAAAACAATGCTCCATATGCTGGCAGGGAGACATGGCTGCAAATGTCAAAACCTCACACAGGATTATGAAATATACAGCAGTCATCTAGTCGCCAGGTGAAGGTAGTGGAATCCATGTGTGAGTAAGACAATATAACACAGCAGTTACAGACAATATAATCAGTAACCATTTACATATTACACATTGAAAAAGTAACCAGTTACATTACTCATTGCTTTTTTTACGTAGCCCAACTCCATCAAAGGTGCCTTCGAACAGCCACACGTCACATGTTCATAACATATTAAACACACGTAGAAATCGAAAACAGTTTAACAAGCAGTCGGCCTACGTTTTGGAGAGATTTGCTGACCATCAGCAGCTAGCTTAATGTTAGCCACAGTGAGTGGCTGTGGGGTTTACACACCCTCCAACTCTGAACAAAACCATGCAACTCCTGAATGTAGACTTATCCATTCCTGATGTTCTGTGAGTAATAGACAGTTGCCGGTGTGATGTGTTTGTTCTATATCTGGAGAAGAACAGTAGTTACTTAACTTGTGTAATGTGTGTCTACAGCAGGGCTTACATAGAACAGAACAAAAGGTGAAGCGAACCTGGAGCACTTTGTGTTAATAATGTCGGTGAAGCGAACTGCAACGCGGACTTGACACAAACCAAAGTGAGACCATTCACTTCAAATGCGCTACACACGCTACAAATTGGCAACACAGCAGACTGTAAATGCCCCCACAATAGAAATTATTTGCACAAATTCATTATGAAAGAGCAAGGGCCAAAACTCTAATTCAGTCACGTAGCATTCGGCTGAGCAATGGTAGAAATATGATCACTCAGACTGTCACAAACATTCACGATTAGAAGCCTGGCCCCACTGTTGAGGTCCAGCCAAAAATGAGCATTCAAACCTTGCTCACTTTCTCACTTTCACACCCCTGGACAATTGCTGCTTGAAGTGGACATGCTTGTCGAATTGTTGATTTCAAAAAGAAAACAGATTTGTCAGAACCTGTTCTGATGTTGGAAAAGTTTGAGGTTGCAGACACTGTCCCATGATCAAACAAGCACTTTGTTTTAAGCATACGAAGGTCCTTGGAGGCTTGTTCAATTGACAGTGAGTCACACTCAGTCAGGTTTGTGACTTATTTTGACCTTAGCGGTTTCAGATAATGATTGTGATGGGGCCAAGCAGTAAACAGACGTCCAAGCTTCAAAACTCCCTTCAGAAACCTACAGGGTGGCACTGAGATGCTACATGCAGGGTTCTCCACAGTCTATGGTTTGTGCTCACGCTCTAATTCTATTTACCGCTTAAGTGGCCTTTGTATTTGCTGGGCAAAGCACTCTTCTGTAAGTGAACCTTTGGCATTTCTCAGCAAAGTACAAGGACGGTTACATCTCGGTGCCACTGAGCAGCAGAAAGCTTCTGTTCCGGTTCACATGCTCCGTCCTCTGCTCCTCAGGGGGATTATGATCGCTCTGTGAGATGTCAACAGGAGTTAATGAATATCCCCTTTCACAAAGCCTGGGTAATCCTGCCAACAAAATGCCCCCCTCATTGATAAGATCTGCCATAATACCAAGAGGGAGACCAATGGCATCCAGCTCTCAACCACAGAAGGATTTTTCATGCTTCGATGCCTAAGCTGCACTCGTTTATTTCTTTATTTTGCAACAGTCTGATGAAATTGGGTGCAGTTATTATTTGGGGATTTGTTGCTGGTGGTGGCAATGAAACAGTCTACCTCCTGCTTAATCTACCCTCAGTCTACTGCGCTGCTTTTGTCTCATTTTATCAGTGCTCCTTCCCTCCCCTCTCTTTTTTCCTTTCACTCCCTCTATCACTCCTTCTGCACCCCCTCTCTGGTCCGATCTCCTCCAAGGTCAGAATAAGTAATTGGTCGATCTCCTTCATATAATCCATTTGTGGTGGAAAAAAACATTTTTTCCTGCGTTTTCATTATACAAAACCTGAATTTGCATTTTAAAACTTTGCGCTCATTTTCCCAAAGTTTTGGGAGACAAGGATCTTTGACTATACTGTGAATCTTCAAATTTATACACCTCTGCCCTCGGGCTCAGCACAGCAAGACTTCTGTGTTGGTCTGTGCATGAGATTCATCCGGGAGTCTTAAACTCAACTCGATCTCTTTTGATGTCCACCTACTTGTTAATTATGGGTGTTCAAACATATACACCCCCACTGTGTGAAAAGAATTACTAAGTGGGGAATATAAATCATCATAATCATACACATACACAAACCAGTTGTTATATGATATGTAATGAAAGTATATAATTAGGCATTTACTGTGAGAACTGCTTGTCTACTGAAGTTAATGGCTACAGGCAAACTCAACCAACATGTAATACTAAATGTAGTGAATTCTTACTGCAAATGAAAGAAGACCTAAATTAGAATTCACAAAAAATAAATAAATAAATAACTGACAGTTTATTTAGCCAGTGGTCCAACATTTTAATAGTTGTATGGGGATAGTGGTTGTTCTGAATGCAAGCAAAACCTATTTGGCCAACAGAAAAAGTGTCACATCACAGCCGAGTTTTCATCCAAATGTAATGCAAATTGGCAAAAGAAAGTGCAAATATATATAAATTTCCATCCACCACTGTTATGAAAATATTACAAGATGATGGGCACAACCCCACCTGAGGCAAAGTGTAAAAACTTTTTCTAGGCATGTTTCAAGGTTTTTTTCATTCTTCCAAATTTTTGGTGTTTGTGTACACAAATTGAAAATGTGTTTTATCCAACAAATAATTCAAAAACTGAACATAGATTCTCAGTTTAAAATGATATAACTGAGAAAACAGCAAATTCTCACATTTGAGGGGTTAAAACCATGTTTGGCATATAATTAGATAAATGATAAATACATTCTTGTTGGTGAATTTTCTGTCACTACACTAACAGACTGATTAACTGCCACAAATGTCAATATTCAAACTGATTATTACAGACCCCTTGTGATTTCTTTTCCTTCCTTACTGCAGATGAAATTTCAGGTTTTAAAGTATATTGCTACTCTTTCATTTTTTATGTATTTATCTTTTGTCTACTTAGTCACTGTTCACAGCCACATTCTCCTTCGATTTGCAAAAAGCTGCTGCAGCCTCAGTAAACTGCCAAATACATCACTTCCTGTGTCCCACATGCTTTTCCCAGTGGCATTTGCTCAATAATGTGTAGGTGAGCAAATGGAAAATCTTTGTTCAAAAGGAAAGTGTCACAGATGGATGAAGCATTTCCTCAACCCTTTTCCCCTAAACACCCCTAGTTTAAGTACAAGACGATACAGGTCACGACAACCTGCGTGAGATAGTCACATTTAATAAAATTGTCAAACCTCGAGGTCGAACACATTTTAAAAGACCATCCTGTGAAGCTCATTGTGTGTTCTAGCGGGTAATTTAGCATAAGGCTTGACCCCGTTTCAGTTCACTTCATCATATGGACGTGAATCTGCTTAACATGAGCAGCACCAAATCACTTTCTCCACAATATTGATCCTAGGTCAGAATTTTGTCATTTAAGTGTCCTTTTGTCAATTAAGTCACTGTCCAAGCAGACACTAATGTCCACTATGCTGGATCAATTATAGTCATTGACATTCTGTATTGGTACTCTATAGGTTGTTGAATAATGCATATAGGCAGCTTTTAGACTCTTCTGATGGGTACTATCGTTCCTTGGAGACAAACTGGGGAGAGGGACAAGTACTTACTCCACACTTCTTTGGAAACATTATCACAGGTTTAGACTTTCATCTATCTCATCTGGTCATTTCTAGGCAGTGGCATGCATGCAGTCAACCATATTTTGTGTTATTAAATTACATGCAATGTAAGACTGTAGCAAGAATTGGAGAAAGGTGTTTTGTTTTCCAGATTAGTGCCAGATCTTTTAAATTAATGGTGTGTCTAATTTCCACAATGTCTAATTTGATAACGTCTCCAGATTCAAAGACATGTTTTATTGAACATAATTTCAATTCCATTGTTTTGACTAAAAGATGCATGGCCATTCACTGTTTTTAGCACATAATCAGTAATGTGTAATTAGTGTAATCAATATTAGTGAAATAAATCCACCTCATGGGCTTCCTGTGGGCTCGTTGTGCAATAACAAGGTTAGAAAAACAACATACTTAACCATATCCACGCTGACGTGCATGGAAAATAACATTCACAGATGTACTGCAGTTCAAAAGACTTCAGTATTAATCCTCTTTATTTTTCATCAAATCAGATGTCTGTTCCTTAATCATTTGTGCACAATTTACACTCTGCTATCCTGCGTGCTTTCATCTTATCCTAAATAGGACAAAAGCTTGTTATATTTAAAAGCCGTTGTCATTACTCTGTGCTTCCTGTCATCGCTGGTTGTTGCCACAGTGGGAGTGATCTGAGTTGAGCATTGTCTGATCTGGCATGGGCTGGTTTCCATCTGTCAGTAATAGCGAGTGATCAGAGAGAAATTCCAAGTCCCTTCCTCGCCTCTCACATCTAGTGCTAATTCATTGGCAATTTGTTTCTAAACATCTCAGCACAAATTGTTTGCTTGCTTTTAGTTTTACTTTCTCCAGTCTGGCTTTTAAGATGCAGCAGGAAATTCCTTGGTATTAGACAAGAAGATGTTTCGTCTGTACATGTTTTACTTGTCTTGTTAACCTTGTTTGCTTTTGTTGCTGCAGTTGAAGGGTACTTGAAGAAAGATGAAAATCCACTGAGTGAAGTGCTGGTACTAAATAGAAAAAGACCTCTGTGGGGAAGGACCCACCCATATGGTATGGTATTTTTCACTGGATTTCATGTTGTGGTTGAGAGCCACTTACCAAATAACATTGATCTAAAAATGAAAAGAAAAATCACAAACTGCATGTAAAAGAAGACAGAAGAACAGTGCTAGATGGGACAAGGCAAATGAGAATTGGACAGATACCAGTAACACATTTACGAAGGTGTGGAATGTGCTTGGCAAATACATACCCTCAAAAATCTCCCCTCATCACACCCTCGCTGACAACTGCAGATGTAACTGTCTCCTGTTCGTGTTCCTTATGTAACAAGAAGTGTTGCCTTTCTCAGTGCTCTGGCAGCTAAGAGCTGGTGAGGCAATCTGAGCAAAGGCATGTTATACCCTTATCTGTCAGCATGGGCCAGAGACAGGCGAAACCTTTCTAACATGAAACCAACTGATTGCAACAACTCTTTATCTTGCACAGCCCCACAGTCACAGAGATCCAGACAACAGACCTGAACCCTCTGCCCCCCCTTCCAGGCAGGAACCAAACCCCCGAGTTAGATTTTGAAATATCTGGTCCTAAGCCTCAGGAGACAGCAACAATGATTCCCCCATGCATTCATTTCAGATATATGGGAGGTTGGCACTTAGTAAAGTGAGTAAGGTTGGTACAGATGAGCACACAGACACATGCACACTAAAGGATTTTGGCAAAGTCAAACTGAAAACACTGGGCTGAAATCGAGCACATCATGGCCCTGTGGAGCGCTACAAACTCTGATATAAGATGTTTTTTTTCCCCTTTTCCACAAGCAGCATCAGCTATCAGTTATCAAGTGGAAGCTGGAAAGCTAGGATAACTAGTTTGCACTTGGAAATCATAAGCAAGATGTTACCTTTTATTTGTGTTATTTTAACACCGGCAAAGTCAGCGACAGCCTCAGCACTCGGTCCTGTCTATCTAACATTAGCATCTCACTTTCATTAGTCTAGTTGTGATTATGTTAAATGACCAGACTGTAAAAACATTCAGCAACTGGTCCTGTAATCACAACCACCACTTATATTATTGATTGGAATTATGACATTGAGTTATGTACGAAGTCACAGAGCAACATAGACTTAGGATTTATCAATGGCTAACAACATGAGAGCCCCAGCTGTTTAGCAGCTTTTGTGGCCGTTTCAATTGATATTAAAACAATCAAATGCAGACAACAGTGCAGCTCAAACACCAAGGATACGATTTCTAGGTCTAACTGACCAGGGATACACTGTACATTGTTGTGAAAGACAGACATTAACCTGAGCTTTTCATAAATTGTAGGCTAACTTAAAGACTAAAATAAGTGCAGCTCTCACTCACACAACAGCTCAACCGAAGCCTTTCCAACGTGATTGCATGTCTTAACACCCACATGCATTTCCGTTAAGGGCATTTTAAGGAAAACTCAAATCAATTCATTCCCACACAAGGAGCTCCTCACACAGCTAACACCCTGCCGATGAGGTTTATACTTGCCTCAGAGAGAATTACTGTACAGAGAAGGAGACTACAGATTACTTAAAACGAACTTGCTTTCACTCTGTATTTTCAAAAGGCAAATGTATCTTCTACAAGCTAGTATCCCACATATAAAATCGTAGAAATACAACTGAAACAAAATTAGAGGTATGTTCTTTGAGAGAGCGAAAACTGGAGCTAAACCTGTGTGTATTCTCCTCAGGTAGATGTGTTGACATGAGGTGTTTTCTTTCTTGAAAGCGAGAAGCATGCAGAGGTGTCTGGACGAAAAGCTGTGACATCTATCACCATATTTCATTAGTAACTGACTGTGTTCGTATAACCCACAGCTAAATGCAAGCAGAGGAGTCAGCAGTGAAAACAAACCCTGCACAGATGGCCAAGAATGAAGGAAGAAAAAACAGCTTTCCGGATGTTGCTGACAGAGCAGACATAATTCATTAATATATATTGTATCCTCTGTCTACTCTCAGTTTTTCCTGCCTTGTGTGTTACTCAGACCATTGTGCAGCAATGGAGGAGGGGCATGGGAAAAAGACACTTTTCTTTGAACCCAAGGACCAATTATAACAATACAGCTTTCATTAAAAATGAAAAAGGAGGCCAGACTACTTTATTTGGGTTTCTGTCTGTGTAATACCTAAAAATGCTCTTTGCCTTGGTATCTTTGTTGTTGAACCGATAAAAAAATGTTTGAAGGGCTCGTTGTTCAATTGGTGCATGGCTGAAACTTGGTGCAATCCCTTTTAATATACTGTTCGGAAACAGCCATGCAAGCTGATAAACTCCAATGGCGAATACATGAAAACGTACCCATCAGGGGTATTTGTACCCTGGGAGTACATCTGCAAGTACCAGTACCAAATATATCCACATATTGAGTTTGCTGTAACACAAGTGGCTAATGTAATGGATAAATAGTTAAAGAGGTTATTTGTAAGTTTTCTCTGCCACCGAATATGGTTTCTTGCAGGATGTGGGTAGTGGTGATTGTTGCTTGGCAAGACCTTTGAACATCGTCACGTTAATAGTACAAGAAGTTTTAATACGCCCTCTAAGCAATGCTACATTTTCAGAGCAGATTGGAGGCTACAGTGAGTCGCCATTGGAAAGTGGCGAGAGGGCCAAGGGCTGGATGTTTGGGTATTAACTTTAGTAGAAGAAAAAGACACGATAGAGACAAGAGGTAACATTGGTGTTGCTTTCCACCACTGGAGACAGCTCTTGGTAAAGAAATGGAAGTTTGATGTTGAACTCACATTTCTTCTAGACTGGTAAGTAAACAGCTGTTAATGCTAAAGTTGGCTATGTAGCAATAGCAAAACTTACAAATAGCTCTTTTAAGGAATAAATGGTGTAAATCCTAAAAGTAATTGATTAAATCTTAACATAGCTATTAAGCTATTATAGTTATTAAGTGGAATTTGTAACATAACGGTCGGTGTAGATGAAGGTATGCTTGAGCTTATTTGACAAGGCAGATACATCAGACTATAAAGGTTGGAAAGCACCACTAATAACCTGTTTATGATGTAATGAAAAAAAATACTGCAGTACTGCACCACTTTTATTATTTTTCAACATTGTTTGAAAAAGATGATTTCCTACATCAGAGAGAAAGATCCTTTGCAGTACACCTATCACTGCACATTACTTTTAGATTGATGTCACTCCAAAACTCTGACTGAGATGAACCGTGTCAGCATTAGTATCAAAGCTGCAGAGACAGAGCTGCTGGACGCATTACTAGCCAAGATGCTGTGGTTACACTTTTTCTATGGCTGGCCTCTGTCCACTACCTAAGCGTCAAAGCTTGAGCAGTTTTCAGTTACTTATCTTTCTGGTTTACATCATCAGTCTCCCCTCCACTGCTTTTTATTCCCCATTCAGTGATTTAGGATTCACAAAACTCAGACTTTTTATTAGCCGTAGAAGCTCATGCTCGCGCTTTCTCTATTCTCTCATTCCTTCTGCTCCATCACCAGTCTCTCCGTCTGTTCCACCTCTGCTCTCTAGCTCTTTCACTTTTCCATCACTCCATCTCGCTCCCTGCTTCCCCTCCCTCCATCTGTATGAAGCTGTTCCAGTGTGTGATCAAAGCACAGTGCGCTAGAGTTCTTTCCTCCCTCTGTCAGAAGCAAAGAGACAAGGGAAACAAAGGCCCCACAGTAGTCTGCCACAAATAACCTCTTCACAGCACAACACTCACACACACCACACAAACACGTACATTCAGACTCAGCTTATGGCAGTGGTAAGAGAAGTGAGTAAGGCAGATCAGTTTGAAAGCAGCGAGTGTATGCTGCCACTTGTTGAGTCTCTATAGTGATCCCCGGCATAAAAGGATGCAGCTTCTAATTATCTCCTATTCACACCAAACTGCACGACACGTACAGAATGACTTGACTGATAGGGGAGTTGACTGCCTGCTTTGTGGTGCAGAATGGGAATTTAAAATCTGTCGCCGCCAAAATAATAGCACAAGCTGCAAAGAGCCAAAATCAGAATGCAAGGATATGTGGTTACATTTAGACTGGAAAGCATGAATTCAGAGGGAGAGAGAAAACAAACTATTGTCATTGTCCTTGGGATTTTTTTTTTCACAAGGGCTACTGTTATTTGATCATCTATTCTGTGTTTTATATGGCCATTCAGGGGGACTGTGAATGATATTCCACTTTCCACTGGAGGCAGGTCCCATAGAGCCTTTGGATAAATTCTTTGAAGCCACTACAGTGCACATCTATTGTGCACTTTTTGCTGTTCTGTGCCCCATTTTCTGTCTTTCTCCCTCTGCACTCCACTTGCCCTCTATGGAACTCTCCAAACTCCCCTTCACACTGCAGACAGCCTATATCCTACATTATGCAATGTTTTTGAATTAATCGGCAGCCAAGTTCAGTTTTTCAATTTAATGAAACCTGCAGGTCCAAAAATCCCTCTGACTGATGTTTAATCTGAACAGAGAATAGGAAAAGAGGCAATGGCCTTCACTTTGGTATTACTTGTTCCAATCTGGCCTCCAGCGACAAAAGAGCTTGATGAGAAATGTCTGTTGTCCTGAGTGGATGTTCGTAGATGTAATGGTCAATAATGAGGCTTTGTTTATTACTTCTGCAATTTTTTTGCAGAACAATGCAAACGCTCAACTAGACTGTGTAAGTACAGTTTTAAAAAAGTCATGTTATGACAAAGAGGTTTAAACCAAGCGCACAGATGCAGAGACATCACAAACTAGCAATTTACTAATGATGAAACACAATTCATCAACATTTTTCTTTGCTTTTCTGTTTTTTTTTTTGTCTTCCATATTGGTGGTTAGTCAGGGACTGCAGCACTGTGACTCTGTGGTTACCCAGTCCCTGCTCAATGTCTGCCAGGCAGCGGGGAAACTGTGTGGCTCATTATCCTCCATTAGGGTTTTAGGCTGAATCAGTGTGGAGGCAGCTCTGGGCCGTATAATGAGCGTGGCTGAAATCACAGAGGACAGGCTGAAGCTAACAGCCTCATAGAGCAGGTGCCGCTCGAACACAAACCACACTATTCTCTGCATCTCTACCAGCACTGCAGCGTACAGTTACACAGACATACACATATGCATATCTATGCCCATTCATGCATATCTCTGCACACACAAACTCACGCTCAAAGACATGTGGCGTTATGCCTGCACGAAAATTGATATTGTCATTCGAAGAGGAAGAAAAGCAACAAAAACTCCTTCTGACATTAATGAACAGAGCCAGGCTCAATGCTGTAATGAAGCTGATACTACCTGACATATTCTTCTTGTGCTTTTCTCTTTTCTTTCAGAAAACACTGGCGCCACAGAGATCTCACTTACCCCCACTAAACACTTGTGTCACATAATAAACTTATCACAAAGCTTTCTCTGCTACAAAGGACACCAGTTCATCTGTCTTGATTTCTGCCTCTTTCTGTCTTTCTGCTGCACAGGCAAAAGTTGCACTCAGGCTGTTCTTCAGGGCTACTCTGGTTCGTCCATGCCAATTAGGTGATATTGGCACGCTTTTCATGCCTCCAGTTTATATTTGTGTAGCTCGGAAATGAATGTAAAAGCAGTTTTATCTCTGTCCCTCTCATTCTGTTTATCTCCCTCTACTCACATCAACAAATGGGTCTTTGTCTTGGCTCCAAATTTACATTTTGCCAGAATGGCACCAGCAAAGTGTTCTATCACACATTATAACACCTTCAACACTGGAGATTAAGCCTCATTAACCTTCTCAGATTTTTAAATGTTATCAGTAAATTGTTTTCATGCCATGGATTAATCTCCTGTTTTGTTCATAATTGGTGTCATCTCGCCCGTTTCTGTTTGAACAGCTATTTGGAAGCACGGATGTCGTTTGTACAGTGGCTCTTTATTTGGATGGAATACTGCAGTTACAGTGTTTGAACTATAAACATCATTGACTGGGGAACATGAAACTGACCGTTTACTAAACTTTTTCCACAGTGATGAACACTGATTGTCCAATCATAACTTAGCAACTCCCTCTGGTCATGGTAGGTTTGCCAAGCTTTGGATCGCTCAAAATACTGAAGCAGCCTCTAGGGCTGTAGTAACAGCAGTTGTGGTTTCTTTTTTTCTCTCCAAAATCAAAAAAACAAGTGCAAAAGTCTAAAGAATGAATTAAACAGTGTTTGTCTGTAAGCTGCAAAACGTTAGTACAGTATGTTACGCTAACTAGCTTACTAATTAAAGTAGTAACCTAACTTTGAAGTTTTACTTCCAAGGCCTGGCCCATTTCACACTTTAGGGTTTACAGGTTACGTTTAAAAAAAAAAAAAAACCCTGCTCATGACAACCATATTGACAGCATAGAATTTCTCCATGGTGTGAGCGCTCGACATGGATGCTAATTCATCAGAGAGCAGCCTAACATTAGCAGTTACAAAGCCAAACTCATTACCCAAGACTATGTAATGTTCGTTAGTCCTCATCCTGAAAGCTCTTTCTCTTGTAACGTTATAAGTGAAACATACTGTATGGGAAAATACAAACTAAGTATGTGAACTAAGCTGCTCAGCAGTGTTATGGTGTCTGATCTTATATTTGTCAGTACTTGAAAAACTACAACAAACTAAGCTCTACACTGCAGCACAAGAACAATCTTGTCTCTTTATTTGCATGTAATCTACATGGATCATCAGCTGATGAGGATGCTGACCTTTTGCTTGGGACATGCAGTTTCAGCCACAGTCTTTTAGCATGATACTATGTTGAGTGGCTGTGTAAGACCCATTTAAACAGGGGTCCCCTTTTTAAAAATTAGTCCGCTGAAAATTGTTCAGAAACAGTTGTCATCTTTGCTGACAAAATCGACAGTTTCTGACTAACAATTTGAATGTTTGTAGTTTTAGACTATAAAATGATTTATGTTCCTAAGATCTTTGTTTGGTTGTTTGTTTTGTGAGAACAGAGGGCTTGACACGTGTAGCAATAGTAATCAAGAAGGACAGGGCTTAGTGAACAGCCTGTTTTTTTTCATTTTCTTTATGTCGTTTAAGTTTTCAGAAAATGAGTGCTTCACTGCCACGAGCACATGCCGCAAGACAGATATGTATGGTTCACATGATACACAGACTATTTCATGACAGTGGACATCACATCCTCTTGGCGACTGCAGGCACCTCAGCCAATCGCCACACAGCTCCTTCACTGTGGTAGAAAACCGATCATCCATCGCGATACCTCCCTGTCTTTGTTGGCTGTGAGCTTACAGACTGAGGCATAGACTGAGGCACTCTGTTGAGGGCTTAGACTGAGATCTGTTGGCTAGCTCAGCCATCTAAGCGCTACAAATGACCCACAATATGCTGGAGTGCCCACAGGGGAAATAAAGCTTCCAGACATGAGACTCCATCACCACTGCGCTCAAGTGCGGGAAATGGAGGGGCAGAGAGCATTTAACCATGCTTGCTTCACTGGCCTCCTGCGTCTTGTTAAAAGCCTATGGCCACTTATGACAGAAGGGATAGCCGAGATGATGAAATGTAATGGGCCAAGAGGAAAGGGGCTTGGCTGGAGAGGTCTGGGAAGTGAGTGGGAAGAAGATCTGAGAGCAGATGGGAGATTTGAATGTCTTAATAGAAAGACGGAGAAGTTATACTCTGCCCACGTTGCTTGTGTGTGCCCATGTGTGTGTAAAAAGTGGTGCCTGAAGGGCTTAGCTGTGAGGATGGAGGGGAGGGGGGGAACACAGCTCTGCTTGTTTCAATCAGGGCACTCACTTTGCCTCAATTACGTCCACTTTCTACAAAAAACTATTTGTTCACCAGCAGCATCTTCATGTTTCTTGTTGTGGGAAACATAAATCCAGCCTCACTCTGAGTAGCTCTGCCAACAATATGAAACTCTAGAAAGCAAGTTAAAAAGTGCCTGTGGTACAATGTAAAGAGTTGATAACATGTGGCCTGGATATACTGTTACACTTGACAGTACGAGATCATATTTGTATGAAATAAAAACTTGTCATAGTAGGAAAAGCATTAACAATGGCTCTGCTCTATTCAAGTGTAACAGTAATTCATGACAGTGCGACAGGGAGCCAGCATGCATAATACCAGGATCCAGAAACTGAAGCAGCTAAATGTTAAGCCGTAATTAAGTTTATTATTTACACTTGTACTTTTCCTGGTGTGAATTCAAAACGTCATAAAAGGCTTCTGGTACGAAACCTGGCATCCTCATTGTGATAAGACTCTGGGAAGCTTTTGTTCATTCTAAAACATTTAAATCATGCGAACATGTCACCTGTTAGACCCTCTGTTATTTGAGATGCATAAGCTCAAAGCAAATATCACTGACTGTTATGTGCCTTGTTATAGGGAGCGCTAGCTTTAGACAGAACTGGTTCCCAGTGAGTTTCAGATGGGTTCCATGCCGTCAGATTGTCAGAATACACATGTTGGCAGTGCCTTGCTGGTTGTCACCCTGTTGTGAGAAGGTCAGCACCTCGCCGCTCCAGAGAGCTGTGCAACCTCCTCTGGAACCAGTCCCGCCCTTATCAACAGGCTTGATAGCTACCATTTGTGACAGGATGATTTACAAATTGTGTCTTGCTGGCCAAAGAAATGTCAGGTTCAAAGTGCCCTCCACATGAATGTTGGTGAGCGATTTATTTGCCACTGTTTTGTTGTTTTAATAAAAAAAATAAAAATCTCCTCTCTAGTTTTGACCAGGTATGAAATGGGCAAGTAACCAATTTGCGTGTAAGGGTGACAGGAGGAATGAAGACAGATGATTTTAAACAAGTGCCTGTGTTTTCACTCATCCTCCACTGTGACCACTTCAGCATCATGAGGAAAGTTACATTCGTGAAATGGGACTTGTCTTCTGGCGAAACATCTTCTAGCCAGCCTTTGGCTTTAGCTCTGTGAGTCTCACAGGAAGAGATGAGACAGCCTTATCACTGCATTCCTTGACTGTAATGCTTGCAGGATGATAGGATGATAAAAAAAAGTGCCATGATCTTCCCTCTGACTTATTCTGAAGGCAGATTTCTGTAACTAAAACTAAATTTAAGATATTTGAGGCTTTAAGTTAATTTGGCTATTCCCTTGATGAGATGTTCATTATTGTGAAAATAACAACAATCAGGCAAAAGATTTCCTGGTCTCAGTCAATTACCTCTTAAAGCCTGCTGTAAATTTTCATGGAAATTTGAGCTCTGTGCTGATACATAACAAGTCAACATCAAAACACAGCAAGACATCAGTGCTCCACTGTAAAATTGAACATTTGATAATCTCATGTCCTCATAAGGCCCTGTCTGGATGGCATAAAATCAGCCTGAATCTGAAAAAAGTGTCACTAGCCACGGGCAAATTAAAACCTGCTTTTAATAAAAAACTGATGTGATATTGTCCATGTGTGATCTGGACATTCAGCAAGTGTCATCCAGGGAATCATTTTAAAATGAGAGAACAGCAGACAGTGTACTGGAAGAATAGATGGAAG
>NW_019525151.1:333988-366664 GCF_002814215.2 Seriola lalandi dorsalis
CATTTGACTGTAGCAATGACCACAATCAGCACAGACATGTGGATGTTAACCTACAAGGTAAGAAGGCTGCTGGTGTTAGCACCGCTAACGTTAGCCACACTCGGCATACCAATATTGTCTACCTGCAGACGCAGTGATCTCCAATTAAACTGGGTTCAATTTTGACTGTTTTCTTACTTTAGACAAGTTGAGTAGTCTAAATCTAAATTTCTGTTTAATCGACAGGGAAATTAGTCGTTAGGAACATCCCTAATGAAATAAGAGTCAGCAGTGCCCAGAGCTAAGAAAACACACAGTTGATAGACTACAGTGAGAGACACCTGGGTAATAGCAGAAAAGAGATAGCCAGGTCTTCAATGTGTTATCAGGGGAGATAGGGTGGGTGAAAAGGACCTGAGCCTCTAAATGAATTTTAAAACATGCACTTGTGTGTAGTTGAATAACAGTGACCATTATAGAGGAGTAACAGTACACATTATACAGGATTACATGAAACCATGGGAAATAATGTAAACACTTATCAAAATGGGTCATAGTTGTGTTGTGTATTGTCATGATTTTTGACAATGGTCTCTTTCACAACATATTAAACCTTTAAAGTTTTGTTGCTATCTACAATATTAGTCACAGGTGAATCAGCTGATTCATCTTTTGCTGTATAACCTATAATATAATCCTCTTGACATTAACTTCTTTATGGAATATCCTGGATGACAGAGAAAAGAAAGGTAAGTGATAAGAAGTATGTCATTGCATATACCAACAAGGCTGCATTTTGTTTAATTATTCCCATGATGCACTTCAGTGGGGTCAACAGCAAATGTTTGTTTTAACGATAACAGTAGAGTTAGAAAATAAACATTTGGCTCTCAGATGTAGGAAACAGAAGCAAACAACAGCTGGTTGATGAGATCAGGACATCTCCACGTAGGAGTCAAACAAAACTCCAATCAAGAGCAGCTCCGGTGTTACAGCAGAATGACTACGCTACTGAGAATACCTTTTGTTTTCCTTCTCTCAAGTCGCTTGCATGACCACATGATTTAGATACTCCAACTGCTGGGATTAAGCAGACATACAAATGAGAGCAGCAAACCGTAGCTAAAATGAGTGATATCACTGCAGTTGTAAAAGGACATGAAAATGCTCTTCTGACATCTTTACACTAGTGGTTTCACAACAATTCGCACCTCCATTCATCTGAATCTGATGACTCTGTTACATGACTCCCATGTGAGCTCGATAAGTCTCATGTGACACTGAGCGGCAAATCACTCAGGAAGTTTATAGGATCATCCACCAGTCAATACAACTGCTGAATAAGTCTTGATAATTACAATATACAGTATACATGTATTTACATACAGTGCACATACACCCATCACCGAGGCCAAATTGAAAATATCACTGCTAAAGTGCCATTTTCCCTCACTAGAGTGAAGGAATGTAAGTGATAGTTAAACCACTGAATTTTATAATGAAATTGACAAAGAAACTGTACTTAATATGGTTCAGTCTAGGGCTGCAATTAATGACCACTTCATTATTGGTTCATCTGTCGATAGTTTTTCTTCTTAATCATTGTAGTCTATGAAATGTCAAAAAATTGTCAAATGAAATCCCGCAATAATCCCAAAGGTGAAGTCTTCAGATGCCTTGTTCTTTTTGACCAAAAGTCCACATACCAGAAAATATTTAGTTGACAATGACATATGACATATCCTCTCAGAGAATTAGAAAATATTTGGCCCCATTTACGATTCTTCCTCAACAGTCAAGAGTTAGCTTGTTAACTTGTACCATTCACATTACCAAGTTAACTAACATGAATGCATGTTTCCATGCATTTGATTAGCAATTGCATTGATATTTAATTGCATTGCAAAAAGCCAGGTGCAACTTTTTTTTGCAGTAAAGTCCTCAGCCCTCTGCATCGGGGCTTTATTGTGCAAAAGCAGGGATCTCATTTAAATAAAGGAGCAGTCTGCACATGGTCTTAGTATGAAAATTGAATTAGTGCAAGTGAATAGAAAATGTGATATCCTAAAACTGTGTTCTGACACCTAATAGTGAGTGAGTCACACACACACACACACACACACACACACACACACACACACACACAAAAACACACACACACACACACAGCTTACTCATAGCTTTGGCAAAAGTGCACATGCTGCTCGCAGCGTTGGCAAAATGACATATTCAAAGGCGTGAAAGAGAGGGAGAGATGAGGGGGAGGCTTTCAATGGATCATTTGGAAACATCTGGGTCCACAATCAGTATCTCCCTCCCTCTAATTAACTTCCCCTGCATCCTCATTTTTCCTATCCACCCTGTCCTTTCCATCTTGTGTCTTTCCCCAACAGCAAATCTCTCCTCTGCTCTCCATCACCTCACCATCCCCCTCCCCTCTTCTTCTTCTTCTCCTTCTCTCTCATTGCACCAAGAGGCCCCATAGTTCTCCAGGTTTGCTCTAGTGGAGGCAAATGCACAAGCACACTTGCACAAACACAACAAAAAGACACAAATATACACACAGTTTGATGTAAGGTTGGTTTCTAATGCCATCGTCATGGTAACACTCCCTCGCTCCTTTGCTCGCACAAATGAACAGAGCGCATATCCCAGGAATCTGTGTGGATTCTTATGTAACAACACAAACCCCACGCACATATAAAGAGACAGAAAGACAGACAGATAGATGGGAGTGAGTCAGTGCTAGACCACATAGTGAGAGCATCTGTCGTCAACGGTATACCTTTCACTGTGACAAGAACAGTATGTACCACCGTGTTACTTCAGCCTCATTATAAGACACACTCCAGCACACACACACGCGCAGACACCCACACACACACGCGCACATCAGAGGCTTCTTCAGCGCTTCACTACATAGCGAGAGGTGGAAATCGCTGTTTAACTAGTTATGGCAACACCACTGGCTCATGTATCAGCATACTAATTACTAGTTTTCGTCCCGGAGGGCGCTGTACATGGAGATGGTGTTGGGTGAGTGGGGAGAGGAGGGCTGGGGAAATGAGAATGGGGTCAGTAAAGGCATCACTATAGATATAATGAAGTGACTGGTAATTTCTAGTGGCAGAGCAACATGGGAGCGAATCATGGAGGAAACAAAAGGGGAGATAACAACTTGTACTGGCCTATTTATGTGCAACGTATGGGTTTAAGTGTGAGGAAATGAGCAAAGTGCAAGTGTGAAAGCGCATGAGTACGTGGCACTGTGCATCGCACTGTTTGGGAAAAGGGAAGACAGTGGAACGTTTCAGGACGCTGCTCTTCATCTCCTCAGCTGCTTGTTTACCTTAGCTGGCACGGAGTATTTCATCTGTTGTTTTCCAACGGCCTTGGTGCTGCAAAGATACATTTGTATGTGTGCTTGGGTGATACATTGCCTAGTGTGTGATTTATAGATCAAAACAGGTTGCCAAATGGGTGAATAGGTTCAGAAGGGTTTGAGTCATGTCTCATCATAATAAAGTAGGTGAGTTTGCACCAGGTTGACCCAAAAAGCCAAAGTCAATTGTTTTTATTCAGCTATTTTTGATTCACACACACACACACATCAGGCTTATTTACTACAGAAGTTCATTCACTCACACATTACAATTTAGTAGGCAGCAGATTTTCCACAAGGGGGAGCTGTTAAGTCACAGTCAGCACAACCTCTGACACCTGCAGCAAAGGAAAGCAACTGCAGCAGCCGTTTGGACCAGCAGCTATAAGGCAAATTTACAGCTGTTACTTATATAGGACTCAAACATGTAGCTACATCTCAGGGCTACAGCAACTACAGAGATAACGTGTGGGGACAGCAAAAACTGTGATTGGTCAGCGTGCGCTTCTTGTGATTTCTCCTACAAATTTCTGATGCCCATAGAGATTGATCAGCGTGAATATAACATGAAGCAAGTTGAAAAAAGGCTCAGTTTCATCTCATTTTTACTAGACACATCTAGCAGAGCCATCTCCACTGCAAACCTTCTGCTCACAGCAATCACAGATCTCTATTATAGTGAGTTAAACATATGTAAATGCATCAACTGCACAAAATCCATTCACATTGAAAGAATGAATCAGTGCAAACCTTCCCACATTCATGCTTACCACAAAGTTCAAACCCACTCCCTGTAGGGAATAAACTGTAATTAAAGCATGGTAAGGCCTGATTACCGTACGACACATCTGTCTAGTATTGTGATGGTGCTATTAACAGGAAAAATCCAACACTCAACTATGGAGCAAAACCTACGCTACTCCTGTTCATCCCTTGCATCTACCAGAAATCCAGGCAGAGAACTGGCATGTCAGTGTCACCACCTACAGGTACGGATTTAACAGTTCCTGTTTTCTCTTTGTGTGTGTCTGTGATTGATACTCGACATATCTTATTTTACCTTATACCACCTGTAAGCTAAAATAAAATAACCCGTTCAAACTATCCTCACATAAATGTAAAACAATTAAACAGAAATACAATTCAGTATGTGCCTGTGGAACACAAAATATTTTTTTAAGAATTTGTAAGATCAAGTTTCCTTGCTTGTACACCAACATGCATATATCTGTAGTTCTAGACAACTGCGTCTAATGCTTTTCTTGCTACTAGGTGGCGTAGAACTGCAGCTCTGAAACTTCACATGATATTGGCTGGACCTTGTGAACTGCAACAATTGAAACTGTCTGTCCTTGTCACTAAAACACTTCTCCGTCCCTTTACTTCTTTCTACTGGTTCATTTTGACAGTTAGTGACTGTTAACTGAAATTCAAAGCAGCAGTCTTGCAAAGCTTTCTAGTAAGAACTCATAACTGTACACATTTAGTGTAATACACATACAAACAAGCCCTCAACCCTTGTTTATGGTGATTTACAGGAAAGGCAGTGATACAACCACATCTATAACCATTATAACCCCTTAAAGCCAAAGTAGTTGCAGCCACAGGAAAAAACATAAACCAATTGCTGGGTTGTTATTTTTATTCAAAATTTGAACTACACTTAAAACCTAGAAAGTAAAATATTTAATCTATAATGATGTATCTGGATTAAATAATCAAAATGTGTAAGTGCAGCAATGTGTGCCTTGTACTCCAGTGGGGGCCTGTGTGTAAAATGCATTCTGATGTATTTCATGCCCTGTTGCCCAATCGGAAAATTAGGAAAGTCATTCACGTAAAATGAGCCAGAAAGCCATGCTGAACGGATAATCGTGACATCAAACCATGTGAGAATGTGTGGAAGCATTTTGGATTGAACACCATATAATACAAAGTCAGAACCACATCAATTCTACAATGTAGTTTAGGATCAGGTTACCTGGGTTGTGTTCAAATTGAATTGAATTGAATGTGTTGCTTGTTAGTTCTCATTCATTCAAACCATAGCAAAAATCAGGGCTCCACACTGAAACCATTTTTTCAGCGTGCGAGGTAAAATGTCACATGGTCGTATTTGTGCAAGTGCATGGTGATCATTAGGCTGTTTTGGAGCCCCTCCGGCATTGGGTACCAAGTTGCCCATTGTGGTTGAAAGTAGTACTTCTTCTTGACTGGCTCAGTCGGTCTCTCCCTACCTGCGGTCTCCCTGCCTGCACTTTTATCATGGTGAAACACACAAAAAAATCCATTTAGCTGTTATGGTGTTCCAAAGATGAAGCAGCCTATAGCTGATCATTTAAAAAAACAAAATGAGAGAGAGAAGGACGCTGGTGGAGACAGAGAGGCAACCAGAAGTCCTGACTCAAATAAAACTGATGATGACGGTGCAGACTGCAGACAGAGAGCGACTGAGCCAGTGAAGATGAAAAAGTGCTAAGCAGTACTCACGGTTGAGGTACCAGGGGAATGCTATGCTGTTTGTGTATTGTAGGCAATGTGGCCCACATCCATTGCAGGCATCTCTAAACTTGTTACCGGGTCAACAAATTTTAAGTTTGAAACTTTGACGTTGAACAAAAACAATAAGAAACACAAAACCTGCAGGAATCAATGCATCACCTACCCAGTCCCTCCCCACCTCTTCTCAGTGGTTAGATGCGAGTAATTGCTCAGTGGAGGAGATGGAAAGGGTCATCGAGTTCAACACTGCCTTTAACACGGTGAAAGAAGAACTCACATTCACAGAAAAAAAAAGGTTGCAACCAAATCATGTGCTACCAGTGGAAAAGTTAGTCTGGACCCCTGCAAAAAATGCTTAATTGCAATCAGAAAAAGCAAGGTTTTATATCCAAATATTGTGTACATGCTGAAAGTGTTAGGGGGTTATATTTGGTGAGTGTGTTTCCCTCTCACTGTACTAACAGGATGCAAACTGACGAGCAGTTCAATCTCTGTCACTTTGTTTCAAGTTGCCTCAAGGAGGTGAGGTGAGGAGGAATGGTAATCAGTGGCTAGTGGCTCAGTCACAACTGGCTCCTCGAAATCATCATGTTTGTGAAAGCTTCCTGGAGGAGCCGTGGGCCAATCATCTCTTCTACTCCAAGAGAAAGAGTGTGTCTGTTTTGTGGCACAGCCTGTGGTGCATGAAATCTGACTGTCAGGGTCTGCTGACGCACCTGCCAGCAGACACGCATTGATGCGTTTGTACACACACACACGCTGAAGCTGGTAATTGGGCTCATGAAGCCAAAGGACAAGAACAGCAAAATCTCACTTCCTGTCTTTGTGTAAGTGTGTATGTTGAGTGTGCAAGTGGTTTTCTGTGTTTCAGTTCAAATGCCCTGGCATACTCTCGTCCTCCTAAAACCATGCAATTTCCCGTGAAGCCATCGGAGTGTGACAGCAGCAGGTGCCTAATGGGCAAAGCTTAGGAAACAGGGCATTACCAAAATCCAGCAAACTCAATTGTATTAATCCTCGGGATTAGCAGTTTTAATTCTCAACACGTTTCTAGTTTAAAAAGTCTTATTTCCTTGCTGAAAATGGGAGCAGCACATGAGGTGAATATCAACTATATAACTGTTTCAAGCGTCGTTGGAGTTTTCCTTCTTGTTTTAGTTGGTAAAACGTTGTTTAAACTTTGGTCTTTCTACTGAAGAAAAACCATGACCATAAGTCTAGGACTCAAATCAGAAATCAACATGTACCTTCAAATCTCTGATTCACTTGTCAGTCTCATGATGAGGATGGTTCTTGCTAATTAAACCTGCGATCAATCCCTTGCTGATACTTTAGACTCTTTATCTTAACCTCACTCTGCACAATGCCGCTAAGACCACTGAAAACTGTCAGTTTTAATCTCCCTCCTTGCCACCGTCCTCTCGTCTCCCTCCCTCTCTCTCTCTCACACACACACACACACACACACACACACACACACACACACACACACACACACACACACAGCTTTCAAATAAGGGATTTAGATTACAGTGAACAGTGCTAGCTTCATGAAGATGAAGTGTGTGTACTCTGAGGGTGAGCCTTATTGGAATTCATATGATGTTTGTTGACTCCCTTCATATAAACAGGTGGCTGTGTGGAGATAACGTACAGCATATTGTGCAGACAATGATGCACATGCACACATATTACAAACACACACACACACACACACACACACACACACACACACACACACACACACACACACACACACACACATCCAGTGTTGTGTATGTTTTTTTAAACCCTAAAGCAGTCACAGGGACATTTATTAATCTCTCTATTTCAGAAGAGAAAGCGCTGAAGCCTTTCAGGTGTATGAGCAGGGATTCCTGAACAGATGTCACCTCGTATCCACCCAGTGTGAAGCTGCAACAACAAAGCAAAACCAGTTTTGTTTTGTTGCCACTGCTGCAGAAAGGTGAATAATAAAACGCTCAATCTTACTGCTACCCATCCCCTGCCCCTTCTATTCTCCCAGACACACTTCCAGTTTCTTATCATGGCTCAATTTCACCAATTTAGAGGACACCTAAGGTCGTATGAGTAGACTGGATGTGCCTGATAAAAAGATGGATACTTTTTTGAAGAAGACAAAGAGGGAATAGGAAAGGTAGAAATGTGTGTATGTAGCGTGTGCTTTTTGATAAAACTGAAGCACAGGCGAGCGAACACACACACACACACACAGTCATCCTGTATTGGACTCGTCATTGTCAAGGTAACAAGAACCCGACTGTCATCTTAGAGATTCACAATCCACAGCTCCTCTGAATTGTGGATCAGAACGAAACGGAAGCAGAGAGTATATGTGTGTTTGTCTTTCTCCTGAAAGTGTGTGCGAGTGTGTATCTTTGGTGTCTTTGCTGAATCAAAAAGACAGACTGTGCTGGAATGATTAAGAACACTTGATAAATGTGCTTTAAATTGGAGTTTATTCAAACCAGTGCTGCAGTGCAGTATGGGAAACTGTTGCATCCTAAAGGTTTCCTCTACACTTGATAATAATGTCTCCTATTAGTCTGCTTCCTTGTTCTATTTCTGTCCAGTAAAGGCCACCATAAGCTGCGCCAGAGACCGAGATGTGGAGATGTGACATGTCCTGGTCACCAATAGACATTTTGACAGTAAGCTATAAATGACTTAATGCTTAACAAATAATCCTCGTTTTGAGAAGCCACTATGACTCACTCAGCCCACACAGTGTTTATGCGAATGTTACAGTAAACTACTAATAGCCCTCTCACTGTATAAGGTCACAAAAGATAACATCATCGTTGGCTATTGACAGAGGAAGCCTCAGTGGTGCAGCAGAGGAGTGCAAAATACATCTTCTATTTGGTTTTGGAGAAAGTAAAAAATAAAATGCTTTTAGCCCTGTTACAATAACGAGAAAATGGTGCTTTATTACAACATGATGAAAGGATAGTCTGAAGAAATATACCACAATGCAGTGCTGCTTTAGGAATACCTTTGCTATATCCATTTAGCTCTGTAATGTGTCTTGTAATTTTCTGGTCAGACAGCTGAAGAAGATGAGTTCCTTGTTAGTTTCAAATTCATAACTTTTAGCTTAACGTCTGACTTCAAAGCACAGGCTGAGCTACTGTCTGCGTCATCACAACTGTCAGTCTGAAAAATAACCAGTTAGAAGGCCAGTCAATGCTAGTTGCTTTGCAAAGATTGTGAGACCTGACTCATTCTTATCCTCAGAGACTTGAGAAGTGACCCTTTAAGATGACAGTGACGTGTAAAGTGTGACTGTGAGCAGAACATTATCCAATCCAACAATATTTTCAGAGGTGCTAATGCTAATTGGTGATTTACTTGTGTGCCGGATTTTACAGTGGCAGCTACAAAATGACATCCACTACTGTTGTGCTCCAACAAAGCCCTAATACAACAGTCCTATTTTAGCATTCATAAGACTTAGCTGTAGCACACCCCTGGCAGGATAGTGCAAAGAAACATTGTTAAAGGACTGCAAATGCACTCACATTCAATTGAACAGCTGGCTTGTGTTCATTTTGTCTAAAACCTTACTGAGTATTTCAGTCGATTTTTTTTCAAATTCTGCACTTACTCTTTAGCCAAAATTCAAAGAAAAAGTGAGAATAAAGTTATATGGTATTAACATTCATGCGGTGAATGGTTTATAAGATCCCAGGTGAATTAAGCAGAAACTGTGCACAACATTTTTAAGGTGAATTGCTGAATTATAAGATTTCGTTGGCCAGTACTTGCTTCTGGCTAGTTTAGCCTGCAACACTATCCCACTATCCCCAAAGTCACATCTTTGTTTCAACATGTTGGAAATCAGTTCTGAATCTTTTCTTATTTATCCAGATTTCATACACTATACTATATATTTTGACCTTTGCAACTGCTTAAAAAGAAAGAAGTGGACTTCTGCCCACTGCCAATACTACACAACTAGCAAATGTAACACTTTATGTCTACACTTGCCTATAGAGGGGAGATGGGAAGACAAATTAAGGATTGTAGAAAGCTCTGGAAATGTGGCAGTCAGTCTTCCATAGCCAGAAGCTGCTGGAGAAGTGTTGTAACTTCATGTGCTGTAATGTGCCCAACTAACCCCCAAAACTGCTCACGATTAGCCAATCTTCCTCCTTTACAGTAATCTCTTACTGTGCATGGGAAGCAGTACTGCATGTATTGCAGTCATGCTTTAGTATCGGTGGTAGTCTATTGCATCTACCTCTTGTCTCCCATTGGAGAACTATATCTCCCATTATTTATGTTGAGATATGTTTTTTTCTTTCCCTCTTTTCTCTTTTAACTTATTTATTACTATGTAATACAGATGACCAGTGCATGTGCGGGATGTCATTCCTTTCCACTCTCTGTGCTTTTGTGTTGTTAGCTGGTGTTAAATTAATGTCATTTCAGCCCCCTCTTCTGTTCATTTGCATGTCCTTGTGCTTTTGTATTTATTATACGTTTGTTATGCATGTGACAGGCCTGTAAATGACAGAAGATTAGATGTATACTATCCACTGCCAACATGACTACACCATATGGGATAAGCATCCTATAGAGACACTGTATAAAACTGTATATGAAAAGCATAACCAAGAGGCAAACAATCAGACCAACATCGGCTGATATTCAAACATATAACAAAAGAAGAATTCAGACTACAAATCCAAGATCTAACCCACTCTCCTGTTAACTGGTCATGAGGTTTATAATGCAAATATTCCACTTGTGCTGCTTCCAGAGCAGCACTAAACTAAATCACTCAACAAAAACAAAACACTTATCTGGAAAACTGCACGTATCAAAGACTGATTCAGCACAAAGATACCTGTTATTTGGCTCTGAAATTTGAGTAACAACCTGGCAGAATATTTTTCACAGTATGAGATCAAAAGTAGAGACAGATCCTGGAGAGATAGACAGAGCAACCACAGTATGACCATTCAAAAATAGACATGAAAAGAGCTCTACAGAAGGAAATATTCACTGTGCAGCAGGAGAGACTGAAACTGAGTCACAAATGCAGCAAATGCATACACATACAATTCTAAGCAAAAATGCCATACATCCCCTTGTCCCCAGTTCTTAGTTGTGACGCTTTGGTGATTTTCTCAGAATATATTTGGGTTAGAGACCGTTCAAGACTTCACCTTGTGCTTTAAGAAATAGTGATCTGGATTTTTCACCATTTCTGAGAATCAAGAAAATAATTGGCAGATTAAGCAACAATGACAATAATTAGTTGCAGACCTTCAGCAGAAAATTTTTAAAACCCCAATTTGGTAACCAGTTTTAAACTTCGATGAAAGCAGAACGACGGATATTAATTTGAGCTGGACTTGCATCATATTTAGCTGCATTGCAGTATGCATACCCCCTTCTTAAACTGAAAGACAAATATTAAGAACAATCAACAGAATATGAATCATTTCAATCCAGTCTTCCAATATTTATTTGTACTATTTTTTATTTTAATACGGTGTGTTGCCTTCTTTTAATGCCATTCTTCCTCAGCAGGATTGTATTTTTTCCTCTTTTCATTATTTCAATAGCACATTCAGGATTCCCTCTATAGTTGCAAGAACAACAGAGGATCTGGATTATTTTAACTTTTCTTAGCTTTCTAAACTGAATATTAATTGACTATTAGGACCACATTGTATTAAAGGATGCTGTAAGAATCACTGCACTACTGGATTTTAAGCTGGTACAGAGCGGAGTCTCTGTACCACAAGAACTGTCACAACAGACAACAGCAATAACTTTCAAGCACTCAGAGAAGGGGGATCGTGAGTTCAGGAAACTGCACCCTCATGTCGCCAGTAAAATCTGTTCTTGCCACTAATAAAATACAGACACTGTTCTATCCGTCTTCAAGACTCCACTGAGACTCTGTTGCTTTGTTGACATAATAATCCCTCTGCTAACTGCATCACTGCAACAACATTTAGTAACTAATTGTTATTTTATTTGCCATTGATGAATAACTTTGTGACACACTCAATTTTGTATTCCTTAAGGCAAGACATTGCTCTTTCAATCGTCTTCCTGCTTTTAGTTTGAACAAATGAGTAAATTTGTTTGTCTTCTCAGTCATTTATTCATTTAATTTACGGACTCATGGATTGAAAGGATTGATCATTTGCGTAATCCATTCAAGCCCCCAGTTGTGTGCATGCTTAATGTATTGCAATCTATCCCGGAGAGAAAGCAGGGGAAACACTAGAGAAGGAGATGCGGGAGGGTTGTTGAAAGAGAGAAGATGCATGGAGGATATTTACTTTGATGTGTTAAGCTTTGCAAACAAAGCTTAAGCTCGCCCTAAAAGTCTAGATATTTCAGGCCGAGTGATGTCAAAGACCCGCACACAACACCACAAGCAAACGCAGACTATTGTGGGCATCGAATTCAAAGATTACCATTACTCTCCGATACCTGATAAGGGACATTACAAATGTGTTTTGTGTTTATAACAGCGCTCTAATCTTCCATCTATCTTTTTCTCTCTCTGGGTTCTTCATCCCTCATCTCTGTCTCTATCTCCTCTCCTCCCTCTCCACCGTTTTCCTCCCCCTCTTTTCATCTCTGTCACTGTCCTCCAGCTGGCTAGGTGAGATAACTCCTCCACACCGAGATACTCTCAGCTCATTGGCCGGGTGATGGAAGACAGGGCACCAATCAAACACTGCATCATTAGTCGTGCAGTTCATGAACTCAGGAAGTGTGCTTATCTGCATTTACTGATTGTGCACTGTCCTAACCCGTCTTACACATCCCGCAACCCTCCTCGAGACATTCTGGTTTGTCTACACAATGGCTCCATTTTGTTTAACAGCTAATTCATCTGTGAATATGGAATAATCAGATTCGTTTGCCAGATAACTCAGCACTCTTACAATGGCTGACAGAGTAAAAAGATAATTTTTCTATGGCTTCTGCATATCTGAGTTAGACTTCTTCCATTCTGTTGGTTTAAGGCTGATAAAAAGTGCCAGGCAGGATTTAATTTGTGTGAATGTGGTTGGTAATTACACTCCAGCCAGAGTTCTACTTGTTGAATAACAATGTCCCCTCTCTTTTGTTCGGGGGTGCAAATTGCCCACTCTCTTGCATTTAAACTCATCTTCTATCAGCTTGAATGATGGAAAATAACTTAAGCTGCTGGCACATGTGCATGTGTGTGCATAGATGTGTCTGTGTCTTAAGAGTATGGTCACTTCTCTGTATCCAAGCTCCAGAGAACAAAGCAGTGGCTGCAGACACATGAACTGGACCATGAGAAGAAAAAGAAGGAGGGAGTAATAGTAGAATAGAGGAGAATTAATAGTAGTAGGAATAGTTTGGCTTACTCACTTTCTTGCCAAGAGTTAGAAAGATTGATACCCCTCTCGTGTTTGTATGGTATGAATCTGCAGCCAGTAGCTGGTTAGCTTAGCTTAGCTTCTAAACAGGGAGAAACAGATATCCTGGCTCTAAGCAAAGGTAACAAAACCCTTCTCCCAGCACCTCTAACACTCACTAATGAACACATTGTATTCTGTTTGTTCAATTCGTACAAAAAAGTGCAACAATGACAATCTGCCAGTTACTGGCAGCTATGTAAAAAAATGTCTATTTCTTGACCAAGAGTCTATTATCCTATGAAATGTGTTCAAGAGTTCTCAAACATAACACACTATAAGTTTAACAGCAAAAACCTGAAGTATAACCACACAGTCCAAGTTCAAAATAAAACCACATTAAATTCAAGTGATCCATGGTGACAGGTAAACGCAAGACAAGACACAAATTTGTTTTTTTCTCTATGACACCTCCCAGGTTCTACTAACCAGCCCCTGGCAGTATAGCTTCATATTTACTGTATATACATGAACGTATTTCTCAAAATATCAAACTAGTCCTTTAACTTAAAAAAAGTAACATGACCATACCTCCACACTGGATCTGTGTGTGGCAGTAAACACGCAGAGGCCTGTTACTGAATACAAAGTATGGTGTAAGGTTGTTTACTCACTTTTAAGATGAAGAAAAATTAATTATATCCTTCCTAACCTGCTCATTTTTATTATCTGTCTTAGAACTAATAAGCTTCAGCATGAATTAAAAAAGCTGCTTTGAAGAAGCAAATCAATCACAGAACTGCAGTGCATGTCACAAACTGTTTTCTTATTTTCCACACTAACGACGGTAAATACTGCTTTACTTGAAACATTGAACTGAACAATAATATCTGGATCTACTTTTCCAGTTATTTGACTCAATGATGTCTCTTACTGAACCACTGAGCTGATTTGCTACTTGCAATTAACAAACAAGTATGGAAGAAATTGTGTTTAGAAAAGTGTGAGGAGTTTTTTTGAAATCGCATTAGTGACATTATGATTCAAGCTGTTACAAGCTGTTATGCCTGTTAGTGCTGGGGGATGAGTGCACTCTGGTGGTCCCTCATAGACTGTTCACCTCAATGCAGCTCTCAACCTGAAGACTTGAAACAGTCCTGTGCTGCCATCCTGTGTTTTAACCATATTTGAGCAGGACTGTTTACAGTGCACCACCAAAGCCTTAGCACGTTTTGAATATTGTTAAATTAAGTAAGATGTAATGAATACAATAATTATCTATGTATCTATGCAAGTATCTTCAGAATCATCTTAAACTGCACGCTGCTGCCGGACATAACTTCAGAGTGTGTTCATCACTGACACTATCATTCCACTAGACATTGTCAAACAGCAGGGAGATAGACTTGATCCCAGAAAAGGTTTACCAGTCTATTACCATCCACCAACAAGCAGTGGGTTGTCAGATTTTTCTGACAGGTCATTTCGTTTCCAAGTCTGACCTTTTGTCAGCGCGCATCTTGTCTCCAAGCTTCAAATATGGTAACATTTCCAACAGAAAGGTTAATAGGAGGGATCAGGCAAATTTGGAGAAGGTCAAAGATCTTTTTCCCACACCCTTGCAATATCACAAGGAAACAAACAACTCAATGGAGAGACACATCTGAAAGGCCGAGTCCATTAAGTGATTTGGAGAGCAGTGAAATATAATTAGCTCCACTGGGCCATCACATAGGTTAGTCTGGGTGATTAGGTATTGTGTGCAGCATTCAGTGAGCCTCGTGCCAAGTGAAAGTGTAACAAGGCTACATGTTATTATTAATTTTTTTGTGAGGCCCACATGCACAACTGTTAAATGAAGCAGTTCCAGACTTCAGTCAGCAGGTGGTGCTGCAGCTTTCTTGCAAAGAACTCAGAGGTAGTCATGACCCCATTATGACCTGGATGTAATCCAGTAAAACCCAAAGTCATCCAGGAATCTGAAGTCACACATGAAAATAGTGCTTACCAGAACTGAATGTGCACTAACTTGCTTGGCTCACTGTATCATTTCAAGGGTTGAAGTCATGGTGACTCATCATCACTTTGCTATTCTGAGATGCGCTGTCTGCTCTGTGATAGATAGATGTCCTCACCAGCTGGCATTAGCACGTTGTAACTGTACCTCTGGGAAGATTAAAGAGTGAAGACCAGCAGGTTTCATGATGTCAGCAAAAGGACCATGAGCTCTACACATCACTGCTTTATTAGAGCCTGATGTAATCAACAGCTGCTTGATCAGCCGCAAAATAAAGGATGTGACAAATTAATATACCAACTCTTATGCACACTATAACCATCTAAAAATGTTGCTAAATGTTAGAAAAAATGCATGACTGTGTCTATAAGAATTATAGTGTATGGCTGTAGATAGGGCTGAAACTAATGATTATTTTCACTGATTAATCTGACGATTTTTGGCTTGATTAGCTGATTGTTTAGTTTATAAAATGTCATCTTATACGTCTGCTTAAAAAATAACTTAAACAAGTTTCACGCTAAATTTAGAACGTCACTTTGTTTTGTATATGTGTTGTATATACAGCATGTTTCGTATATTTTCATGTTGATTTTTTTTGTACTTGTACACAGGCCCTTCTAAGGACAAGCACTGCAAGCTAGCTTGGGTTATAAATGTTGTGGAATCTGGCATGGGTCCATGCTACATACTTGTCCTTATTTTAAAAAAAACATAAGAATAATAATAGGTTTTTCTGCAGCGCTATACATTACAAGAATGGAGATGCCACTCACTTTAATTGTATAAATACTCATAACTTTGACACAATTTCAGCATGTAATGACTATTATAGAGGTAGAGGAGGACAGTACACATAAATTGTTACAGAAAATTATGATTTGCCACATTAAGCTTTAGAGTCATTTTATCATATAGTTGCTTGGATGCTGTTTTATGCGTATTTCCTTGTTGAGTTTTATGTATTTGTATAAAGGCCCTTCTAAGGATGGGCACTGCAAACTAACTTAGGCTATGAAAGCTGTGGTATGTGGCACCGGTCCATGCCACGTACTCCCCCTGGTAAAAATAAACATTTAATATATAAGTGGGGCTTTCTGCAGGGCTATCTTTGTGCCATTCTATAGATTATCATAACACTTCACATTTTGACACAATACTTCACATTCTGACACACATATCAGGCTGTAATGACTATTACAGAGTTGAAGAAGTACAATTCACAGTACACGTGAATTCTAATATAGATAATAGTTATGATTAGACGTAGGCAGAATCCTCTTTCCACTATGTCATGCAGTATGTCCCTGACTTACTCAGCAAAAACACTGTATAACAATAATAACAATGTATTAACTGAATCATTTATCATAATCAATCTCTGATGATCTACACAGCACAGATGTTTCCTATCAGGGGTTGCTTTCCTTGAGTCTTTTTCCCTAGAGCTATTTAATATTGATGACAAAGAGGAAGGCTGACCAAGCTCTCAGTCACTCTCTCTCTCCCATCTCTCTCTCTCTCTCTGTCCCCCTCCCTCCCTCTTATACCCACACCCTGGATGCAGGCAGGCGTGCACACACCGGCAGATTCACTCAGCTTCCGTATCGCTCTCCCTTCTCCATCTCTGTCTCTATCCCTCCCTGCTCTCTCCGCTGGTGGATTTCAGCCCACTGCTGTGTGGAACACCGGTAAGAAAGACTCATCTATCCTTCAGCCTGTTCTTCATTTGTCTGTGCTAGTATGTCTCTCTCTGGATTCTGTTTTACTAGGACTCAGACAAAGGATTGGGGTGTGGCTGGATGAGGAGAAACTGACTGCTGATGGCAGCGGTGAAATGATGTGAAAGACAGATGTTGGGGATGATGATGGTAGTGATAAAGGAACAATAGAGCAGATGTTTGGATTATTAGGTTTACTGGTGAAGTGAGAAAGGTGGGATTATAACTGCTGTTTTCATGCTAAGGCTAGGAGGAGGTGGCTATAGACACCATTTGCAGCTCAGGGTAATCGAGAAATGATTCAGTGTGCCTCTTTTCAAGAAACTGAAAATGTAAGAATTCCAGCCATGAGCCCAGCATGGCTATTTCTCTGTCATACCGATTCTATTAAATTCAAACTACTGAGAATGATTTTACACTAGCTGGGTTTGCAAATGATTGGCTGCAGGCTAGTGGGCTTGTCACATTTCCACAGCAGCCTCTTACAAAGCAGTGGTTCAAACAAGCGTGACTGGGCCAGACTGTGCAAGACAGATTAGTCAGACCTGAGGCTAGGTCAGGATTATGACTGCAGTGGAGCCTGTGGAGCATTGCCTCAATCCAGGAGGCTGCAGGGGTGGATGCAGTGGGAGAGAGAAAGGGGGAGAGAGAGGGAGGATGCGTAGGGAGAGAACAAAGACCTCAGCCTCAGAGAGGGAAAAGCAGAGACAAAGGAATGAACAGACAGCTTGGTAAAGATAGGCACATGTTAGCTGCATAGCCATTTTGTAGAAGGAATATCAAGACCGAGCATGTGTGGGAGGCAGCCACCACTCACAGGCATTCATGTGGACGTGTCTGAGCTGCACATGTCATAGCCACTCCCTTTATGTGCAATCGGTTAAAAAGATTATTTTAAATACCAGTCACAGCCTTCGAGATTTTTGACAGCTCTTGTGATCAGTGCCCTTAGACTTTTGAACATAACTAATACAGCTTATGCACTTCTATCATGTTATGCTGCATTATCAATATGATGGCCGACAGGAAAGGTCAAACCTGTGTTCTCAGGTATCCCTCTAATCTTTCACAGCCAAAATGTCTGACAAGCCTGACATGACTGAGATCGCCCGTTTCGACAAGACAAAGCTGAAGAAGACAGAGACGAAAGAAAAAAACCCTCTGCCCACCAAAGAGAGTGAGTGTCCCTCATGTGTGTGTTTGTGAATGTTGATGTTGAAGCCTTGATCCCCTGCAACAATTTTCCTGTCCGTAGCTACTCATCACTCCCAGTGCTGCCAACAGAGCACATGCTCAGCCAGCAGAGCAGCAAAAAAAAATTGCTGCAAGATCAGCACCTCGCTGATATACAGCAAATCAAAAAGCAGCATCCTCTTGCATATTCATTAGACAGGAGCCTGCTGACCGACAGTATCTTCTTCTCTTTTTTTCCAGCCATTGAGCAAGAGAGGAAAGGCGATGCCACACCTTGACTTCTGAGCACATGAAGAAAAGAAGCTGAGATGCCACAGCAAAAAGCACTTTCTTTTGATTATCACAGTATTTTAATCTTTTACTTTGTCTTCAGAAAAGGGTGCTCTTGAGCTCCCTGGGGTGCTGTAAGGGTATATGGCATCCTCACATGGGGGTTCTCCTACCACTCGGGTGGAAAAACTTTAACCTGGGTGCCTGTCTTGCACTGTTAGCCTATAGCTAACATGTCTCCAATATTGCCAAACTGGGGAGTGGTGTAGTGATGTAGCACAGAGAGAGAGAGGCAGGCATCCAGGCTCAGTTCGGGGTGGGGGGGGTGTCTACAGACATGGGAGCAATCAGAGTCTAATCATGTGGGATGTTTTCTTAATAAACTTTTTACTTTTCTTTATGAAATAAATATGAAGACTTGGAACCAGTCAATGTGCAGTTTACTGTGTCCTTTATCTCTATATGCAAATTTCAGACTCTAATATACTCATGAGGCATGGACTGATCATGCACGGCCATGGAATAAATACACAACAGAACTGAATTATCTAGACTGGCAGTATACAAATGATTCCAGTATACAACTGTGCAAGTCACTCCTCCTATATGAGTTCATGCTAATAATGCTATAAAAATAATGTACTACAAGTGGCTAATATCAAACACAATCATATGGCTATGTACAGAGACAAAACCAGCACATGAATAAATTAACGACATAGTTGAACAATAAATGTTTTCATTATTCAAACTCAACTTTGTATTATGACAAGTTGTTTCATAGGCTCAACAGGGTAGCTAGCCAGCTAATGCTTCAAACTAGCTTGGCTTCTCGGTTTTTACTTGGCATTAGAGTTTAGATGATCAGTAGATTAATGGGTACAAAAAATGAGTGACAACTGTTTTGACCATCAATTCATAATTATTCAATGAGTCATTTTTAAGCAAAAAAAGTCCAAAGTTTCAATGGTTTCAGTTTCTAAAATGTGATAAATATTTATTTGTCTCTTACATGAGAGTAAATGAATAGCTTTAGGCTTTGAATCATCAGTTGCACAAAACAAGCAATTCACCTTGGGCTCTGGGAAACCGTTATGTGGATTATTCACTATTTTCTGACATGTTATAGAAATATTAATCAATTACACATTAACGGAGAAATGCAGATTAATCACTCATTATTCTAGTCCTCATTATCATCGTTAAGTGAATATTAACAACAGAAGCAGCGTCTGATTTAAAGGCTCCCAATGAAGTAGGACACAAAAACAGTGCTGGGGGTTTCTCTTTTGTTGCTGTGGCTAACAGGAGCTAGCTTGCTAACTAGCAGCTGCTGACTCAGTGAGATGGAAGTGATTGGCTGATTGGCAAGGTAGGCGGGGCTTGGTGACAGCAATATTATTATGAAAAGTATTATTCAAATATTAAACATAAGCATCACTGTCAAAATAGTTAACATTATGAAACAGACTTGAAAATAGGCATTTTGACTAAAAACTTTATCATTAGGAAAATATTTTTGAATGTTAATAATGCTAAGATAACATTTTCTAACAATGCAAAAACACAATTATTGTGTTTTTCTGTATTACTGATAAGATAACGTCTTAATGTATGCTACTATTTATTTATTACAGCTTATGTTTGAATTCCATAACAACACACTACCACAATGGTAATTTATAGCTCAACTGGTTACTGGTGTCCCCGACGGTGTGGCTGGCTGGCGTCACCAGTCCTGTCACCCTTCCTCGGTCTGTCAAGCCTGTCACCTCCTGAGCCTTTATTGCTCTATTTCTCTCACTCCGCTCCGCCATAAATCACGCATCAACGCGCCCTGGACTGCCTAATGTGTCTGAAATGTCTGCTAGAACAATTTAATTAAGGTGCATTTTTTTGCCTCAGGTTATTTTAAGCACAGTGTAATTCAAAGGTCCTGACCCTGACATGTTCTCTGGAATACACATTATCACAAAGCTGCATAAAATTAGAATGTATAATTTGTAATAAATTCTTATAAATCATTTTGGTTTAATCTATATCACTAATTACTATCAAAACATAAATACTGAACTAAGTATACCATTGACAGCTGAGCCAAAATTTTGATTGGGCTTCCTGAAATTAATAGTAATTAAAACAGAAATTAAATATATTTCCTGAAATGCCACTTATCAGACAACGTGATTTGTAGTTGAGAGTTTCGATGTTTAGGAGACATGTAGCACTCATGTAGAAACACGCCCCTCCTGGATACACTGCCATTGTTTGCAGGTTATTAACCCGTTAAAATCAGTAAAGGAGCCCCTCACTCAAGAACAAGTTATGAAGCATCGCAGATTGATTTTTAATCGCTCTGTATTATTTCCCAGCCAGGTGTTGAGGGGCTCTAGGTTTCAATCATATTGCTGAATGAATTTGGGTGTTATCTAATTAGTGGGGATTATCCTCACCTACACCTCGCCGCGGACCTCGCCCAGCCCTCCGTCTATTGTCCGTGGCGCTGAGTGAATTGTTGTTTTAAGGGATTTTGAGTGGCTTAAAGGGGATTTGACAAGTGTAGGCCATTTAATTTAAAAACTGTAATGATAATCACTAACTTGGGAACTTCTCTCACATCAAATCACAGTATGAGTATGAAATGACAGAAACTGGCATGATGGCTGTTGATGATCGCACTGATTATGTAATCTAAATCAAGGGGAGAGAAACAGCAGAATTAAATGTGATGGAACAGAACGTTGGATAATCCCGGATTTTTATTACGTAACATCAATATGAATCAAATTGTTTTTAGATTTGGTCAGAAGCCTACAAATCAAACCCAAACAAAATGATACAGTATACCAATAAACTAACTTACAATTTAATGGTTGAAACATTAAAGCCCTTATGTGTTTATACTCTTGTAAATTCCAGACTGTTTTCACACCAAGTTGTTTCCCAGGGAAACATCTATTATCCTATTATCACGACGATGCCAATGTCGCCGAAGTGTGAAGCAATATTTACATGACTATACACTGTCAGCCCTGAAAGACTTTATGGCTTTGTAGTCACTGTCTTTCCCCCTGGGACACTGGTGCCATTTCACAAGCGTTTCCACATACACATGAGGCCTCCCGACGGAATTCAGTGCTGCATTTCCGCAATTTATGGAACCATGTTTAATGTGTTTTGGAGAAACCGAGTTGTGCAGTGTTGTTAATATTATATCAATGGCCTCTGTGCAGCAGCCAGCCCCTCTTCAAATCCTCTAACAATAAATAAAAATAATCTTTAGCAATAATATAGGCTTTTGTGTGTCCAGTACCTACTCAATAACAGCTTTACAGTGTCAAAACAATGTTTGCCCACTTCTCACCTCATATCGTTTTAATATTATAAGCTTTATCTATATCTTAATAAACCTGAAATCAAATGGTTCTGGGATTACAATATCATTTTATTTGTGATAATTTGTGATGTTCCTATGGGATGATATATTCATGTTTCAATTCGTGGGAAAAGCATATAAGGGTTAAAGCCTGGGAACGACAGGTGAATGAATGAGGGGCAGTTTAAGTGTCTGCGTCATTTCTTTGAAGTGCACTTATGCGCCGACGGCTCCTATTTGTCTATAGGACGCGGCAATCAATGTCGTCGTTGACGCATTTTCACAGCGAAACGTTACCTGCAGGACAAATCTGTCAATCAAAGGAGCAAGACCATATAAATATCATCAGCGTGGGGTCTGGCCACAACTTCAGTCGCCTTCTTCTCTCTTGGCAATCACATCTGGGCTACGAATAAGCAGGCCTCCGCTTGGAATACAGCTGCTATGGGACCGTTACATCCCCTTACAGCCATGCTTCTGTCCATGTGCTGTCACTTTCGGTTTGCGTCAGCTTGGTATGTTGCTTACTTTTGGATGAATACTTTTAAAAATACTGCAGTCTGATGTGTGTTTGTCGGTTGTATGGTGACTTGGGATTAACGTGACTGTCTTGTTTTCTATCTATAGGACCGTGAATAACTTCCTCATGACTGGACCTAAGGTAAATACATTTGTTTGACTTTATCTATTTGGGCACGTTCTGTGCGTAAAACTTCTGGGGCGTCCATATCAAATACATTATTTGATTTTGTTAACATTATTAATTGATCTTGCTATCAGTTAAATGCCATTATAAATAACAATGTCCTTTGCTGTCTCTCCCAAGGCTTTTCTGACCTACGCCAGCAGTGTGCAAGTGGGCGCACAGAGTGGAATACAAGAGTGTAAATATCAGTTCGCGTGGGAGAGATGGAACTGCCCAGAGAGCACGCTCCAGTTATCTACACAAAACGGCCTAAGAAGTGGTAAGACATTTGTATCCACACATTTCATCATATGCATGACATGCTGCAGCAGGGTGACAAGTTCAATTCCAGCAACTGTCAACTTCGGCTGATGCGCGCTTGCGTCAAGTTTATCCTTCAGTTTAGAGACGGTGCTGTAGCTCGTATGCTCTGACTTCCAAGGAGAATGGACACAAACATAAACTTAGATTTTTTGCTGGAACCACATTGACAAAACAGCTAAGATACCAAATGTTTTTTTTTTTTTATTAATCTACGATAATGCCTTTAAGCACGCTTTACGCGCCCTTTACGCACAATATTTGAGCTTGACATTACGCATTTATGGTGACAAATATGACAGCAAAGTCTAACACCATGGTTTGGTTTCTTTGTCATTAATTGTAGCCACAAGGGAGACGTCTTTTGTCCATGCCATCAGCGCGGCCGGAGTGATGTACACGCTCACTAAGAACTGCAGTATGGGAGACTTTGACAACTGCGGCTGTGATGACTCCAGAATTGGACAGACAGGTAAATTTTTTAATTCTATGCATAGTCTACTATCAGACTAAATGTCATGACCTGGACCTTTTATTCTTTGAACTGAGTAACAGTGTGCACTATTCATCCTCAGGTGGCAGAGGATGGATTTGGGGAGGCTGCAGTGATAATGTGGCGTTTGGAGAGAAGATCTCCAAACAGTTTGTGGACGCGCTGGAAAATGGGCAGGATTCACGCGCAGCAGTCAACCTGCATAACAACGAAGCAGGCAGACTGGTAAGAAGTGGTTTTTACTATTATTTGAGTCACTCAAGTTCAGTATCACTTTCTGTGGGCTGTGTTTTCAAATTAAGATGTGTACCTAGGTCTGGGAAGGAAAAGTGATGTTTTAGAGTCAAAAACACCTCTTCTTTCTGCGTAGGTTTGAATAAATGCTGCTGACACGAGAAGCAAACGTTGTTTAGATTTACAAGTTACACTTCCAACTAACACTCTCACCATCTTGGCAGGCTATCAAAGCTACCATGAGAAGAGCCTGCAAGTGTCACGGAGTGTCTGGGAGCTGCAGCATCCAAACCTGCTGGATGCAGCTGGCCGACTTCAGAGAGGTGGGCAACTACCTGAAGATTAAGCACGAACACGCAAAGAAACTGGAGATGGACAAAAAGCCGGCGAGGGCTGGGAACAGTGCGGACAACAGAGGAGCCATCGCTCAAGCTTTTCGCAGCATCGCTCGGACGGAGCTCATTTACCTGGAGGATTCTCCGGATTACTGCGTCAAGAACCAGAGCATGGGATTTCAGGGCACCGAGGGGCGGGAGTGTCTGAAGGGAGACAAGAACATGTCCCAGTGGGAGAGAAAGAGCTGCCGCAGGCTGTGCTATGAATGCGGCCTCAGAGTGGTGGAGAAGCGCATTGAGGTCGTCAGCAGCTGCAACTGCAAATTTCACTGGTGCTGCACAGTGAAGTGTGAAAAATGCACGCAAGTTGTTACTAAATATTACTGTGCGCGTAAAGAAAGTGGGAGGAAACCACATAATAAAACGAAGCGCAGGCACCGTGCTCGTCGGCACTGACTGCCATTTGTTGGAGAGACTGTTGAGTCAGTATGCTCATCACTTTTCATTTATTTCAACATCATGGACATCAATAAGCATTGCACAGTATTGTCCGAATGTTATCATCAACTATCACATCACTTGAAACCTTTTAATGCACTTTATCTTATTGATTTGATTCTGTAAATAATTCAAATTATGTCTTTTGAGGACCAAACTCTCCACGCATGCTCACTCGTTTATGTTGGTGTTTTGGGGGTAAGTGGTTGATTTTATCGCATGTAATGTTTAAAAAACGTCTAATATTTTAATATGCATTTCTAATTGAACATGTTAACTAATAAATATTTTTATAATATGTATGACTCCCGTCTGGTTTGTCAGTGGCTAAATGCTGATTCTGTTATTTGTATATTAGTGGCCTGGTGTCTTACAGCCTAAGGGTAGAAAATAAACTGTCGCCTAATGCCACCCTTTGAAGTGCGCATATAGGCGTTTCCTGAACCCGTCACCCAATCAGCTGTCTCGGACCTGAGGGACAAAGAACAAGAGTTCCATTTGTTCTTCATTCATATAAAAGAGAAAGTTTCAGCACATCGGGTCAAAATAACTAGACCTCTCTACTTTAACGGTGCAGATGAAAATGGTGCATTCATTATTTTGGCTCCTGCCTCTTTTATACAAAATGTGTCCGGGACATGCTTGGTAAGGCACTATCTGCACTGTTCGGCTGTATCTTTTTAAAGTGTTATTTAAGATGGATTGAGTTAATTCTTTATTGTCTATCTTCTTCTCAGGGTGGCGAGTAACTTTCTTATGACGGGACCTAAGGTAAATAGAAAACTTGATTACTTTTGGTTACTCTGAAAGACTGAGGACAACAATTCAAAATGTAATTCAAGCCAGAAAAATGACAGTCACTGCCTCTCTTGCAGGCCTATCTCATCTATGCAAGAAGCGTGCAGGTGGGCACACAGAGTGGGATAGAGGAGTGCAAGCAACAGTTTGCGTGGGATAAATGGAACTGTCCCGACAGCGCAACTCAGCTCAAAGGACTAAAACGCGGTAGGTTGAGGAATTAAATACTGGTCTTTTGTTGAGTTATGTATGCAGGTCCATAAATGACCATGACAATTACATTTATGCCTAAAACGTATATTAGTTGTTCAAATAATAGAAAATAGTTTCCATACAATAACACAGGACACTTGCACCGATAAGGAAACACTATAGGCCTATTAGTTACGGATGTGTTACATTCATTTTCAAGTTGGCTTGTCATGCCTGTACAGAAGCTCACTATGAATTTTGTGTAATTATAAGTCACAGTTGCAGCTAATTTTTATACAATATTTGCCAAAATATGTCACCAGTAATTCTTACTTATTCATTCTTAACTTTTAGCTATTTTCTTGGGGTTGATCTAATTTATTTATTTTTGAAATGCCCTACATGACAAATAAAACGTGATTGTTCACTTCCAGCCACCAGAGAGACGTCTTTCGTCCATGCCATCAGTGCAGCAGGGGTCATGTACACTCTGACCAGGAACTGCAGTCTGGGAGACCTTGACAACTGTGGCTGTGATGTCTCAAAGAACGGCAAAATAGGTGATTACAGCAAAAATCCCATATTACTCAGAATATTATTGTGTTGAAGACGCAAAACTGAAGCTATGTTTTAAAGTTATTTTATTTTAAAGTTATTATTTTCTTTCATAGGTTCAAAAGTTGGTTATCTCATTCCCAGTGATATTCTGTGTGCAGGTGGTCGTGGCTGGTTGTGGGGTGGCTGCAGTGATAACGTGGATTTTGGGGAGAGGATTTCCAAACAGTATGTGGATAAACAGGAGACAGGTCAGGACTCCAGGGCTGCTGTCAACCTGCACAACAATGAGGCTGGGCGGCAGGTGAGTTATATTCACACCACAATCACGTATCTAATATTACACAGTTTTAAGTCGTTGAAAGTAGTTTACTTTCCCCGATTTCACACAGGCGGTGAAGGCAACAATGAAGCGCATCTGCAGATGCCACGGCATGTCTGAGAGCTGCAGTGTCCAAACCTGTTGGACACAGCTGTCAGATTTCAGAGAAATTGGCAACTACTTGAAGATCAAGCACAGTCAAGCTCAAAAACTGGACATCGACAAAAAGCGCATGAGGGCTGGCAACAGTGCGGACAACCGAGGTGCCATTGTGGACGCGTTCGGTGGCATCGCCCAGACAGAGCTCGTCTACCTGGAGGACTCTCCGGACTACTGTAGGAAGAACACCAGCCTGGGGCTGTACGGCACCGAGGGCCGGGAGTGTGTGCAGCATGGAGAGGGGTTAACCCAGTGGGAGAGGAGGAGCTGCCGCAGGTTGTGTCATGAATGTGGCCTAAGGGTGGAGGAGAGGCGCACGGAGGTAGTGAGCAGCTGCAACTGCAAATTCCACTGGTGCTGCAAGGTGAACTGTGACGACTGCTCCCAGGTTATAGTGAAACATGTGTGCGCCAGGAGGGAAGGTGGCGATGGACACGGCTTCAGACGGAGATACCGTGGACCCAAATAAAATATGTTTTTACATGGATCCGTTTTTCAGATCACAATTAAGGGCTTGTTAAATGTCTGTTTGCACTTTTCATGTCTACTTTTATAAATACTTGCGTCTCTATTTATGAATACTGTGCCTTGTTTAATAAAAAAATAAAACGCTAAAAAATAAAAGTCTCCCAGGTGCCACGTATTATTCCAATCAACAGCTGAAAAAATATCTTACTTAATAAATCCCAGTTCCACACATCTTCTGTGTATTAGAATAAGAATGGACTGAATACACTTAACAGAGGATTACATGGATAACATGGTGCATTTCACACCCAACCAAGGTGTTGATCCAGCGTTGATCCACCATCACTTTGATGTCAGCGTGTATTGAGTTCATTCAAAGAGCAGCGAGGCTTTGAAAGACAAATTAGGGAAGTGAAGTATCTAGAAGTTAGAGGTATTTGGTTTGATAATCCGACACCACTACCTGTACTTTGTCTTTGTCACATCCCACAGGCAATGCAAATGTCTCACCATACATCAAAGCGTGAGGGGGAAACGCGTTGGCAACTGTGACAGAATTTTTTAATGGAACTACCTTTTAGTTACTGTTTCTCAGCGAAATAGGTCACACTGGAGTCCAGTTATTACGGTCCAAATCCAGGGAGGAGACGGTTAAAAATAAGCGACTCACATTCCACCTTGAATGCAGGTTAATTTCTAATAATAATTTGCAAGTAATTAGGTCTAAGAGGAGCCTCATCTCCTCCCACTGGCCTATCTGTGTCTAAATGAGCCATTCATTTTCCACCCTTTCTTCTACCCCCTGTATCTCCAGAAATCTTCCTCTCAGCTGGACATGTCATAAATCTGTCACTGTTGCAGCTAAATGACTGATGGGATGGGTATTACCTTCATCAGGGGGGTCCATGCCTTGGGGGGGGGGTGTCTCTAACAGAAAAGGGGGCTGGTTACAGGTCTGTTTCACTATATTCACAGAGGAGTTACTGTAGCAGTAAATTACAAGCTAAGTGAGATATTACAGTTTGAATTATCATTACCTTATAGATCAACTGGTGTCACTATAACCCTGAGAACTGAAATAGCATTTCAATCAATAAAGTCCCATTTGAGTCAACACTTCTTATTGCTTAAAATGTGACATCAGTTTATGGACACGGATTACAAAACACACCAGAACTACATTAGGTAACACACCCAGGTTCACATAAATGAACAGCAAATGGCTGAATGTATGGGGTTGTGGTGCTGGAAATGTTTCACTAAAAAGGACAGAAAAGCTGGGAAACCACCCCAGACACCAACCAAAATGTAAAACCATAGATGGAACAAGTAACACTCTCACAGACCAAAACACTCCCTCACATCTTTCCCCATTTGTCTATTTGCTTCTGGGGACGTCCTGTATTTCCCATGCTGTCCTGCTGTGTGTTAATAAAGGTTTCACCCGCCTGGAGGCCCTCACTGCTCCACCCTTTATCTCTGCTCTCCACTGGGGACATTATTAGTTCCATATTGGCCCCATATGATGCTGTAGGTTGATTGTCCTCCACATGTGAGATGACCACAACTGTTTTTCCATTCATGGCTGTCGAAAACAGGAAATGCAACCTTTTGTGTCCTTTTCAGTTTTGAGAAATTAGCATTTTTCAAACATTTAGGACTTAATGAAAACAACCAAATATTCTGAACATTATCTTACACCGATTTTATGCTGCGTAGAATTGGTCCATTACTTGCTTTATAACTACACAGTATTTCATGCCCCCTCTACAGTGGCATGATCTTGTCTTCCATGTCTTCCAGTCAGGACAGAGGAGGAAAATAGGGGGAGGGAGGGGGGTGATTTCCCAAAAAGGACCCCCCAGGAGGACTCATGTATTCACCCAGACATGCCTGGGGGTCTAAGGGGATCTGAGTGTGATTGATCATTCCTTCCTCCACTCTCCCGTCCTCTCTCACCTGGGTGTGAGATGCCAAGAGGCCTGACGTGGGGCAGGCTGCGACTGGGATACAAGATCTGACACAGCCTTCATGCTATGAATTAGAATAAAAAAGCACATATCAGAGCACAACAAAATCACACATAGAGAGTAGACTCTGCACAACCACCATAGCTTCATGGCTGTGGCTGTATCTGTGTGAAAGGAAATCAACAGGCTCTATGTTTAGAGATATACATTCTCTGCAGTGCATGCACAGTCTATTATTATGTATCTTAAGTCCTTTATGAGTACTGAAACTTTCTACTTTAGTTTGTTAGACGTTATATGCAGAAGCAGATGACACACCACAAGTATGGTTATTTAAAGAGTAGAGGTCATTCTTAACCTTCATTTCATAAGTTATGTGAAAGACTTCAGAAGCAACAGTTTTGTGATCCCACTGCAAAACAGAAGTTCCTATACCGTCAAGTAAACCCTTCCTTTTTCTAGTGGATGTGACATTTATAAGAGAAAGCATGAGCTTAAACAATGTGCCCTCTAAAGTGGAGGTGATGGGATGGAATCCACAAAGTCTCGCTGACTACATGAAGAGGGTGAGTAGCAAAGATATAATTTCACAATGACGTTGAGATTTCTTTAGTGTTTATCTGTCTTATGATAGTTAAGTTTTTGGGTTTATTTTTATCCTGCTATGGTAATTTAACACCCAACAAGTGACATATTAGAATATTTTTCTTGATAAGCTCTGTACAATATGTTTGCTCTAATCGTGAGACATCTTATGACTTTCTCAGCTGAAGTTATCAGGCTGTGACAAAGTAGTGATGAGGGGCAGAATAAGTGGAGCACAGTTTATGGTAAGTCTGTGTAAACGTTTGTCTTTACACTTGCTTATTATTATACTCTGAATAATTAATTTTATATTTTTTCATTATATTCAAATTTAAATCTTCCAGCAAATGACTGACAGTGACCTTCAAATGTTCCCAACCCTTCATTTTCCGTAAGTCTAACTGAAAATATATTATATTCCAACCACAGATATTGATAAACAATTAATCAGCTGATGTCTGTTCAGACATAAAGATTCATTGTGGTCGTACATGACATTACACAAGAGGCTGATATCAAATAATCTGCACTGAGCTGTAGCAGCTAGTCGCAGTTTGGGTCACAATTAAATGTAGCAGTGCACAGCAGTACTGTAACAGTAAACATATTAACCTAATGTTTTGGTCTTGTATCTTTGTAGAATAATCACTAAGATGCAAAGTGAAATCAACAAAGGGAAGCAGAAGATGGCCTTTGGTCATAAGTAAGAAAACAGATTTTATTTTACATTTTCCGTTGGTAACTCATTGAACAACAATGCATTACTTTCATATTTACGTTCTGTGCAGATTAAAGGCACAAAAGTCTCCAAAACAAGGTAAAGAAGACTTAAATTCAACTATACCGCTGACATAAAGAAATATTTTCTTGTGCATAATACTATTTTTTATTGTATTGTCCTAGTATTTGGACAGGAAGAGGAATTTTGGGACTCTGATGAGTTTGTAAGTAAAAAGCTACAAACTATTATCAAATTGGGCATTTTTATTAATACAAAGTATTATTGTTATTCAAATTAAATTAAAATGTTCCTTAACATGCAACATACTCATTACTTGCGTCACCGGTCTGTGCTTTGGTTAGGACAATGAAAGTGATAATGATTATGAGAGTCCAGAACAGGAAGACAATGGCTACATCTGTGCCCTGACTGAGCCACAAACAGCCGAGCAACAAGACAGTGACGAGTACAATGACGGCGACTACAAGTGGTCTGCCTCTGTAGACACAATGAAGCCACCTCGGCACCCAACTAAAACCAGAGGTAACAGAACGTAATCAAGACAAGAGTGCTGTGCACAAAAATGCAATCATATGAAGAAAATCTCAGTATATAAGCTGCTTTTGTATGCTTTGAAAGCAGAATTGGTGTTCATGTTTCCTGACTTATTTACTACGTGTGTACCGTATATGAGAAGATCCATCTCCTGCTCAAAGGACCTCAAAACTTCCACTTCCTCACCCACCAAGAAACCCTGCCCCTCAGAGGCAGTTTCATGAATTTTCCCATTCAATGACACCAGCCAGCCAGCCCGATCTCCACTTAGAGAGGAGCAGGAAGCCTGGACAACCTGGCCCATCTCTGAAAGACCTGCCAAAATCAAGTATGTGCTGCTTATTATATTGCGTTATCATGTCTCAAGTTACTTCCACATTTCTATTTCACACTTTCCATAATCTCCACAAGAGGGCAGCACTCTCAAGCCTTGTGGCTCATACACCAGAAAGGTCCTTACACCAAGGATTCCCAGATGCAAAGACGTGTCTAGCAGGTGGGCCAATCTAAACAATTTTAGAGTATAGCAAGCACTTCATTATGGGTAATGCTGTTATTTAAGTTTTTTTCAATAACGTTCTGTTACATTTCTCCTGTCCCAGAGCAAGTAAACTCCTTCCACCGACTCCAGTGCCAACACAACCTGCACCTGATAACAATTCAATCCCAGGATCAAAACAGGTGAGAATCAAAAGCAGATTTTAGCAGTACACTGTGCTAGCTGGAGAGCACACAAGATGTTAACAGTCAGCTTTTCTATGCAATTTCACATCTTGAGCACTTTCACAAGGTAAACAGCAGATGGCAACATTGTAAAAAGAAAAATAGGAGCCCGTGTGTCTGCTGTGAGAACTCCGGAGATTGCATTTTATTCACTAGGCTGGGTCACTGGACATATCTTCATCACATTTCTTTTACAAAAAACAATTATTTACAACACATTTCTGATCTTTTTCCAAAAGAAAAAATAAGCAAAACAAATTTATTTAGTCCTTACTATGACTGCTTCATGGTGCGTCCAGGCTTTGGATCCCAGCTGGTATGCAGGAAAGGTGACCAGACATCAAGCTGAAGTCAATCTCAGAGAGATGAACAAGGTCAGGTGCTGCCTCTCACTCTCACTCATCCTCCTTCTGAAGCAGAATGACAAACATACACATATACAGAAATGTGCTGTTGAATTTGATTGGATTTTGTGTGTGGATTTGTGTCTTTAGGATGGGGCATTTGTAGTGAGGGACAGCACAACAGGCTCTGCGGAACACCCCTACACCCTGATGCTGCTGAAACAAGGCAAAGTTTACAACATTCAGATCCGTAACCACATGGACTCCTACTCCCTCGGCACTGGCCTCCACAACACCAAGGTAAACTGAAAACTGTTGATAATCATTGGATACATTGTTGAAATGAGAGGAAAAAGTCAGCACGCTCACTCAGAGTAAACAGAAAAGTTCACATCTCGTGGCATGCCTCAGGGAGTGTTTGGTGCTGACTTGTGCTGTGCTGCATCATTAGGTCCCTGTCATCTTTTTTGTGTGCTGCAGAGTTTCCCTGGGGTGAAGGAGATGATTACCCATCACACACACACACCGCTGCTGCTCATTGATGCCACAGACCAGAACTATGAAGCGCAGAGCCAATGTTGTCTGCTGCACCCTGCGGGACTCTGACCAGCACCAACAGCGGGCTTAACGTGGGTGTTTTCTGTATGCTAATTTGTGCATATGTATACGTGTGGCCTGCTCAGAGGCCTTTCTAAGAACAGCCGAAGAAACGACATAATTTTCACCATCCCAAAGGTCACTGTTGTGTAACTCCTTTTTCTTGGTACATTCACTTTAATTTTTCGTAAACAGAATTAAAAAAAAAAGAATGATTTCTACATTGTTGGTGATTTGTATATTTCATTAAACTATGTTTTCCAGACACACAGCATTACCTCTTTTCTTCACACCT
>NW_019525151.1:367335-401856 GCF_002814215.2 Seriola lalandi dorsalis
TAAGACATCACAGTAAGAAGATTACTTTGACGGCCACTTCGCCCACATCTGTCCCCCCTGGCAAAAAAGAAGCTGCAATATCATGCCTCACATCAAATGGTCTGATGGACATTCATGCATGTTAAATCCTTCAGTTACTCTTATCTATCTACTCATCAGCAGTGCTCAATCTGACAGACACCATGTATTATCATGTACCTCTGCAACACTGACATCTACAAGCAAGGCTAAGTTGCACAGCAGTTGGTGTACAACAATCCATTTTTGGCTATCACACTTCAGATCTAGGATAAGTTACATCATATGCTTTGCATATTTGCAAATAAATCATCAGGGTCATCTGTTATAATTGATGCTTACTGACATTTTTGGAGGTGCAAAGGCAGTGGATGGGGATAAACAGTCATACATACATGCCAGTTGATCCATACAGTTAGACAAGGAGTCCAGCTCTTTCAGTATGTTTTCCAAATCAATGCAGGTAGTGGAAGTAGCTTGTTCTTTGCTCTTCTCTAAGTTTTCCATCTGAAAAATAATTACAAAACAGTCTATGTCAATTATATCGATATACCAAAATCTAACAACTTGAAATACAATTCTGCATGCTGGTGTGTCATTCCAACTAAAAGCCAAACATACAATAAACTGACATTAGTACAGTAAAAATTAGGTTGCCAGACATGTACGTTTATGTTTATAAAAAAAAACAACAGAACACATTATCATTTTAATGTCTTTTATTAATTCAATTTACCAGGGTAAATGGATCAAATCACTTAAGTACCTACAAAACAAACAGCATTTGCAGGCCATGCTAACATCAACTGATTATAATCAAATGCTGCACTCTACATGAAACATCCTGCTTTTATGGAGGAAAAGAGAGGCAAGCCCAAATACCTGCTTCTCTATAGAAAAAAACAGTATGGAGCATTTTTGATATTTACTTGAACACAATACAAATTAATTTCGTACTCCTTTAAAACTCTATCACCTTTATTTCAGTACAGAACTTGTGAACTGGAAACTGATAACAACATCACATCTGAGTAACTGCTGTGGCAGCAGGCTCAGGACATTTGTCCATCTCTGGCTCCTGCTCACGGTTTCCATACACAGCAATTCTGCATCTCTGATAGGCCTCTTCCAATTTCCGCATGGACGCCCCCACCTCACTACTGGTCCGCAGTGCCACCATGTCATAAGCCATCCAGGTCAACTGCACTGCAGGTGGACATAAAGAAAGAGGATGAAGTTGCAGCCATACGAAAGTTGTGTTAGACATAATAAGTTGTTAACACAGCTTTCAATCCCCACTTCACTATAACTTTCCACGAAGCCTAACACAGAGCTACGAGTAGACAGGAAAGTTAAATAGGCCTACCTGATATATTTTCAGCGCCATCTATCAGCCTCTCTAAATCTTTGTTCAGCTCCAACTCGTCCTCTTTGCTGTCCAGCTGACGCTGGGGAGGCGACGATGAATCGACCATCTAAATTACAAACCGACAAATTGTTTTCGCCAGTTCGTCAGTGTACTTCGTCAAAAAAGTAACGCTAGCTAAACACCACCAAGCCATTCCTGACGGCCAACGGTCACGGCACCAACTGTAAACGTTTGTTTGTTAGCTAACGTCGCTTTGCTCGTTAGCTTCCTGGGGAAAGTTAGCATGGTAAGCTCTTCTAAAATTAATATTTTAACTGATTAAGTGTTTGCCAAGAGGAACGACAGTATCTGCCTTTACTAGCTAGGGTTTTAATCAGCAGCTTATTTGGGTTAAGAGCTATTAATTCATGTAAAAGTTTACCAAACTTACCATACAAGGCTTTTCTTCAGGAACTGTTAAATGTTTTTTGACAGCTCTGGCGGTAACTAGCTAACAAGGCGTGTTGCGCATTTTTAATTTAAACGGGAATGACGTCACTTCCCATGATTGTCGGATCATTTTCGCACAACGCCCTTGTCCCATAAACCCATTGCATTATAACCTACAAGTATTTAGAGGTAAGAAAAACTGTGTTAGTAAGAATTTGCAATTTTATTATAAAAATTATCATTTAAATTATCAGTTACCAATTGGAGAACCTGTGAAATACTGGAAGAACATTAGCTTATATAACTGCATAGGGTAGTGATACAGCATCTATGTTCCTATTTCTGCAATAGGCTTTTCAGCTTCAATGATATCTCTCCTGCTAAACCTGGTTTAAAGATGCCATAACAATAATGCTACTGGTATATTCTATTAGCTGGAGCCAGCAAACATTTGGCATTTTTGTATGAAAAATGACAGAAATAAATAATTGATTATCAAAATAGCTGCAGTTTTTTTGACTAATCTATAAATTGAGTGATGTTTGAAGTGCTCATTGTATGTTACATACAATATATATATCCATAATAATAAATAAGAGAACATTAGATTGGGCATTCACGAAATTGTCTGTTCTCTCACTGTAGGAGAAGGTTGCTTACCTTCATTGTGACTAAGCTGTCCATTATAGCAGGACTCACATGCAGGAGGGAAAAGCAATTAAAATTTCTAATCTCAATAAACCTTGATCGTTAATTTTGCATCATAATCATCAAATAAAAATGACAGATGACTGAACTCAATTAATGTTGGAGTAACAGCTTGAGTGGAAAATTATTTGATTGAGGGTGAACAAAACCGGTGGAGGAACTGAACTAGCTGACAGCAGGAAAAAAATGAGAGCGAAAGCAGGAACAGACTGTTCACCTGAGAAAACAACCAATAAGAAGAGAGAGGGGGCGTTTCCAGGGAAAGAGATAAAGCCGGTATGACAGGTGACATCTTCACATAAAGCAAGGGCAAACAGACAAGAAAAGGGGGGAGAAGACTAGCTTACAACTTGGGAGGTTAGAGACCATTATTTGGATCAACTCATTCACAGAACTGAACAAGAAAAGGACTTTCAGCAGCTGACAAAATTGCCACAAAAAGTGTTTCGTATTTAAAGGGAGGACAACCAAAGCCAAAGGGTTCAGAAGAGGCACTGAGAGGTAAGAAGAAACTTTAAAATGTCTTCATTTGAGGCCCAGGGCCAGTCTCCTCCTCGATGTGGCCCTCAGTTCCCCAGCCTCGGCCAGGAGCCCCCTGAGCTCAGCATGTACAGTGATTGCTACTACCCTCCTCCCTCACTGCCAAGTCCTCAGCGCACCACTCCGACCTCCTACGACCTAAGCGACTACACCACCTCTTCCCCAAACCCTTACCTCTGGTTCAATGGCTCTGGGATCAACACACCACCGTACCTGGCTACCACCACCCCATCAGGAAACCCCGGCCCTCCCTTTGTCCCTCAGCACTATGGCATGCAGAGGCCTTACCTAGGTCCAGCTGGAGCTGGGGGCCCAGGAGAGCTGAGTTGGTTCTCTCTGCCCTCACAAGAAGACCTGATGAAGCTGGTCAGGCCCCCTTACTCCTACTCTGCTCTCATTGCCATGGCTATCCACGGAGCACCAGACAGGAGACTGACATTGAGTCAGATTTACCAGTATGTTGCTGACAACTTCCCATTCTACAACAAGAGTAAAGCGGGTTGGCAGAATTCCATCAGACACAACCTGTCACTCAATGACTGCTTCAAAAAAGTACCCAGAGATGAGGATGATCCAGGTAATATTTTAAAATCCAAATATCCTGTTCTCATTTTTCACTCTGTTTTGAGTATTTATCCTTAACAGAGAAAGGATAATATGATTAATTCAATTCATTTCAATTTACTGTGAGATTATATTATTATGCTTATTGAATGTGCTGTTGTTTCCTTGGTGTGTTGCAAATTGTAAAGCTGTTTACCCATTTTTAAAATCTAAATAGAATCTCACCAACTTTATTCTCTGATATCACAGGAAAGGGCAACTACTGGACACTTGACCCAAACTGTGAGAAGATGTTTGACAACGGAAACTTCCGCCGCAAAAGAAAGAGGAAGTCTGATTCCCTCTCCGGCGGTGACAACAGTTCAGGGGCTCCAGAGTCCGGTGACAGTGAGAGGGGCAGCCCCAAACACTCTGCAAATCCTGCCCTTGACATCTCCCCCACACCAGACAGGATCCCCTCCCCTTCATCGTCAGGCCCCACACCGTGTCTGAGCAGCTTCTTGTCTGAGATGTCTGGAGTGACGTCTGGAGCAGCTAATGAGGTGGGAGGCGATGGGCTAAGCAGGCCACTGCAGATTAACCTTCCTTTAGATGGGCCTCATAGACCTGCACAGCCTGGAAGCTTTAGTAGCTACTCCCCCAACTCAGTTGGCCCGGAGTGGGTACCACAAGTACCAGCTCCCCCTGTGCTCTCATCTTCACCCACCCACTCTTCCTTAGGGTACACTAGCCCTATCCTCAGCCAGTACAGTGGGTCCAGTGGGCACTTCTACCCTACACTGGGCTCAACAGGGATCATCTATCATCGCGAGGGCACAGAGGTTTAATAAGACATTGAGGGTGGAAAAGTTTGATTTGAAAAGACTCTCCACAGGAAATTGTACCTGTCTGGTTACTTTTGTTTTTAGAGAGGTTCTGATGTGAAAGACAATACACACACACACACACAAACACACAGAGTATGTTTGCGCTGACTGAGACAGTTGAGATCACTATAGCGTGTGACAGCAGAGTAAAAAGGCTTTGATTCCCACAGGAACAGCTGAGTCAGCAGCAGCAGACTATGAGTGTCACTCCCTGAAACCACAGTCAGCCTCACTATCAGATCCTCAGTCAGCTTTTATTCTATCTGAAGCTGGTCTCTATCAGATCTGACTCATTATTAACAGATCCTAGATCTGATCTGCTGACATCAGGCCATTTCACACTGCTATCTGTGATTCTTTGAAGGGTATCAAATATACAATGCTCAGACAGCAAATTTAGAGGAGTAGTTAAATTACACCAGTGTCTACATATTGTGTAGTCACTGGCTTTATAGATTCAACAAAAGGGTAAAAAGTAGACTGGTTTTACCGCTAAGTGAAACTATCCGATGAACTTACAGTCTTGGAGTCTGATATACAAGTGGTAGTTGTACTTTGTAAATATGTCCATGTGTTGTGTAATGTTATACATTTATATTGTTGGTTTGTTGGTGCAACTGTTATTGTGCAAAATTGATTCTTAATGTATGGTATATGCTGTTTATGTTGTGTTTTTATTATGAATAAAAGGTTTTAGAGTTCTACATTTCCATCTTTCATTTTATTTTGTGAAGAATAAATGAATAATTACTCCGTAAAAGCAACTGGCTGAATGGTGTCTCTCAACCACCCCCCACCTTCTAGTTAGTTAGACGATAAGCTCTTACTGGCAGAAAACGGTCCTGTCAGAAAAGCGATGACCAGTAGTGTAGAACCTGCATGTCGGTGTAATCTGATCTTTGTGTGATGGATAGCTAACTGATTCTCCGACCTAAACGTTGAGAAGCTACATTCCCAAGCTGTCCCTCTTCACCACACCTAAACACTGAAATCCACCTGTGTCACACCATCTTGACACAGATACTGCTGACTGGATGCAGGCGGCTTTATTGGGGCAAAAAGACCAACTGTAAAAAGGTTGTAAAGATGCTGAAGCATGAATTAACTGCTAAATAAACACACTGACTCAATATAGTTCACAACTAATTAATTCTCAATTGCTGGAGGATTTTCACCACTATAGTTATCCAACAATGGAGAGTTAAAACAGTACAAGTCCAAATATTCTGTACAAGCAACAGGTTTGTTTTAAGTTAAAGGAAATACCTTTATTTCATATGCTCTGAGAAACAGGTTTTCATTGCACAAAGTAATTCACAGTTTACTTTCTTCTGCAACTATCTTTCATATAAATGTAAAGTACTTTAAACAGGAAAATAAATATGTTAAGCATATACAGTAAACATAGAAGAAACAATTATACTCTAATATATAAAGTTATATAAAAAAAAGACTGAATGAGATTTGAATTAAAGAATTAATTTAAAGATTACAAAACAATACAGTTAAAGTTTAATATGCAACCATAATATGCATTTGTAAAAGCAGATGTGGAACAGTTTATGCATGAAGTCAGAGGCGCAAGAATCTATGAAGTAGATTCTGATATATTCCTGAAATTCATAATATGCTGTGGTCTGTAATATGTCTTGATACAGCTATTGGTAATACATATAGTGCTATAATATCATAGATTGCATTTCGTATTCCAACCTTAGGAACACATTAGTCCACGTTCTCCCCACCAAACAATAAATTTGGGCTTTTAGGCATTTTACGTGATCAACAAAACTAACCAGCCTAGTTCTGTGTTGGTTACTTTAATAGCAAAAGTTATTTAACTTTGTCTTCTACAATTTGCCATCATTTTTTTTTTCATTTTTTCTGCTACAGTTTTTCTTTTACTTTAGTTATATCCTGCACATGTTATTGAAATAAATATAAACGCTTGGATCAGTGTCAGCCTTAGGCCTTTATTTACCCTGAAACACAGGCAGCATGACAACCATTTACACTAAACACAGAAAGAAAGAAAGAAAGAAAGAAAGAAAGAAAGAAAGAAAGAAAGAAAGAAAGAAAGAAAGAAAGAAAGAAAAAGAAAGAAAGACAGAAAGAAAGATGAAGTGGAATTTAACATCCTGGCACAAAATAAAAAGGGTATTGGTGGTTGAAGGGTAGCAGGTCAGCCTGTCAAAATTTGCATAACTGATTTCAAAACAAGTGATGAGGCTGCATTAAGACAGATCATACGTCCTGCTTTATCTGTTGTGTCAAACTTGCAAGCATATCTGATTGAACTGCCTCATACTGTGCCATAAACCTCAGAACTCATTCAGGGAATCATGACTGTGCCAAATTCATAAGCAAATAAAATATCTTTTCATGCAGATATTACACTGGGATCAGGGGCATTTGGCAAGAGACAATAAGTAAGACGCAGGAGATAAGCATGAAGAGAGAAGACAAAAGATATACAAAAAAGAAAAAGTAAAGTAAATATCGGGTTATCAGTGTCCCAACATGTTACACTTCCACCCCAAATTTTCTTGGCACTATGAAGAGTTTGTGCAGCCAGTTAGTTTGTTTTTTTTTTCCGTTTCTTGTTCAGACTTCGAGCAGGCAGGTGAAAGATGTGGCATCGAGAACAAGGGTGGCCTTTCGCCTTGTCGATCCAGAATGAGCTCTTTTTGAGTGTATCTGCCAACAGAAACAGCAACACCATTGGGCTTTTGCCTCGGAGACTTCATTAACAGAAGACGTCACCTTCTGCTGCTCTTATTCAGACAGTTTCAAATGGATGCAAATTTGTAACCGTTAATCACACCACGGATGGGGATGACAAGGTCAGGGGGGAGAATGTGGTGTTCCAGATGCAGCTTTCCAGATAAGACACTGCAAAACCTGAGGGATTTACCTTACCAACTCCCTGAAACCTAAGTCAATTAGCTTTTCTTGTAAATCAAACACAATGCACAGTTTGACATTTTGGAACTTCCCTCGTCTGTTTGTAAGTTTCTTGTAAAAATATTCTCTCCTTGGCCAGTTACCTCAACCACCAGTTTAATACATTGTCAAACTTGATATAACAGCCAGCTATTATACTTTTTTCCTCCTGGCATTTCTCTTAAGCTTCTTTCAGACAGTAAACACAGAAGCACTTGCACTTGTCTTAAAACTGCTGTTTGATTTTGCTGCTGACTTTCCCCTTTTGAGCACTCAAAATTAAGCTGTGATCCATTGTACTGAAAACTAATATACATGTATTGTGGAACACCATAGTGTCTACATGACTGAGCGATACCCAGCACAGCATCCATCACTCACATGTTACTGTAGCTATGGACCTTTCTTGCCTCAGGCAGTAGAATTATTGCTTAACAGAATGATATGATTAAAATCTATAAGTCCTCATCTCCACCTGCCGCCTGGCTCGTGGCAGTCTTCCACACACCTGTCGACGTAACGGAATGCACCCACATACACACACACACACACACACACACGCGCACGAACTAACACACACCCACACACACACACACACATATATTCGTTTATATGTGTGTGTGAGTGTGTAGGTGTTGGTTCAGTGCAGGGCATACAAGTGTGTAGTGTTTATAATATAAACTCAGATAGAGGAATGATTATACCAGAGCTGCTATGGATGAGGGATTTGTGTTTGTAAGAACTGTCCTGATTATCGTGGTGTAAAAAAGATTTCACACCTCACTGTGCAGTGGATAAAGAGTTTGTAAAGTCTGTCAGCTAGTAAATCTGTTCAAGCTGATTCCTCTAAAGTGAAGGGATGCACTCCTTCACTTTGGATAACTGCTAGCTGAACGGAAAGCCAACTGTCCTTGGTACCAAATCAACCCAAAACACACACAAGGACACACGCGCCCTCTGTATTTACTAAAACAGTCATGTCCTATCAAGGCTGTTTAGTAAACGGTAGCAGAGAACATCAAGCCTGAAGACATGTCGTCATGCCCAGTGCTCCAGCGCCCCATTACCAGCTTGCTGTTATGTGTAAACACCCACACACACTCCTGACACACGCACATAGGTGATGAAAGGAATCAGGACCCTTGAAGTCATTGAACAAACTTTTCTTCTTTTTTTTTTGTACTCTGTGAAGGTCAATGGAAACTGCTAGAATTCGTACACTTTCTTAGATTATGGCTTGTATCCAAGTACTGTTGGCAGTTTAACACACATGAAATGCTCTTACTTTGAAAATTTTCCCATTGTTGAATTAGCTGTCTTTACAATCAAACGCCACGGGTCCCATTAACACTGCTCAGAAAAGTAACTCTTGTATTGCCTAAATACTCAGACACTTGTTCCCAAGTTCACATCACCAATGTCCAGCGATCTATATCCACAGAAAAAGTCCCACTTGGCCCAAATCCCATCAAAGTTTTCCATGTGAAGGTATAAAACAATGTAGCAGCTCCAGTGTCTCAGTCCAGAGAATTAAGGCAGTGAGTGATCTCCCCTTCCTAAACATGGCTTATATACACGATTTGGGGAAAAGTGAAGTTTAAAGACAAACACAGAGCACAGTGAGAGTGTGTGTATATATGAATCATTGCTATTTCACCCTAAAATATTTTCCATGTCAACATACAGTAAACATGGCGATATGAACAGGGCTTTGCTGGGAGGGAGGGAGAAGAAGGAAGAGGAAGAAGTGGGGAATAAAGTGTCTTACTGAACATGTGCTGAGCTGAATGGGGGATCTAAGGAATTGGAAATCGCTATGTAACCCTCCTCTCCTTTTTTCCCCGTTTACTGACTAAACCCACACTGAGCTTTGTGCTTTATCACAGTTTACCTGATAGGTTAGTAGGAGATAGGTCCAAGGTGTTATGCAGTCAGTGAAGATATTATTGAGAGTTACTTAGAATTAAGCACAGGCATTTAGTCATCTTCAGCCACACTACTGGCATTGCTGTAAGGATGGCATGTCAGTCGATTTGTCAGTCCAGACTGAAATATCTCAACCACTGTTATGTATTACCATGAAATTCTGTACAAACTATCATGATCCCTAGAGGATGAATCCTATAAACGTTGGTGATCCCCTGACTTTACCTGTAGTGCCACCAGCAGGTTGACATTTTTTGGATTTTAGTGGCGATGGATTGCACATCCACATGTTGAACAGGCACAAAATCCTTTAGAGACATGGTCCATGGTCCCTAGAGGATCCTAAAATCCTCATGGCTTCAGACAACCCCTGACCTTTCCTCCAGCGCCACCAGCAGGTTGACATTTGTGGTTAAGAGTCAATATCTGCATGGCTGTAGTCTCTTCTGTTGAAAAAGAACATACACATGGTTGTATATTATATGCAGGTAGAAAGAATCTCTTCAGTACCTAATAATGTAACAATGACTTAACAAGTCAAACGCACTACAACATTCCTGTAGAGCACAATTGTGAAGGAAAATGCTTGGAAAATTATGTAGTAAAAGCCAATGTGAAAATAAGAGGGTGTTGTTTTTTTATTATATATTTAGGTACTTCAGTTATTGCCTCTGATAAATACCTGGCTGCCGGTATAGGCAAAGTGGGAATATAATATAACAAGTGGCATTATTAATGTTCCCAGGGAGTTTTATGTAATATTACATCTTCTGGATGGAAGAAGGAATGAAATTACTTTCTATGTATAAAGCCCAGTAGATTACATTCACATCTTCTAGATGCCAGCTGAATCACACAGACTTTATGAGGTTGATTTGAGCATGCAGGACAGAGGGCTGTGTCTGTTTAGTAGGCAGTCTGTGCACTAATGAACTCAGTATGACAGAGACTCACATTTATTTCCATTAACCAGGTCTGAAACTGGACCAGACAGCATGTGTGAAATCCAAGCGGTGTCCATTTTAGATGATAAATTGCCCCACAGAAAACCGAACTGAAAAAAAGAAAGAAAAACAAACAAGAATGGCTCACTTTCCAGTCTGTAAATGTGGCCATTAACCTTCAGATATGGACTCTCCTTCATTTTTGCCACAGGCAGATACAGCAAAAGAATGGGTATCCTCATATCCTTTGCTTATTATAATAGTAGTTGATTTGGTACAGACCTGACGGAAATTGTTTTTGTTAAAAACGTCACATTGCATCACTCCAGGATGATTATGCAAAGCTGTGGTGTTGGCACTGTAACCCGAACTCCACTGTTTTTAATATTTTGAGAAATGGGGGGGGGGGTTGTGTTGTTCATTTTTGTATTTTGGTAAATGATCATGATTGTGGTGGACATGAAACTGGCTGAGTGAGCTGCTCTTTCTTTTGTTCAGGCATCCAGTACTGCAAACTACATACTACTTACAATTAACCAGGACATATTGATATTGAAATCATGCAATAGTTAGGCAAAGAGTTACAAAATTATTAACAGATTTATTCAAATTTAATCACAGTTACAACCCTTGTAAAAAGTTGCTTTAGTTGTAAAGGCTGCAGACATGTATGCTGAACAGGTGTTGGCACAGACTTGGGCTGCAGCATTTGCCACAGTGAGAAATCAGTAGGCAGTGAGTGTGTAGGCTCAATACATCTTTTTGAAACCACTGACACTCCATTATGTTGTAAACAAGGAGAGGAGCCGTCACTGCAGCAAATCTACACACAAGCTTTGCATCAGATTCTCCTCACCTAGAGGCTTCATATACACTTCTATAACGGAAAAGAGGGAGAAATATGTTGATTTGTGGCTGCACATCAGGAAATACTAAGCACTCCAGAAGTTGCCCCGCTATTTTTCCGAAGGTGCCAGAAACAATACATGTCACCACAAAGGGCATCGCTTCTGATCTCAAAGTCTTCACTCTGTTATCGTCAGAGCCAGAAGGTAACCTCTGATGCATTACATGTCACATCTGCCGTATGAATGACAGGAAATATCCCAACAAAACTATTGCTCCTTCATGCTTTGAAAGATCAGGCGGGCACTATATCTTAACCCTCATAACCTGTCTGTTATGACACACCGCTCTGACTCCAGGGACAAAAACAATTTCCTGACTCCACTGGTTAGATTGGTACTGCTGGGGATTTTCCAGTAGCTATATGAAGAGTAATTTGAGTAAATATGCCTTTGATACTTTAAAACTCAATAACGTTTATATAATTTCTCTTGCTCACGTTAAAATGTTTAACATCTGTCCACAGTGTAATTGAGTTTGATGCTGTAGATGCAGACTGACTGTACTTTATGAGGTCTAATGGGGTGTGAAATTATTTTATCTCTTTTTCCATGAAACTGAAAGCTGAGGATGAGTCAGCTGATCAGTCAAATCTGTCTCATGAGTCTTAGGCATACCCTAACTACCATTAGATTAGTAAATAATATACGATTGTAACATTTGCTGCTCTCAAAATTGCAGTTCATTTCCAAACTCATATTGTCATATTTTTATTTTAGTCTTTTTGGGACCCTGGTTTCAAAGACTGTATGGTGCATTTTGAGGAGGTCGATATCAGTAATCTTATCTGACAACACAAATTCATATTAGTTCTACTACCGAATGCACACAGCCACACTTTAACACTTCCAGTGGTTTGTTTAAGTTTATTTAGGCATTAATGTGTTCAACAAAGGCAGACTCAAAACACTCCCACTCTTTCTAGATAAATTGGATACAGCTAATCCCACCAATATGCCTTTCCTTGAGTGTGTAGCTACCTGACCAGGTGTTACATGTGCAGGAACAGGTATCTTAAAAGGAAAGAGTCCACCTAGTGGTCTGTGAAAGAACTTATAAAGTTTACATATATATGACTCAAAGTTATTGCAGCTGATTGGTGTAGCATACAGATCTGCAGAGGTGCATTTGACATTTGAGTGTCTCCATGTATGTTGACCTCTGGCATTATAAACTTATATAAATGTTGCACTGCATTAAATGGGGACCATGCCACGATCCTGTAGGTCTGTCACTAAATACTTTTTTTTTTTTTTTTTACATGTCCATCTGTTTTTTCATTACGTTGCAGATCTCTGGAGGTCAAAGTGAGAATCAATGGCAAATAATTGCCTGCTTTGTCCTCGTGAAGTTTGGGTTTCACACATGACTAAATGGCATAGATAAGCAATCCACTGGAGGAATGGACTCCCTCAACGATGGCCACTTAGTGGGTCTATAAACACACCACATACAGGAATATCAAACAATTGCAAGCATTGTGTATATTGTAGTGAGCGCTGTATATTAATGATGCACTGTGGGTGATATGATCCATACAATGGCATTTGTTCTGAGGGACTTGAGTGCTTTGGTGCAATTTCTTGATGCACGATTGAATAATTGATCACAATTTTGTCGAATGGAGATGGAGGATCTGACTTTGCGGGTGGAGTGACTGATGTTATAGTTAATTGTTTTATCATCCACAGCATGTGGCTGTATGGCTTATTGCCTCATCACATGCACATACTGTAGCCAACATGTCTACATCACTTATATATATATATATATATATATATATATATATATACCTTGCCCTGAATTATTATCCTCACACTTCCATACTTACTCATTTACATATAAATAAGGCAAGCTAGAACATACAGAGAACGTTACAACATAGGTAGGCAGTTTTAGGCTCTTGGGATTTAGAGGCAAAGGATGAAGGAAATTAGGTGAGAGAGGGAGAAAGAAAGAGAAGGTAGGAGGGGGAATAACAAGTGCTGGGTGGAGGAAAGAGAATTATTCAGGAGTGTCCAATAAGGTGCAAGAAAGATGGAATAGGGGTAATAGAAAAAGAAAAACAAGGAGGAAAAGAAGAGAATTTGTGTTGGAAAAAAGCCACTGAACTATGTCCACACTCCAGGGAAACACCAGGGAGAACAAGTAGCTCCCCGAGCAGGAATAAATGAATTTACTTTCCACATGACAATCGTTAAAACAGAATATATCTTCCCGAGACGCAAGTCCATCAGAGACTCCAGTGCACACTTAAGTAGACTGCTTGCCAATATACTGTTTAAACACCACAAACACCCAAAAGTACTACTCATCAAGCCCATCACAAATCCTTATATCAGTCAATATATATGCAGCAAAGAATGTGGCTGCACCTGCCCACCACATTGTTTATTTATGTGGGATTCATTAAATCTGAGAAAATCTGTACAAAATCCTCTCATTGATCATATTTGGAAGTTTGAAAAATTACATGAGAAAATTTGTAATGTTTTTTATATTTCTCAGAAGGTTTTGCTGACACAGGTACGACACAGTGTATGAAACAACTTGAATAAAACAGTGTGGAGTGCATGTTTTTCATTTTCAGGGTGGAAATTGTCCCAATGGAAACATGTTGTAAGAATAAATAGAATATTTAAGCAGTTCCATTTGCTGAACTACACAGAGCTTTGAAAAAATATATATGTATATAAATAGCTGTCAATGAGATAATAAGGTTGTCAAGTTAAATTCCTCAAACTGTAGCATTTTGGTCACATTGCGGGGATAATACATCACCCATATGACATAGAATTTACTGTACATATTCAGCACACTGATGCAGGAGAACTAGCAAGGGAAAATTAACTTGTTCATGTCTTCATGTCTGCATCCATTCATCATCATGTGGCTGCAAAGAGTAATAGACCCATGACAGTGGCTATAAGAATTTTAATGCCCGTTACTAGGTAATTGGCTATTTAGTTGAAATTCCCTCAGAGGTCATTACACATCCAAGAAACAACCGTGTGCCTAATTATTCTTACTGCAGTGCAACTCTAATGTCTACCCGGGCCAGACATACAGCCTTGGCCTTCTGAACCTTCATCTTCCCACCGGGCTTTTCTACAATTCCTCAGTAAATCAACTGGTGCATACTAATTGGTGTGTCTTTATCCCTGTGGCAAAATGAGGACCAGTATGTGTGCACATGCATGATGCATGTGTGTGTGAGTGGATATGTGTGGGTGCAGGGCCTGCAGATGATCTGGGTCCTACAATTGCTGCAGGGAAAATCCCTCATTTGACAGTTCACCCATCAGTACAGTAGCTGTCCCCTTGCGCACGCGCACACACACACACACACACACACACAAACACACACACACACACACACACACACACACACATACACACAGCACTTCAGGTTTAGCCTCATATCCACACTCAGTTTTCAATAATCAAAAATGAATTTTGTTACCTTGAGTTACCTAAGCTGTTTCCCCCTGTTCCCAGCTATCTGTTAGCTTGTGCTAAGCTGAGCTACTGGCTGCTGGCAGTAGGCTCATATTTTCTGTGCAGACACGAGAGTTGTTTCAATCTTCTCATGTAACGCCTGGCAAGAAAGTGAAAACTCATATGTCCAAAATCTATTCATTTAAACTAAAACAACTGACCTTAAACAACTAAGAAATCCTTTAACAACATCTCGTCACTTTATGATAACGAGTCACTGTAGTGTCCAGTCTGCAATGAAGAAGTAGCACTGTTCAGAGGGCATATTATAACCTCTTTTATTATAAATACAGCAATGACCGAAGTGCTTGGCAAGACTGATAAGTAAACAGCTGTTAATGCTAACGGTGAATATGTAGCAATAACAAAACTTACAAGTAGCTTCTAGAATCAGGATCAAATAGCAAAACACAGTTAGCTCACAGAAAACCCAGGGAACCGCACAGCTAGTTTACAAACATTAAAAAAGACAATTAAATCACAAAAATGGAATTTCTACACGAAAACACACACACACACACACACACACACACACACAAAAACACACGCTCACACAATCACACAGAATACAGGTACCCTGAGAGGCATTATTTCCCTCCTCTCCATAGCATTGGTCCACCACAGCTGGCAGGATGAAGGTGACAGAGGAACGTATTCCCCGTTCACCTCTCCTCGCTTCTGTGGAATTAAATGAGATGTCACCCAGGTCCAGACGATAAGCACTCCTGACACTCCACTCATCTGAATTTCAAGTGGAAAGGCAAGAGGGACAGGGGCAATGGGCTAGTAGGCTGACAAAGGCAAGAAATGCCATAATAAATAGAATACAGCCAAGACATTATATAAGAGAACGAGGTCAGTGTTAAGCTAATGCTATGAATACAGAGATGTACTGCAGCTCCAAAGAAAATGGAGTGAAGATGGGTAATAATGTAATAGACTTGACTTGAGTAACAATCCAATAAGCAGAATTAAACATCATCACCAAGGTCTGACAGTGCTATGTATCACAAACTGAGACTGTTTTTGTGTACTCACACCCTTGACCTGTCCTTTTCCACGGCTTTTGCCAGGGTTATGGCCGATTAGATGACCTGAATCAGCAAGAGATCCCATGGGATCTGCAGGCCTGGTTGATGGATTCACACTTCAGTTGCTCAATATAAACCGACTGGAGCACTCAGAGTGGGGGAGCAGGGGACAAAACATTTCACTTGACTGGTGCAAGAGGCGACTGACTGATGGGAGGACGGAGACAACTGAGAAAAGAAAAAGAGATAGCGAGAGATGGAGTGAGAAAGGAAGGTTTAAAAAAAAAAGAGGTGTGGAGCAAGCATGGAGCTGGGGGGCAACTATAGTGCTGTTTTTGCTACATTTCAAGCTGGATAGTGCAGGATATACAATTATTTGCTCCATACCAACTCTCATGTCTAATGACTTAGCTAGGTTCTACCTTTTCCTCCTCCCTACATCTACGTGCAGTTAACCCTCACTGCTGGCTTGTAATTTAAAGTTTAGACATGCATTTAAAAGCATTTCCCTGCTTCGACATTTTCATCATGTTCCATTTCATTGCTTGTGGAATTATCCCATGACAGATGAGACTGTCTGATTTAAGTGAAAGATTGCAAACTCTAATTGGTGCTGAAGTGCCTCCCACTCCTAAGTGATTGGCTGGTTTGATGGCTAAGGGAATAGAGAACTCCCACAGCTGTGGCAGGGCAAGGTGAAAATTGAATATCTTATATTAGGAAGACTTTCCTTCCTGTTGGGTCTTGATACACCCTGTCCATAGAGACAAGCTTTCAGTCTTTTCTTCTGCTGACATGTCTAATAAGAGCCTAGGTGGTCCTGAGGGCACAGCAAGCAGGAGCTCTGTGGTCAGGAGAGAGTGGCTCGTACTGTTTTTCCTGCCTTGAGCTTGCACACAGAAAAAATAAACCCAATGTGTATTAATGTAATATGGTGTGAAATCCATATTTATTATTGTATAACACAAAATTTGCCTATTACAGAATGTATGAGTTTATCCCTGAGGATAAAAGGATCAATGCTAGTTTTATAAAGACAGGATTGGAGGCAGATAGCTAAGTGGCTGTTATTATCCGGAGACTAAGAGTAAGAGTCTGTTAAAGTCATGCAAATTTTCTCTGCCCTGCCAGCTATATTTTAGATCAAAGAGTCTATGACTGACTCAGGTGCATGCCTGACTTTGTAGCAATTCATAATGTCAGTTTACACAATTTGGGGGGAAACAAAAGTTTGAAGCTTCCATTTCAACTGGCAGCTGGCTGAAGACAGAAAATAAGATGTTAACATCAGGGGGGTAAGAAGATTATTTCACACTGGATTATTCTATTTTCACCCCATTCAACTGACTTCCAAATCCCCAAGTCCTCATGGGAAAGTGGCAAAGCAGCTGCTCTTCTAATAAATCCAAAACGTTCATGGCGTGGCTCTGACCACTATAAGAGTTGCCTCAAATAGGATTTAGGAATAGTAAAAACAAAGTTTCCTAAGAGAGACAACATAATTCATTCTGAATTTTCCTCAGCTCTGGTGTTCATCTACACCTAAACCCACAATATTCAGTCAAATAATCCTTAGGTGTTGAGCCTAGGCTTTAATTTTTACTGCATTTTCTATGGATAAAGTCACATTCTTTTGAAGAATAAACTGTTTGACTTAAATATTTTGTGTATCACAGATTGTTTTGTAAGGAAAAATCCTAAAACACATGATAAATTAACTGAATGGTTGGGGGGGAAAAAAAGACCAGAGAAAGAAAACAAACTACTGACATTCACAGAAAATATGTTTTTGTCATTTTGTTTACGAGCAGGCGTGGTGAGCCATGAGGATCCACTGCTGAGTCACTGTCAGTGTGCTTACTATTTTAAGACCCGTACCTTTATTGGCTCATGTATTAATTGAGGTACAAGAATGCAGACTAATGGTATAATACAAGAACTAATTTAAATGCTGATCTTTTAGCATAAAGTAGACTAATCAATTCAAATAGCCCAGAGCTGTCTGAGCCACAAGTTTCCCCTGGCCGTTATTTTGTTTCTAATCCTCTGAGAGTCTATACTTTTAATAAGGTACTTTACTGATGTGCCAAATGCAGTTGTGGTTAGTAATCCTGAAGGTTGGTTTCTGCTCCCAGTCCCAAACAGAATGCTGTGCCATGCTATATGAACACTGTCTTCAAAGCATTTTAATTATACTTTAGTGGATATATTGTTCTTGAGGGACCAGGCAGCTAATGTCACATAAGTGATCATATGCAGGAAAGGGATAAAAACACTTCAGTAAAACTTTAACAGCAAAGAGATGAAAGGAGGAATGATGCAGAAATTTAGGGGACGATAATAAGACACTTGACTGCTTTGAAATCAACAAGCTCAGTGGCAGAAAGGGGATTTAATTTGCTTCATTCAGATACTGCCAGTCTGCTCAAAGATAATGGAGTAGAAGAACTGCCTTAAGCTTTGCCACAGGTAAGGCCAAAGGCACAAGCCAACAGAACTGGAGTGAGTATCTTCATGGAAACAATGGGTTGAGAGAAACGATAAATTACAATTTCATGTCCATTGTGTCTAAAGCAAGACAGCAGAAAACACTTTATCCCCTCCACAAGTAAACACAACAGTGACAAAGAGATATGACAGCTTGCTCAGAGCGAAGGCTAGTGCAGGGGACTCAGACTCTACGCCACATTAATTCATACATGTTGCTCCTGGACATTGCAGCCGTCACTGTTATTTAGTGGAGATTTATCTCTGTCCGTCTCATGGGCAGTCCTGTGACATTTCCATTTGTCACATGACAGCAAATCACCAGGTCAATGCGTGGGCAGTGACGTTTCCATTTTTCTAGTGCCGCTGTGGAGATGAGGAGATGAAGATTACCCGAAACATGGTGTCACCAAAATGCTTATTCACACTGATAGAGAGCGAGAGAGGAGGGAGGAAAAACGATGAATTGAGTTAAAGACAGAGTCAAAGAGTTTCAGAGAGATGAGGTTATACAACAGGGGATTGATGAGAAAGAAACCAAAGTGCACATAGAGTGTACTGTACGTTTTATGGAATTCATGGACGGATGAATGGATGGGAGAGGAAGCAACAAGCCAAGGGCTGTAAAGGTTCGGAGATGAGATATGGTTAGTGGAGATGAGTGACACATGACTACAGGTATGTGGCTGCTGAGTGCTGGTAGACAAGGTTAACAAGATTGCATCTAATATGAAAAATGATCCAAGCAAGTGGTCAACAAAGACCAGTTACTGACATGTGGGGCTTAATGAGTGAGGCTGAGACTAGAAGGCTTTTGTATCACTGACCACGTGCTTACACACACACACATACACACACACACACACACACACACACACACACACACACACACACACACACACACACATTCACCTAAAGTAACCCCAGCATTAGATACAGAAATGTGTGTCCAAGATGATGTGGACCAGTTATTCATAAAACCTTTAAGTCCTTACGTTAACAACTACTAGCTCTTTTCAAACAAGTGATTTACTAAATTGGCTTGCCCATTAAAACCTTAAGTGGCTATAACTGATATTTATGTACTATGATATTAATTTTCCAAGAGTTATCACCTGAATCTGAGCTCTCCTGGGTTTTATGGAGCTTTGTAGTGAGTTTCATTGTTTAGCTGTCTGGTCTGTAGAGTTACTGTTTTGAGTTCACTCTCACTGCTCTTATAGTGTAGTTCTCAGCAGCACAAGGCAGCTGTTTTCAGCAAAAAAGTTTTACTATACACTACCCTCTCAGCACCAAACAGCAGACAGACAATAACCAACAAGCTGGTGAACGCAGAGGAGCATTTAGCAGCCAAAGGGACAGAAATTTCCCTCAGCAGTTGGTGGAGTATAAATATGCACTATAAATACACTTGTTGCTACTGCCTCCAAGTGGCCAAAACATAGTTTTTAGCAGGTTTCAGGAATGTCTTATTTAATTAAGATGCCATTAATACTGTTGAAAAGACAATCTTGCATTTTGAAAAATACATTAAATACAGTACAGGGCTAGAGACAGCAGCCGGTTAGCTTAGCTTAGCATAAAATCTAGAGACATAGGGGAAACGGCTAGCCTGGCTTTGCTGCCTACCAGAACCTCTAGAGCTCACTTATAATTATATCTCATTCCTGTTTCAAGTCAGTGCTAAGCTGAGCTAAACTGAGCAACAGTATAGGCCTATTTAACATATGTTTGATGTACAACGTTTGAAGTGGTATTGATCCTCACATCAAGCTTTCTGCTAACAAAATGTCAAACAATTTTGAACTGCCAGTCCTAAATGTGGGTGTTTTGTTTGTGGAAGTTTGGAATTGGTGGTAAATCTGATTATGTTAACAAACTGTTATTAGCTATGTCCCAATCCAGGGGGCACATCTTTCAGAGTCTGTCAGCAAACAACATGGACAGAAACCCTGAGGATTATACTTTTAAATGTAAGTATTGGGTTTCAGCTCAGTTCAATAGCTAGGACTGTTAAAGGGCCTTAAAACGTCAAGATTTTGTAAGAAAAAAAAGTTACATGTTGTGAAGGTTGCAAGGTAACAGGAGCCACACGCGAGCCAACCACGCGGGCCACACATTTGTCAACCACGTCCTCTGAAGGATGCGGATCCTGAATCTGAATGTTTGTTCATTCAGATGATATTAACATTGCATTTTGTAATTTGAGGTATATTATGTTCTATTCGTCTAATGTGACTTACACTTTTTATTTTTTACATAATTATAAACAGCATTTTAATCAAACGTCGGATCAGATGCGTTGACTATATTCCATCATGTTTATTACTCCTCACTCTATTCCATTATATTTCGATTAGCAAACTAAAGTTAGCATTCCCACTTGGTTCAGTAACACCAGTTGCATCTGGCAATTACTAATGTTTATTAACAATTACTCTATAGGTAAGAAATTTGTAATGCAACATGTTTTAATTCAATGATGCACAAATCTCTGCTTAGTAAATTTATGTACAGCTGGTGCAACATCCCCTGGACCAGAAGGCCATTTGTTTGGCTTTGAGAAACAAACTGGTGCCAGTTGTGTCCCAGCCAGGCTCAGGCTTCATCAGCTTTTGGCACATTTCTAAAGCCTGGACATTAGGTTTCAACCACAGCCACAATCAAAGTTTTAGTAGATGAAGGAGCCACAAAACAACAGAAAACTGGCAGATATATGGTGAGATAGGTCATGAAGAGGCAAAGACAGAACATCTAACAAGAAAACATGAAAAGTGAGCTAGCTAATGAAAAAACTGACAGGTGGACCGATACGGATAAACAATGATTTCATGTGCATTTAAGTAGTAGGAGAAATAAAAAGGAAAACATACTCACTCATAGGCAGAAGAGGAGAAAGGTGGACAGAGGCAGATGCTGACTAACACTGAGTTGTCTGCCACTCTGACACTGTTGCTCTGATTCTAATTATTCATTAGCCCCCTAACTCACAGATCAAACATTTACATCCTCCCCCTCAGGTGCCTCACAAACGTCTCCATTTGTCTCTTTCATTGTCAGGGACTGTGTGTGCACTCTGATTCACGCAACTCAAGCTGGATGCAAATCCTTCCCAGTGCTCCTCACTATTACCATGGTACCAAACTAAAAGACTATTTATCTCAGAATATAGCCATCACAGCATGGAATTAAGCATAAGAGAGGTTTATGAATAAAGTGTTATTGGTCTTCTAAATAAACTGGGATAGCAACATTATTAGTGACCATTTAAAATCATTAGTCAGTGCTGGGGAATGCAGACTGGGAAAACATTAGGTTGTAGCAGATCGAGCGCCTACACTGAAACCTCATAAGGCATTATTAGGTAGCATACCCCCAAGGCTTTCTCACACATGCTGAAGCTCCTGCAGTGGGCTGTTGGAGGTCAGGCTGTACAATTAGATGTGGAATATCCGCAACTGAGCCAGAGGAGAAAGAGGAGCTAATGGAGATTAATCACACAATGTCATCGGTGCTGGAGCTGAATGATCGACCGTTTAGCACACGAAACATTTTTAGTCTTTGGGCTGCGGTTGACTTCTGAGAGTGGTTAAGTCACCATCATCACCATCATCATCATCACCATTACCAATACCATGATTCTGCTCGTGGTTATTTCCGATAATCACCATCAGCAACATCAAGAGCGATGACATATTGTGAAAGTGCAAGCTAATGTAGCTTGGGTACCACCAGGGTTAGATTTGTAATTCAAAAATTGGGGACACCCATAGAAAAGGAAAGACAAGATGACCAATCCTGGAAAAAGAATAAAAAGAAAAGCTTTCATCCCCCCTGAGAGCCACATGGGTATTTTTTAAGTTAAGATAGAGATAGGAGACACAGCTCAGAGGAAGCTAATCCAGATGATGACACTGATGCAACACAGCGGAGTTGGAGGTGAGGAGGGTGAGGGCATGAGGGAATGAGACAGAGGAGAGCTTTGAAGCCCAGAAGGAGGTGCAGTGTCGATGTAAATTGGAGGAGAAGGAGGTAGAGAGAGATTAAGGGCCAAAAGAGTGTGGGAGGAGGGGAATGAAAGAAAAAAAAGAGAGGATATGGGGGATCAGCCTGGATGGATCTGTTAATGTGTGTGTGTGTGTGTGTGTGTGTGCATACAGCACAGTGTGTGTGTGTGTGTGTGTGTGTGTGTGTGTCTGTGTGTATGTGTGCATGTTTGTATGTGGAGGTGGGGGGAAATGAAAGAAGAAAGGAAAGATGCGGCGCAAATGAGAGGGTGAGTGGCATAAACAGAGAGGGAGAGGGAGGGAGGGGGAAGTGTGTCTGTGTCTGTGTGTGTGTGTGTATGTGTGTGGGGGGGGGTCCATAGTGGCTCTGTGGGGAGGTGTATACAGCTGTGCAGAGTCAGAGGGAGACGCACAAACAGTAAAACAACCAACAGTAGCCTTCACACCAGCATCACATAACAGAGGCAACTGTGGTTTATTGGTAGATGGAAGAAACAGTGGGATTTAATCACAAATAAAGGAAGGGGAACAATCTCAGCCAGTGGCAACATTTGTGACAGAGAAAAACAGAGGAGTGGAGGAGGAAACAAAGGAGCTGAGCCAGAAGAGGAGTGACCTGAGGTGGAGAAAGAAAACCAGGAGACTGAAACAGGTAGGAGAGAGAGAAATTTGAGGTTGAAAAAATGTGTGTGGTTTTAAGAGTAAGAAAAGATGAAATATAAATATGAATGTTTGTTTGGATGTGCATGTGCAGTCGATTCTGAGCAAAGGTAAAGAAAGGGAAACAAAGAAAAATACTAGAGACCAACGCGCTCTGTAGCATTGTCTTCTGTAGTTTGCCAATACATGGCTTAAGGGAAAAAAGTGATTGATGAAGTGTGGACTAAAAAAGGAATGAGAGCATGAAACCAGCACAAATAACCAACTGAGACTTTAGCCTAAACTGCAGAGCAGAAAACAAGGGGGGGGGGGGGACAACAGAAAAAATATGGTAGCATGAAATAATCATATGGCATGTAGAGAGAAGCAGATTGGACCAAATAATATGCTGTGGCTCCTTAACTGTCACTTCGGCCATTAAGAAAGAAAATCAGTAGTCTTCATATGGATCATACTTTATAATGGCAGTGCTGTGTAAATAATACATTGAATATTTAACGGAAATGCTTTGCAACATGTGAATATAATGTTTGCACTGGAATGCATGATAGATTGTAGGTAGATTATTTGGATGAAAGTGGGAGGTAAGGAGGGCTCAAGTGTAATTCTGACATGGAGATTTATCTGAAATAGGAGAAGGAGGAGGAGGTGAGTAACAACTAGCCAACTGGGAATCCTTGATGAGTTAGAGACAGGTTTAGTTATCAGGGAGGCTTTGTGAATAAACCATAAGGCAGTGGCCACATAAATCAGCAGGTGGCAGGCTCTACGGTACACTTGCGTGCAGGAACCGCACAAAAACAAACAAGTAAATACGAAGGTGCATTCATGTAGCCTTATCTACACACTGCCTTTATCTCTTCTGTGTCATTAAGTGTGTGTGTGTGTGTGCACAAGAGTCAAATGGAGCAGCTATTAATATATTCATGGAGACAGGGAGGTAGAGATCAATTTAAGTTTCCAGTGCATTTTACAAGCATCAGGGCAGGGAGAACATACAGTTTTATAGCATGAAAGGATGAGAGAATGGCTGTTGTGCTGCAGATTTCCCCTGAGGTTTGTGATCGCATTGGTTGAGGTGCTGCCACCCTATGGTGAAATTGTGCTATCCCATGAAGTGTAACAGGAAAATGATTTGTGGATGTCGCTTCATGTTTTGGCCTGTGTCACATGTCCCTGAGTAGAGTTGCTGACCCCTGCCTGCTGATCCGTGATGTCTGACCGGCTGCGCACGCTACTGATCCTCTTCCTGACCTTCAAACAGGGGTGAGGGACCTCAGGTCGAAAACACGCGTACAGGGTCAAAAACACATGTTCATACTGAAATTTACATTGACTGAAAACAAAGTTCATCAGCTTATGATCTGCACAAATATTTATTACTTGTTTTCCACCTCTGCCTTTTTTTTTCTTCTTTCATCTCTCTCTCTACCGTGTCAGTGCTTGTATGTTCCCTAACCATCACTGGGGTGACTGGAACGACTCTCAGCTTCAACCAACGATTCAGAAGCTGATGAAAGGATACAACCGCTACCTCAGACCTAATTTCAATGGTAGGAAGGAAAAAAAAAGGAAGCTAATACAAAGCAGTTGTCACCTGTGTGATTGTGTGTCTCCTAATTGGAGTCGGACTTATACCCAGTCTCTCTGTCTTTGATAGAGGGTCCTGTGGTAATTGGAATGAGCCTTGATATTGCCAGTATTGATGCCATCTCCGAAATCAATATGGTACGGACTTCTTCCTACTATTTTGTGTCAGTGGGTGAATGAGGGAGTGTGGTGTGAATATGTGATTAAAAAAAAAAAAAAAAGGTTCACTTTCATCTTTTCAGGACTACACTGCAACTATCTTCCTCCGTCAGCGATGGCGTGATTCCAGGCTGGTTTTCCCAGGAAATGAGAGCGTCAGTCTGGACGGAAGGCTGGTGTCACTGCTCTGGATCCCTGACACTTTCATCCCCGACTCTAAGCGCTCCTTCCTGCATGACGTCACGGTGGAAAACCGCCTCATACGCATCTTCAGCAATGGAACTGTTCTCTATGCCCTTCGGTAGATTTTTTTTTTTTTTTAAGGTTTTTTAAGTGTATTGATTTGACATTTACTGACTGATTTGATACTCTGCTACATGTGCCACAAAATACTCTTTCAGATTCTGCTGAGCTTGTAGGAGGAAGCTGACCTAGAATAATAGAAAATGAAAGGAAGCGAAACGTTTGAAATACATTTTTCCCTCATTTTTTTTTTCTGTTTCATGTTGTGCTCATGATTGCCACACTAACCAGCTGTGAATTGGTCATGGGTTTTTACTAAAAAAAGAAGCAAAACAAAAAAACTAATGTATCATCATTCAGTCATATAACTGAAGGGAATGCCACTGAACTCTTGTAGTCTTTGTGCCCTTCAAACAGTTCAGATTGTGTTAGTGAAGATTTGCAGAGTCCCCCTTTGGGCACCGTAAAAATGTGTCCTGACGTCTTATCTGTCGTGTCACACTGATAGAGAAATTTATTATGACTGCACAGCTTTATTGAGGACAAAAAGGGCAGTTTTGTGCAGGGTACTCAAGGTATTTTTCCTTCTGCTGGAGTGCAGGAACACATTTTGATTCCCTAACTTTACGGTGTCCGATTTGGTAATGGTGGAACCTGCAAATTCCTTAAACTATTTTTTTTTTTTGCAGTAACAACACACCAGGACACTGTGCTGCCCCTTGCAATATTTTTTAGCATTGTTAGAAATAATATATAAACAGAAGAATTTCAATTCAAATGCTCGGAGACATCGTATACAGAGATTGACACTTCAGATATGAGTCTTTGTTCTCTAGATTGTTGCTCGTGGGGGAGAGAGTTCTTTGTGCTCACTAATTATTAATTGCCCTGTTCTACATCAAAAGAGTAAAAGTCTTTTTGAAGGTTGCTAATGATCTTTACTATGAACACACAACAGAATCACAGCCACGATCGCCTGCAACATGGACCTGACCAAGTACCCCATGGACAGACAGGTGTGCACTCTGCAGCTGGAGAGCTGTAAGTAATACCTGTGAGCTCCACCTCTCCCCCTTCAGCACCCCATCAGCTCTCCATCAAGTGTGTAGATGGACATAAACCATCATCATCTCATTATCACCATTACCATTTTCATCATCAGTGGAGTGAGTATCAAACTGGAGAGACAATGTTATGCTGAACGGGTCAGACTCATCAAAAATGAACTGCTGTACCCGTATGTGGATTTCTTTGTGTGTGGGTGTGTGTGTGTGTGTGTATGGTCAGGGGGCTACAACCTGCAGGATGTGGTGTTCTACTGGACCAGAGGGAACGATTCAGTGAAGGGTCTTGACACGCTGCGGCTGGCTCAGTACAGTGTAGAGAGCTACTATACATCAGTGTCAGAGGCTGTGTATGAAACAGGTAAAATACTTCAGCTCCCATCAAACCCCCTCACACATGGAGTTATATAATCTTCTTTGTAGAGCACAAATGTAATTCCTGGTCTTCTAAGTCTATCTATCTTCAAAGTCTTTTTCATGTTTCCTCCCAGGACAATACCCCAAGCTGGTGCTGCATTTTGCACTGCGTAGAAACGTATTGTTCTTCATCTTGGAGACGTACGTTCCCTCCATTCTGCTGGTGGTTCTCTCCTGGGTCTCTTTCTGGATCAGCCAGTCCTCTGTGCCGGCTAGAACCTGCATTGGTTAGTGCATCCTCTTGTACTCTGACTATACTGTACGTTCATGTAATATGACTTTGGAATACTTTCCACTGTACAGTGTGGGGCGTATTATGTGCTGATTCACACAGTGTCTCTCTTTGATCTTAGAAGATTCGAGAGTATGTTACAGCGTCGCATCACCTGATGTAGAATAATTATGTTTAGTCATAACTGTGTCATACATTTAAACTTAATCTTGTATAAACAGCACAAAACTTATTGTCCTCACTGAAACAGCTTCAATTTGGGTTTTTAACATACTGTATATATATCTATCCGTTCTTCCCTAATGTTCTGAATGCAGTACTTCTAATGGACTATGTTTCACTGTTGTTCTGCACACTTCTGCCGCTACCAGTGATTCAACACCTACTGCAGCCTTACATCCGCTGATTGTCCACAAAGGCAGCCAGCTGTTACCTATGCAGTTCAGTGCATTGAACTCAGAGATGTGTTCTACTATGCTACATGGACAAAGACATACATGTCAGTACATCACCATCAATGCATCGATAGTTAGGTGTTTCGCTTGTTTACCCACTGGCCAATGAGAAACAGGAGATTAGATCAGTGAGCGGCTGGGGAAATAAATAATGGAAGGAGGAAAATGTGACCTGTGAAGGATGACAGAGATGATGGATGGCTAGATGAACATGCTTGAATTGATTACCAATGGATGGATTATGTAAGGAATAAGACAGTATTGTAATGTGTGTCTCTACAGGAGTCACTACTGTCTTGACCATGACCACTCTGATGATGGGCGCCCGCACTTCTTTGCCCAATGCCAACTGCTTCATTAAGGCCATAGATGTTTACCTGGGGATCTGCTTCACCTTCATCTTTGGTGCGCTGCTGGAGTACGCCTGTGCCCACTTTTACACCATGCAGCACCAGACCATAGAGGACTTTCACAGAGTGAGCGACATGTTTGCACTTAGATATGAGATGAAAAAGCTGAATTTTCACATTAGATAATGAAGACATTTGTAAGCATCAGTCCACCTGTCTGTCTGTCTGTCTGTCTGTTAGGATCTTCTGAGGGAGTTCAATGAATCCAACGGAAACGGCTCCATCCCCATCGTCAGCTCCAGCCAGCCAAACCAGTCTGTGGAGATCGGCTCCACTGCGGAGGACCTCACGGAGCAGTCAGAGAACAGTGACACTAAGAAGCACGCTGGAGCAAAAGAGGAGACGCCAGGGCAGGGGTGCGACCTGTCTTCAGTGAAGGAAGCATGGCGCAGGGCAGCATCTGTCTTCATTGTGGAAAATCCACACAACATCGATCGTCACGCCCGCACCGTTTTCCCCACAGCATTCCTCTTTGTCAATATCCTCTACTGGCTTTACTATCTCTTTCTCTGAGCGTAGCTCCAAGCTGCTGCACAGTTAATTTCACCATCCTGAAGCTGCTCTACCTCCTCATTTGAGACCCAATACCAGTTGCCACTGCCTGGATCTAAAAAACTGACCATGTTACCTGGCTAGAGCCTTTTTGTCCCACAGATAGGGCTACAAATTTGATGAAAACCAGTTGGTTAGGATTAGGAACCAGTAAATCCTCTGTACTGAAAGCTATTGTCAGCTATGTATGAATGGGTGGCTACCTACATGTAAAAGTGATGATACATAGCCAGTATCTGTCCATCTCCTGACAAATCCATAGAACAAATGAGGATGCGATAACTGCCTGAACTGCACCACACTATACAGTGCTGCATTGAATTGCCTTCATTAAATGACTGATGTAGATGTGTTTCTTTTTCTTTTTGCTTGTTTTGGCTTTCATACACTGTTTGTATGAGACTGAGTATGATACTGTATATTTGCTTTACCGCATATCGTGAAATTAAAAGTCAGTAACTGAGAATGTGTTGCTGCATTTTAATAAGAAAAAAATTTAGTATCTGTCAAATGACAGAAGAACTAATGTTTGGGAAACAAGAAACAAATTTATTTTTCCCTTATCCAGGTAGGAGAACAGTAAAGTGCAAAAGCCAACCGCAGGTTCAGCAGAGACGTTGTTAAAATGACGTATAATGGAGATTTCCTCACTCAGAAGAGATGGTTTGTATCACTTAATAGCACCACTTTGTTAATCACTCAGTTTTCTATAGCAAGAGTATCCATCCATCCATCCATCCATTTTCTACCGCTTATCCTCTAGTAGGGTCGCGGGGGGGCTGGAGCCTATCCCAGCATCTTTTCGGGCGAGAGGCGGGGGACGCCCTGGACAGGTCGCCAGTCCATCGCAGGGCAAACACATAGAGACAGACAACCATTCACACTCACAGCCACACCTATGGTCAATTTAGAGTATCCGATTAGCCTAGTCCCCATGTTGCATGTCTTTGGACTGTGGGTGGAAGCTGGAGTACCCGGAGAGAACCCACAGTGGCACGGGGAGAACATGCAAACTCCACACAGAAAGATCCCACGGCCGAGCCGGGACTCGAACCCGGAACCTCAAGAGTATCCAATAGTGTGTCAAAGGAGGTCAAGTAGAAGTAGGGTTTCGTTCCAGCCAAATAATTCAGCAGATGCTCAGTGAATAGCTTCAACCTGGGAGGAGAAGCTAATGAGTGTAGCTAAAACACAATAATACACTCAACCCATCAATGCATGGCACTCAGCTGTACACCCGTGTCAGGTACGTCTTATGATGGCGATGATGATGATAAGAAAGGAAACAGTATAAAAGTATAAAGCATACAAAACAGTAGTCATGGCTCAATATGTACAGGCAGAACAAAAATCATTATATCATATAAAAGGCACATCATGGCTTAAACTGCCTTCTATCCTCTTATTTCCAACACATCACATTTCTTAGGTTCTCCTTTCCCACGTGGCACATTCACAATTTAACCTTTCAAGTGAAGCAGCACTGGTGTCAACACAATCCTATGTTGCTTTTCTGTTACAACACTGCTTTCTACGTGCTCACTGTGCTTTTTAATACACTTTTCTTGTGTCTTTCTTTCATACGCCCTGATTTCTCTCTCTTCTGATGAATCTGTGTCGCCATAGACAATGAAAACACTTGGATAAAGATGAAAGTCCCTAAATTCCTCACATTTGGAGAAGTCCTTTTAAGAAGACAGAAGAGTAAATATTCAGTGAGATGTACCTCCACCTAGTGGCTGCTTTCTTTGATTATAGTTTACTTCCTTGGCAGACCTCTGAAACAGGTTTGTGTTTCGGGATGTAGATGGGAGGTCATCCGTAATGGGATTAAAGTTCTCAAAAATCACATCCTGATATACAACAGTCCTTTTCATGATGCTGCTCTTAGGTTCCTTTCTTAGACTCCCATTCCTGTAGAGACAGATAAGTCAGGAGATTTAGTAAAGATGTGAAAATAAGGTCATTATTTCAAGAAAGGAAATTTCAAGCAGTTGCGTGAGTAAAAAGCTACACAAATTATAAATGGCAGCAAATCAAACAATTCCTATTATGCTAGTGTTTTGTAATAGAGAGCTGTGTCTACAAACAAGCAAATAGAAAAATACAATATAAAAACAAAGGAATCAGTGCTCATGCCTGCAGATTAAGTCAACTGGGCCCTTTTTATGTTAGTTTTGCAGCAAAATGGTAGTGCTAGACCATACTGTTATAACATAATATCTTCACTTTTCTAAGCCTTTAGGAAATGGCTTCACGAAAATGAATTTGTTAATTCGAGCAAGAAGTTAAAATGGCCCAATTTGTAATGTATTTCTAAGCTGTTAGACGAAATAAAATAGAAATGCAAATCAAGGCATCATTAAGGTTGAAATATTGTTCATCGTATTGTTAAAGCAGAAGTAGCTGAATAAAGTGATATCAAACATTTTCCGTGACAGAATCCAATTTAATCCTAATCACTGTAAATACACTCACAAGCACAGGTGGTTAACTGTGCATGTTCAAAGTGGCTGTGCCAACATATACAGACTGTCAATCTATTAGTGTGTGAATTGTGAAAAACCATTAAATGATGACACCTGCTGCTGTGATTCTCTGAACCTCCTGTGGAGTCTGACAGAGGAATCTGTGAGGAATTGTTCAGGAAGTGAGGGTGAGAGAGAAAAACTGTTAGCTCAATGTTACCTTTGCTTTCTGCATGACAGTTCCTGAAGAGGACGCATAAACAGATGGAGGTCTCCTTCGCATTTCTGAGGCACAATTCACCGGTAAGGACTCACTGTAGATGTTCTGGCTCTTTCTGTCGGAGGGCTACACACAAGAAAAAGAAAAAAGAAAAAGAAGTAAATAAGAAGCATGTTTGCAGGCAGGTGTGTCATGTAAAACAAGTCTTTCCACATAAAGCAACAGATATACCTTAACGGGTGGTTTAGCCTCGACCGGTGCCCCCAGTGCCCCACCTGCCTGGCTCTTCTTGAGGTTTTCCTTGGCCTGAGTCAGTCGGAGCTCCAGGTCCACCCTTTCTGCCTCCTTAGCCCGACAGGTTTCTTCCAGATGGGAAATGCGCTTGTTCAGGGAGGACTTTCTCTTTTCTGCTCCACAGAGACATGTTTAACACAATGAGACAAACAAAGACTACGGCAGCAGAATTGTGTTTTCATTTTCTCACTTTAGATGGTGAGTCTCAAAATACAGGATGGCTATAAAGTGGCCTATATTTACTCAAATACTGTACTTACTCTAAATATTTTTTTTTTTGGGATACTTGTCATTGACTTGATAGTTTCCATTTTTTATTTACACTTGTAGGCCACTGCGATTCAAATTCGACTGTGTTTTTTACTGTACTACAGCTACAGTTACTCATCACTTTTTATATGAAAGGTTGAGTTAAAAAATGCTAATGATTTGAAATTCGATTAATTGATTAATCACTAGAAAATAGTGAACAGTGCTTTCTACATCCCACAGTGGCCTCTTTAAATTGACTGTTCACTCTGGTCAACAGCCCAAAACCCAGTGAAACTCAATTTATAATGACATAAGAAAATGAAAAGCAGCACACACTTACAATTCAGAAACTGGAACCAGATAATGTTTGGTTAATGTTAATTGTTCAATTAATGAATTGTCTAATTTTTAATGTTAATACATCAATAATAATAATCAAAGAATGTAATGAATATTACATAATGATATAACAGCGGCAGGGGCTATTCTGCTGTTGTTATAAACATAATTAATAAAATTTTAAACTGACTTATTTGAAATGGAGTATGCAGTTTGCAATCTCGTCTGCTACTTTCACTGAAAAACTGATGCCGCTGCTGGCAGTACGCTGTGTGAAAGTAGAGGGAATTAATTAGATATAAAAGGAATTTTCACAGTCATTTAGTTTCAATAAGTAACTATTAAATGTTTTATTTAGCCCTGTAGGGAAACTCTCCTCTCACATGACCCCCTAATCATGGAGGTCAGGGTCAGATACAGAGCAGGGATGTGTGCACTTGATATGCAAGCCTTCTGGGTAATGTGCAGACTTTCTTAAATGCTAGACAATCCAGCTGTTAAAATATAATTTCCCAACTAATATACAAAGACAACAGCCAAAACATACAGTACACTGGTTCCTCTTTGGGATTTCAGAGCTATATTTTTCCTAATGAAGATCTGGTGTCGCTAGTTGTCTCTGCTTTCCAAAGGTAAAAGCTTTAACAAAGGTGCATAGATGGGTGCTCATTTTGAGACTTTAGTAACCAGCTTCATTTTTGTTGATCCTGGAAAGCCTGAATAAGGCCCAGAAATGACCAACGACAATTTGTGTAGCATCTTCTCACTGTTTTGCTTCATATCTCCTCACCAGAGGCCGTCTTTAGCTCTTCCTTCAGCTCTCTCTTCTCCTGTCGGAGGGTCACTAGTGCATTTCGTATCCCATCCCTCTCCCTCTCCAGCTCCTCTTTTTCTTTCAGGTAACGCCTGGCATCCTCTTCTGCTCGCGTTTTCCCATACCTTCCATACTGGTTGGCATCTGGGTAGGAGCAAAGGTGAAAGGTCAGACGTGCAGGGGTTATGGGAAGAAGACAGCGATCTGCCTGCCCGTCCTTTTTAATGTGACGCTCTTCATGTAAAGGGGGGTGATGCCATCCCTACAAGTCATACACAACTGCAGCACACTAATTTGACCTTTTTCATAATTCAAAAAAATATTTTTTTGAGAGAACAACGATATGATGCATGAATAAAAGAGAAACACACACACACACACACACACACACACACACACACACACACACACTCCAGCAGAGTGAGGAAGCTAGACAGCGGATCTAATGTGAGTGTCCAATAAATCTCAGGTTACATCCTGAAGCTCTCAACCCTGGAGAGCGCCGGCTCTTTGATGTGTCAGATCATCACAGCGAATGCCTGTGAAACAGCACAGAGAAGAGCACTGAGCCGTCCGACCACACCAATATCACTTTCCTCAACCCTGGACGCTCATCTCCTTTATTTGTATGACAGGAGCCAACTGAAATAATGGAGCAAATGGGAAAGGAGAGGGGAGAGGGAAAAGATTATAGATGGGAATTGAGAAGATGATTTGAGATGGGAGCAGTAAAAAGGGAATACTGAGCCAGATGAAAGCTCAGATTTTATGACTGTCAGTGAATTGGACTGTATCAAGAGTATAAGCTACGACAAAACTAGAGCTGTGGAATCTGTAGCTCCTGTGTGACACACAACTATATTTACAGGTGCAATCTGTAGAGCTAATTGTTTCCCTCGAAGGGCATCAGGCTGCTACCCTTGTTATCCATTTATTTGTTTTTGAGAGCAACAGATGGAAAGTGGAGAGGTGTAAAGCTGAGAAGTCACAAGAGAGAAGCTTCTTAAAAGATTTAGTTAAAGTTTACATATACATTTCAGCTGCCTGGTTGGCTGTTACTGATAATGTGAATAGATCAGATAAAAATTTGTGTGGCACTGTTTATTGATCTGTCATTATTTCTCTGATACAGCACAGATCACAATATGTTACTCAAGGGCCTTACAGATGTTGACTTCTCAAGGATCAGTTTTAGGTTCTCTTCTCTTTACAGTTAACCTAAGCCTGAATGTTGCATCGGTACGGAGATGACACCATTTAATACAATGCCATTTTAAACCATTTTAAATTAAAAATAAAAAAATTAATGAATTGCTTTTTCGAAATCTCACAATACTAATAAAGAATGCCCGTTTATCAGGACATGGATGGTTTCAAAATTGAAAAGGTTTCCATCTGCAAGTATTTTCGTCTCACACTGACAAAATGATAAAGAAGCTTGAACTAAAACTTGGTTCATTTACTAGAAGTACAAGGTCAGAAACTGGTCCAACATACATTCATTAAGCCAGGAGACGATGTTCACTGTGCCATTTGCTTCATCATTGGTGAGAGCCATAGTACCCATCATAAAAAATTTAAACTGGACATCTTTATCCCAAAGGAGTAAGAAAAATGACCTCCTTTTGATTCATAAAACATGGTTGAGTTAAAAGATACCTGCATATTTCAACAACCTTCTTCAACCCCATATGTGCACATTTCAGTCTGCTTTTAGAAATCCCTAGAATTAAGAATATACTTCTTTTAGTTTCTCTGCACTTTACACATAGAATAACTTTCCCTGGTACGATAACAGGTTTCTCACAATTCATCTCTTAAACAGGGCAGTCCTACAAAAGAGAGTTTGCTTTCAGTAAGTTTCCACTGTGTAAATTAAGGTTTTAATTAATCTATAAGTGTAATTCATGAGATTTGCCAGGGGCAAGCAATGTTACTTTGGAAAACCAACCAAACACACTTACTTGAGCCTGTTCGCTTGAGGGAAACTAATGGTTTGGTTCTGTCAGAGTCGCTGCTTGAGAAACTTGAGCGCCGCTTTCCTTGATTCCCAGACTGCTGCCTGCGGTTCTCCCCTGACTGGGTGGAGTACAGAGAGGGGGGAGAGGTGGGGGGG
>NW_019525151.1:401876-408433 GCF_002814215.2 Seriola lalandi dorsalis
GGGGGGGGGGGCATGACAGATGTGGGAGGATGCAAAAAGAAGGATGAAGACTTAGGGGAAAAAAAGGAGCCAAAGCAATAAACTAATCTTCAGATTTATTGGTGTGAGGCCACTGAGGTGTGTATGTTTGTGGCTGTAGGTGGTGAGAGGTGTGTGTTTAAGTGTATGTCAGTGGGGTTACAGAAGAGGTTTACAGGCTGTAAAACCGCCATGACCTCGTGCTTTCCTGTCACCAGTTTGATCACTTTTTCTTTTTTTTTTTTTTCCCCTCTCCCGTGCCCACACAGTATTTTTTCTATGGCCAACAAAAGGCGGTCATTGATAGGCATCTAACAGAGCACTGTCTGTCTGTTTGGGTGACTGATATGGGGTGTCATATTCAGACAGTGACTGTCTCCAACAGCTGCACACACACAGACACACACACGCGCCTCTAATCTTGTCATATCAAAGTAAAGCATCACACATAAGGTTCAACAAAACTTTGGGAATGTGTGTGGGTCTGAGCACATGCGTCCCACCTGCATGTCCTCATTAGGGACCTCATCATATGTTCTGGAGTCTGTAGAGGTACTGCTGGAGGAGGTGGCCCACCTAGGATCAGACAGGGAGAGGACAAAATGAAGCCTGCATGAGGTCAAAACATCACTGCTCTGGTCGGTGGCCTTACACTGACCTCGTCTAAATATCCCAGCCCCCCCCCTCACTGTCTCACTCACAGGAAGGAATGCCGCGCAGCGTCGCAGATATTAGCAATGGTTTCCACGTCAACATAGTCGTAATGCAGTGACTCTGGGCCTGTCGCGGAGCCTGTTTCTGCCAAGAGGACACCAAGCCACCTTCCAAGTTCCTCAGAGCTGCTAGCCTGAAAGGAGACAGGACAAATCAGCTTAGAAATTCCTCAAATACAAACAGTTTACACTATCTACACACAACAGCAGATAACAATAATATCATTCATTGGAAATCAAGATTCTGACCACTCAAAGAATGTAAGTAAAACATTTAATTCTCTTTTAGCTCTGTTTTTGGTCTCGACCAACTCCTGAGGAAATTATCCGGCTCCTTAGCTGCTAAATGCTTCAGTTTGTTCACTTCCTGGCTGCCTGTTTCTGCTCAACAAGGCTGATCTGTGATCTGTGATTCATCTGTGAGAGTGAATCCATTAAATCCAAGTTAAAACATTAAAGTTGCAGCCCGTTAAACCAAAACAATTAGCTGAAAGATGCAAAAATTTTGTGGAGTGATAATTCTCTGTGCATTTGCCACTATGAGTTTCCCTTATCACATTACACATAGTCCTTTGACCCTTTGTTTATATAAAAATATTGACTAGTGCAGCTTTAAAAAAAACAGGCAAAGTATTACTACCTCCAGAGCAGCCACCTCTGTGCTGTTGCGTAGGATTCGAAACGCAAATGGGTGTTTGGGTCCGAGCCCCGGCACCACCTCACAGCTGTGGAGGGGGAGGGAAGGCAGGGAGGTCCGAGAGTCTCCTTTGTCATGGTAGAAGTGCAGGGAGCCTTTGCACACACAACACCACTGTTCCCGCCACACCTGGTTCACCAGCACTGACAGGTAGCCTGCATTGTGAAGAGGGAAAATAAAATGACGCATCTGAAAACTCGGAGACCTGAAGAGTGACAGTGAAGCAGGGTCTGACCTTGTCGAGGGTCGTTGAAGGACGTCCGGGGATCACCTGGCCGAGGGGACTTCTTCTTGGAGAAGCTGATGATTCGTGTGATTTTACGGCCTGCAGCAAAAGCTCCTCGTTTCACCTTACCTACATTAAAAATCCCATAGTTTCTTTTTATCCAAATACAGTATATCTTTGCCATGTGGAAACTTAAATTCATATAAAATATGTAAAAACCACGTGACAATAGATTTCAGTTAAAACAAAAAAAAAAGAATATCTTAACTCAAGATACACATACTAATTTTTTTTCCAAAATCCATCAACTGCATCTTGTGGTCTCCATCTGCAGATGGTCTGTTTTCATGGAGATAGCTCAGCTAACTTTGGTGTGACCTAATGCTGCATTTATGTTTCTGTAAACAACCGTCACTACAACATACAAGTTGTAATTATGACTGGGAGAGTCAGATGTTGCGGAAAACTTTCATATGTCCGACTTGGCGCTTAATAATAGAGAAGTGTCTGAAAACCAAATAAATATGGATGCCTTATGTCAGCCAGAGATTTTCTTTCAAGGTAATTAAACCCAGATTGTTAGACATTGTCAAGTGTTTTTAACACGCCTGCGCCCAACCCTGCAGTCCTACAACTGTCTTGAGTTGTCGAGTGCTGTGAACACTCACAAATTGTAAACATTAAAAAAGTATCTCATCTCAACTTGAGTGCGGCACTGTTCAAATAAAGTTGTGGTGACAACGGAGCAAACTCCATCTGCTGATGAAGACCATGAGAGAGATGCAGTTGGGGGAAAAAAAGCTAGTAAGCGGAGCCTGAGTTCACTTTTGTTTTTGTGAAAGACCTGGTGTAGTGATTAGAAGCTGTCTCACCGTTCTCTCTGCAGTTATCTCCAGTTGACACACCCACACTGTCTGAATCTGATGTGTTCCTCTCCACAGATAACCTCTGAGGAACAGGAAACAAACACAGGTTTAGACAAACAGCTGAGTCTTAGTCCTGCACTCAAACTAGAGCCAAGCCTTCTAAATTTGTCTTTGACTAAAAAGAGCTAAATGACTATACCTGACATCCCTGTTTCCATGGCTGGATTCTTTCATTCTTTTACATGCTGTCTCATAACCACAAACACATGATATGAAGAGACAGACAGAGTTATCCTCTGCCTTTTCTCCTACTAATTTAATGTTGGCCTCTCTCTCTTCAGTCTCTGCTTTTATGTCAGAGCCATTTTGCAGTTTATGTTCTGACAGGTAGGTAACCTTGAGAGAGGATCTGCCTGTTCAAACTCTGACTCACTCACACCCCTATCATTTCTGTCTCAACACCTAATTGCACTACATATCTCCTTTTTGTTCTGCAAGCCAAATACATGTATCAGTGCGCACTGTGTCGAGCCAAACAATTGTTTAAGAAAATTGATGATGACAACACAATTGCTGGCTGCTACCGGCGGTTTCCTCACTTCGGCTGTGAGGATGAATTATTGTCTTGAGGATAAATACAACAGGAAGCTGCTCACACAAACACCCTCTCCTCTACACTTACCTTGTCAAGTTCAGTTTTTCTTGGAATGATAGGAGATGCAGATTCCTCATGCCCTGTGCTCTGGCCGCTCACCTCTCTAACAACCTGTGGGCATATTTGTGTCAGTTTCTAGCATGACTGTTGGCTGTGTTACCACTCTGTATCCCTGCATACCAAAGTATGTGGAGAGCGCAGCTTACCCTAAGCCATCTGTGGGCCTGTTCCTTGCTTTGCACTGCCAGCACCAGTGCGTCTCCATTGGGTAAAGTGAACCGGAGCTCATGGTGCTTCCTCTTGCTGTCTTTGGGTGCATAGACCACAGCGCACTGGGGCAGCAGCAGGTCCACATACGGGCACGTGTCCTTAGAACTCTTATAGCACTGCAGAAAAGAGGACACACAGGACACTGTAGGTTAAAGGAGAGAAATATGCAAGAGCGTCCTTTACTGAATATGTGAGCGTACACCCTCTCACCTGCAGTCTGTTCTCCCGTATGACAGTGAGCTGTTTGGCCCACTGGCCGAAGCGTTTCTTGCGCAGCAGGAAGGCACAGATGCGACAGTCTCTGGCAGGAGGCATGGAGCTCTCATCCGAGGGCCACTGATGGGTGAGTCGGACGCCGGGGCTCCTCTCCTCCTCATCCTCCTCATATGACTCATAGGAACTGCTCAGAGCGTCAGAATCATTGTCTAGGAGAGCAGCGACAGACAAGGTAAAGGGTGCTATATTTGTAGTAAAAAAAAAAAGTTTTTTTTTATCCTGTAATCTGGTTAGTTTGGGAATAACTTTGTTCTTAACTCACAGGAGTTTTTACGGTGTGAATTAATGCAGGTAGTGGGATAGTTGTTTTCAGCATCTTCATACCCATCTTCTATCGAGTTGGGAGGGCTGGGCCTGACTGGAAATGGAAGAAAAAAAAAAGCCTAATTAGTCCTTGTGTTTCATAATGCACTTTAATGTAACTTGTATTAGTACTACATAATTATGTGTAATTTAAGTGCTGAGAACTGACTACATAGGTTTTTACAGCAAAATGACACAAAGGGCACTGAGTTCAGCAGAGGCGGGAAGATGCTGACCTCGTGTGATGATGTACTCAGGCATCTTGCCAGGACTGAGGGGTACTGCCTCCTCATAATACTCCTCAGGAGGAGGCGTTGTGGGCAGAGGGGGAGGAGAGTCAGCTGAGTGCGTGGCTGGGGAGTCTGCACAGCTCTGCTAAAGGATTCACACAAATAACTCTCAAATTTCCCACATAACCATGAACGATTTTCCTTTCACACCCAAAGAACTGCATCATCAAAGAGATGCAGAGGATAAACCTCAAAATGATATCCATAAATTAGACACATGGGCTCTGGGCGGATCCCTGCATTTTAACTCCTCTCTTTTAACAGCTCGCAGAGCGGTGAGTGTGTGTACATGGGAAACCCCCACAACAAGGAATGCAATCTCTCTGTTTTTCTTTGCTTTTTCTCCACAAGTCATTTAGAGGTGCGATGGTTCCCTGCAAAGCTGGATTCGGATTTTGAGTGCTGAAAAGATGGACATACAACAACATACATACCGTGCATGCAGTTTCATCCTGCCTCCAGGATTTAAAGCCAATACGTCACATGTAATGGATATTTATGGAAAGGGATAGGTTAGGAGCTGAGTGTGTGTTGGCAACTTGCCTGTTTTAAAGTGTCAGTTTGGGTCTTCTTCTCCTCTTTCACATCGTCTGTAACGTCCTTTAGGTCTCCAAGCTCGCAGTCTGACAACAACATACATTTACACTCTCACTTTTAACTGTATATCTAAAGACAGCATGAAAACTGCTGCTTATGTGTTGGCACTTGTGTGTATTTTTCTCAAACTCACCAAATGTTTCAAAGAGGGACTCGACAAAGCTGGTGCCGTTTCTGTAAACCGCTGAGTTCATGTAGATGTAGTCTGTTCCTGACACTGGAAGAGAGGAAGAGGAAAACATAAAAACTTTCTGCATGGTAAGAAAAGTGCAGAAAGTTAGACAGATTTCTAACCTTCATATCCTATTAATGAGTGAGTGGATGCTGATTAATCTGAAGAATGCAATAAAAATAGTAAAGCCCAGTAAATAAACATAATTTGTGAAATATCTATCCAATAATTTGCATCTAAACTAAATAATTGATTTTATCTGGAAATCTTGAAAGTGGACTAGAATGAAACACAATTTCTGCACAATGAAATGTACAAACATTCCCTATGAACATCTGTCGGACTTAATAAGTTACTTTGTGTGTCTCTCCTCTCTCTGACCTGATGGCTGTATCTGCTGCAGGAGGTTCCACACTGAGGTCTTCTTCTCCTGGGTGGATGAGCTGAGGTTCTCCTCGTCCAGCATCTTCAGCAGTACTCCCAGCTCATTCACCAACACCTCCATCGCTGCACAGGGTGAGGGCAAAGGTCAGGGGGGCATGGGGTCAGTGTATCAGCAGAGAGGGCAAAGGTCAGGCTAACAAGTCTAAACAAACCCCAGGAGCATGTCAGGGAGGCTCTTTCTGCTTTGCTTTCCATGTGTCCTTCTTTCATTTTCTGTCACTTTGCTTCACAGTTTGTCAATATCAATCTGCCACCTTATCACAGAGTCTGCCTCCTCTCCACCTCTGTCTGTTACTAACCAGACTAAACAACAACAAGAGAGTGGAGTGAGAGGAAATATGTTTGCTAATTGCTCATTAACCCAGAAGAAAAGTGCAAATGAAGCTACCCTAACACATGAACTCTTACGCAGCATATGAACAGAACATCCTGCATAAAACGTTCTGCAGCAGCTCTGAAATGTTGCTGGCTCAAAAGACAGATGGGCACAAATCCAAATTTCAATCAACTGTCACACTCAATGCTGAGAGGGCAAATTAAAAGCGCTGCAAAGACTGTAAAAATGTTGGCAGAAACATGAGATTCTGACAAGAATAACTGAAGGGCCACTTTACAGAACCCAGAGCGGGCCAGCAAGCCGAGTTTCATTCACAGGGACATGATCTTTATCGGACAGTTGGAGATTTTAAGTCATGGACTCACAACAGCAAGGGCTGGCTGAGACCCCCAGGCCTCCAGCAATACACACTCTATTCCCAGGTTTTGCAAAACATTGAGGACTCAGCTTAAAGGAATATATGATTCACATCATGTGTTGATCTGAGAGGTGGGACAGGTCCACTCCCTGTTTTCAGAACAGAACTTAAATAAACTGTCTCCCTCCCTCTGACAGCTGCTGGAGACCCTGAGAACAGAACGGATCTGCAACCTGCTGCTGATGTGTTGAATTCCTCCTTCATCTTGTTTCATGCCAGACACAAGCAAGTGCTGCCAGTCGGTCCACATGTTCTTATGTCATGCCCCCCCACCC